>NC_138029.1:23939189-24359189 GCF_964106645.2 Podarcis pityusensis | reverse complement strand
AAGCAATTACGTTCACATTTTGGGTGTGCCTTTAATGAGCCTATTGTCAGCTATACAAAAGGGCTGGTTGGCTGTGAGATGACCTCAACTTGCAAGCTGGGGTTTGAACCAAATGTAACTATTTTTTCTTTTTTGAAGTCTTCAGTACCTGTGACCAAAGAAGGTGGCTTTATTTTGGGGTGGGCGGTATTGTGTTCATTATGTTGCACTGCTATTTCAAAACCGTCTTTCTATGTACCATGGATCCAGGTGTAGCTACTTGCTATGCCGTTTCCTGCCTGCCCCTCTCCCGGAGCCCCCATTTTTCACACAAAAGCGTTTGAATGAGAAAACCATATAATGTCACAGTCAGCTCATCTAATTTCTACAATAGCAGTGGTATGCGCAGCGGTGACATGAGAATGGGACCTTTGGTCTCCTCCACTGTAGGATACCAACACTTCTCTCATGACATATGCAGGAGAAAGCTTTCATGCAGGATTAAGACAATAGAGTATTCTTTTTTCCTCCACTATTCAAGGGAGTTGCGTGCCTAGCTCTCATTAATATTACTGGAACTTGCCTGGTAAAGCCAGAGGACACACGCATAAACACATTAGTAATACACCCTTTTGAATCTCATTTTTCCCAGCTTTGTATGGCCTCAAACACTCAATTACTCTCATCCACCCATTGTTGTTGCTATTGTTATTCAGATTCTGATTGGACAGACCCTGTTACTTTCTGCAAGTAACAAACAAGCCACATGCTTGAGCGTGGATTTTTTTTATGTCCTCTTCAGAGATGGGAGGTGGGTTTTGTGGGTTGGGGCTCTTTCCCTATTGTGAATAAGAGTGCTCAGCCTTAGCCCATGGTGCAAAACGCCACAAAACTAGCAGAAAACTTTGGAACTGGTTTGGAGTCAATCAGACAAGTTTGGATTTTTGGGATTAACTTGTGACCCCAATTTGTTTTGTCAATTACTCAGTTTGGTGTGGTGGTGGCACAAAATGTGGTGTTTGCAGCACAAAATTATCACAAAACTTTGGCATCAGGGTTTTTTTTTGGGGGGGGGAGATCCTAAATTTCGGCGTCACAGGTTAATGAACCTCCTGTGGACCTTGGATTCAGTCAAAAAGATGTGAGACTGCAGAGTCCCTTATTCATAAGAAATTAGCCACTGATTCATAAACATAAGAGAGACCACTTTGAATATTATTCAGAGTGTATTTGAGTAGCTCACCCACCTTCCCATGCAGTTCCAGGACAGGTGTGAAAGAAGAGATGTGCATTTTCCCAGAGTAGGGATAGAGCATGTATCAATCTCACAGGGGTAAATTAACATGGAGACCCTACAAACATGACTTGGGAGTAAAGGAATGGAAAACCTTTGTTTTCTTTCTGGCCTCTTCTTGGAAAATGTCTGTAATAATACTCAAAGAGCAGTTGAAAGGCAGTGTGCCCACACAACCCTCACTTCAAGGCACAAACGGATTGTGGACCTGCTTTCCCTTTAAGAGTTGTACGGAAGGAGTTTGGACCAGCGCAGCTTGTCATGCAAAAGTGAAAAGGGCTTTGCCTATTGAAATCCTTCCTTTGTTCTATGTTACCTTCTTCCGAGCCCAGTTAAAGGTATTTCAAATTTGGTAGGCCAGTGTGCAGCCCCTCCAAGTGTCCCTATTTTCCAGGGACAGCCCCAAATTTACAGAACCCATCCCGGTTTTTGATTTGATCCCAGAATGTCCTGCTTTTCCTTGGGACGTCCCTATTTTCATCAGAGAAATGTTGGAGGATATGGAATTATGTGACCCTGGAGCCAAGGTGATAAGGAACTACACAACCTTCACAAGACATCTGAAAGCAGCCCTATAAAAGGGAAGTTTTTAAAATGCTTAATGTTTTAATATGTTATTTATACTGGAAGCCACCCAGAGTGGCTGGGGCAACCACTCAAATGCGGGGGTGGGGGTGGTTATAAATAATAAAGTTGTTGTTGTTGTTGTATCTGACATCCCAGTTTTCATCGGAGAAATGTTGGAGGGTATGAAGGGTGTGTGTGTGTTTGAATAGGCCCCATCATGGGTCACTCATTCCAGTCTTAGCTCTAAAACAGGGATAGGGGACCTGTCATCCACCAAATTTTGTTACATTCCAATATCCCTCAGCTATGGGCATAGCCAAGATTTATGGGGGGGGGTAGGACTTTTGAGGGGGGGCAGAACTGAGCTATCTGTGACTCGATCGGTCCGTTAAGTATTTTAATTTATTTACTTGATATAGGGAGGTCAGCTGCCCTCAGCTCCTGCCAGCAAGGCCAATGGTCAAGCATGATGGGAGTTGTAGTGTAACAATATCTGGGCATTCCCCTTTCCTGCACTTTAAAAGGCAGGCAACCTGAGGATTTCCAAAAAGCATCTCAGTAGCCAGCCAGGTTTGTGCAGGAAAAAGTGATGCTTAAGGTGTCAGAGTCCCAAGACACTCAGATTTGTAAAGGTTAGAACGAGCACCATGGTTTGGGCCTAGAAATGGAAGCCAATGCAGCACAAAAATAATAACAACAGCTCTTAACATTAACATATTCCCTTCTTTTCTTTTTCTTTTTGGTTTGCCCGTGCCTAGGGAATACATTGATCCACAGTTTCTTGAAATTTCCATGCATTTGCTGAACAGGGGAAAAGTTGAAACAAAAGTGCCAGCATAAATTATTAAATCTCCCCTTTGAAATAGTTATCGAGGGAGGTTTTTCAGGAAAGAAACATGCAAGTGAGGAGCAAAAATATTTTGGTATGTAATAATAAAGGCAAGATGGATGCCAGGCGCTCGGGAAAAGAATCCAGAAGTGGGGAAATTGAACCGAGACTTCTCTTATCCTTGGATTCCCACCAACTCTGATAACTTTTTGCTCAGGACTGCACAACCTGTAACTCACTAAATGAAACACAGCCCATTAGTTATGTGGTGTGACTTCTCAGATACTTGGCATCTCCAACCCTTCTGCTTTTGGAATCCAAGGTAGCTAAATAAATCCAGAAGGCTTGTTCTGACAGTACGAACTGTTTGGCTGCTGTTTGACAGTTGACAGCCTGTCCCGGGAGGTTGTAGCCTTTCCTTCCTTGGAGGTTTTTAAGCAGAAGTTGGATGGACATCTGTCATAGATGCTTTGGTTGAGATTCCTAAATTGCAGGGGGTTTGGACTAAATGACCCGCAGAATCCCTTCCAACTCTACAATTCTATGGTTCTTTCTATTCTCTTTTTAAGATCTGACACTCCTTTATTACGTAAACAGAGGAACCATCGTTTTCAAGACAACCTGGCAAATCTGGAACTAGACTGGGCAGTCAGACAACCCTGATTTCCTTTACTTGGGGGCTCTGTGGTTCGAAATCCTGTGCAAACACACTCATTCTGCAAAGCCTTTTTACAGTTTCGCTTTCCACCATTTGCTTTCCATCTGTCATTATAACAGTTCCCTCTGTTTTATACGCATTAAAAAATGAAATAAAAAATCTTTACCATTTAAAAAAAAATGCAAAGAAAAAATTGCAAAGTTAGAAGGGAACAATTCTATATGATTTTTGCATGGTGTAACCACTGAGAGATTCTCTATTATTTCTCACTTAGATTTATATCCCACCTTCATCACTTTTTTTGATTCGAGTGTGGGTTTACAACAATTTCAAAAGCTGTAGCAATGATTGAAACAATCTGCAAAAAAACACCCCCCAAAAAAACCAACAAAAGCAGCTGCCAATAACAACGAGCAAAGCTTATATCACAAAATGAGGATGCAGATATACATGGCCGATGAGTGGCGTTTTGTTTTGGCTGGCATCAGCTGATGTCTTGAGCCTGTGCAACTTGGGTCTCACCAAACCCATTCCAACTGCTATGTGTATGTCTGGCAGGGCTCACTGTGGTTTCATAAACCTCATGACTCAAAAGTGTCGCCTGAATACAGGATGGTGGGACAGTAGTCATGCCTCCATTGCTCATACATCCGCTAACCTCACTCAGTTGGTGGCTGCAAATTTGACGGTAGAATGAAAGTGGGTTTGCACACATACAGATATGTGTGTTTCACGCTATTTCTGAATGCATGTTTGCTGGGAGGACATGGAAAATGGGCATAGAAGCATTGGGCAGGGATGGGTTTTTTCTTTCTTTCCTGGGGGTGTCATCTGAAAAAGGCTTTAGACATAAAAACCTCAGGATATCTTAATGCAGCCACATATGTGGGTCAATTCCTGTGTGTTTTAAGGATTCCACCTGCAGTCAGGTTATGGGAGAGAGGGCACTTCGTTTGTGGAACTCTTCCCCCTGGCACCTAGGCTCATGTTTGTTAGTGCCTTAAGGTTTTAGCAAATGATTTGTTCAAAGTTTTCGAACAGGCTTTAAAACCTCTTATATCACCCCCTTAAAAAACAACAGAACTTTTTATTGTTTGCAGCACTGCCTTATCATGCTTTAATTAGTTATTGCAAAGTCCCTCGGAATTTTAAATTGAAGGACCATATAGACATGTATTAAACCTGATAAATAAAATAAAACTCTGCCCAAGCAGGGTTTTGCTTCTAACCTCTTCTGGTCACAGAGTTGCTAGCTTTCCCTTCTAAGGCTCTTCTGAGTTTAACAGCTGCACCACAGGCAGAAATACAGCAGTGCTGGGAGGAAGTGGCCAGAAATCTATACAAATGACAAGAAAGAAAGAAAAAAACCTCTTCTGGGATTATTTTAGGATACAGGTTGTGGACTTGGATTTGATATCTATCTATCTATCTCCATCCTGGTGTCAGGTTCCCCATTTAAGAGTGTTACCTTCTCCAGCTTTGAAGTTTGTAATGACTCTGAGAGCAAGCATCAAGAAGCCAAGGAGCTGCTACAAATGTTAATAAAATTAAAGCCATCTGAAAGTAGGGATTCACATGTGCCTTTGAAAAGCTGGTCTGTGATCAGTTATTACCCTCAATTACCTTGTTGTCCACTCTTTTTAGCTCGGGGGTTAAACTCTTAACACTTCCCTTTGAAGTGGTTATCCTTTTATCTATGACCGGACTGAGGAATTTAAAGGCAATAATCAATGTGAGCTTCATAAGAATAGGAGAGCCAAGGCAACACGAAAATAGGTGTAAATGTGCCTTTAGCCACACTGGCTGAGCTTCTTTTGGAGCTGGGGGTGGGGGGAAGAAGGGAAGAAGTGGGTACATTGTTCTGGGCAGATATGATCTCTTCAAAAATGGGGGGGGGGGTGTTGCGCACTGGAGAAAGCACTCAGCACTAAAAACTAAACCAGAGGGGTGATAATTTGGGGGAGGACCAGCAAAGAGGAGAGTCCTTCATCAAAGGTGGGGGGGGATGAAGTAATGAAGCACAAAGATACAATTAAAGCATTGGCTTAATCAGGGCTTTGATGTCTGACATGGTCCATAACACTGTTAAAAAAAAAAAAAGGCGGGTGGAAAGCAAGATAGATTCTCCGCTTGCATTGAGCAAAAAAAAGGGGGGGGCAGTTCAGCAACAAACCCCAGTCCTTTCAGCTCTACTGGGAAACAGATGGCTTTGCAACAGAAAGGTAGGCTTAAAGCACAAGCTGTGCTGGCAACCTTGGTAAAAGATAAAGGGACCCCTGACCGTTAGGTCCAGTCGTGGCCAACTCTGGGGTTGCGACGCTCATCTCGCTTTACTGGCCGAGGGAGCCGGCATACAGCTTCCGGGTCATGTGGCCAGCATGACTAAGCCACTTCTGGTGAACCAGAGCAGTGCACGGAAACACCGTTTACCTTCCCGCCGTGCTTTCGAACTGCTAGGTTGGCAGGAGCAGGGACCGAGCAATGGGAGCTCACCCCGTCACGGGGATTCAAACCGCTGACCTTCTGATCAGCAAGTCCTAGGCTCTGTGGTTTAACGCACAGCGTCACCCGCGTCCCTTAGGGCAACCTTAGTGCTCTTGCACTAATTCATATGTCTTAGGGTGGCCCTGCTCAATCTCTGTGAGCACAGGAGCCAACTCCTAGGAGCCAAGGTCCCTTCACACCCTCAATAAAATATTTGAGGTCCCTCCCCAAAGTTCATGGGCATTGCCATTCAAATTGTGTGTGGCATCATGTGATCAATTATGTGGGGTGGAGCTTACCTGCCCCCCTCGCAATATTTTATTCAGGTTGGCACCCCTGGTTGTGAGGATAAAGGGGAGGGGAGATTCAGAGGGAACTGTGTACGTACACTGCTCTGAACAATCTGGAGAAGAGGCAGAACAAGGGCAGCAACATGCAATAAGCAATATATTGTTTAAAAAAGTCAGTAGCACACCACGGAATTTCCATTTCATCCATAGGCAAGCACTGAAAGGGCGAGAAACCCACTCACCACATAGACTTCTTGACAGCATTTTCCATGGTGGAAGCTTCTAATCGCAATGAACAAGTAATCTTGAGCATGCACACCTGATGTTGGAATGAGCAACCTATTCCTGAGATTGAGATGACTTAGGGAAAACGGCTGTAGTTCCCTCCCCATACAGCCACACAATCCAATACAGCCCCTGGGGTGTACCTGTTAAAAAGCCTTGCACCGAAGATCCTCGAAGCAGCAAAGGGCCAGTTCTGACAGCACGCATGACTCGGCTCAGCTGTATCCATCCCTGGCAGCACAAAAATAAAGAGGCGCCCATTAATTTACCTTCCCTCAGTTCTGTGTTGAACAAAACACCTGGCATGCCACTCCTAGCCCTGCAGGAAGTAAAGCGAGAGAGGTTGTTTTGCCTTCCTTGCTATGGCCGGATTCAACAGAACAAAGTGAAAGTCTTTTCTTTCTTTCTTTGGTGATCACTGGTAGCCAAGTAAGATTGTCTTCCACGAACACGGTCTTAACAGTGAGTCCATAAGTGACTGTGGAGGCCAATTCTGGATCCACACGTCCTTCCACAGTGGGGACATACCTGTTCCTAGTGCTCTCCTTCTATATATATATAAATATATATAAATATATATAAATATATATAAATATATATATATATATATATATAAAAAAAGAAACCTGCTCTATAATAAACAGTTTCCTTGAGCAGGAGGAAACTAGAGAGCCTCCAAGTGTCCCTATTTTCCTGGGACAGCCCCAGATTTACAGAAATCCCAGAATGTCCCACTTTTCCCTATTTTCACTGGAGAAGTATTGGAGAGTATGGAGTTATGTGACCCCTGAGCCAAAGAGATAAATAACTCTACAACCTTTAGAAGACATCTTAAGGCAGCCCTGTATTGGGAAGTGTTTAATGTTTGATGTCATATTACCTTTTTATATATGTTGGAAACCACCCAGAGTGGCCTTGGCAACCCAGTCAGATGGGTCAGATACAAATCATCATCATCATCATCATCATTTATTATTATTATTATTATTATTATTATTATTATTATTATAGGACATCCCTATTTTAATTGGAGAAATATTGGAGGGTATGTAACTAAGTCACACGGCTAGAAGCAGAGACATAGGTTCTGTGCTGAGGCCTGTTTTTAGTAACAGCTCGTTCTTATTATTTCAATTAATAAATTGTTTGCTTATCAACAACCTGGCCTCAAATACAATTTTTCCAACCTGAAGCTTCCTGGGCTTTATGCTATGGTGTACCACACACAAAACCATTTTTTCACCAATGCTTTTTAAAAAAATCCATATGAAATGAAGCCAATGGGAATGATTGTTATACATTTTGGGGCGGGATGCTATCAGAATGCTGATGACACCGAGTTCTCCTCTATTTCATCTGAATCAGGGAAGGATGTGCAAGACCTGGATGTGCAAGACCTGGAACCGGTGCCTGGATGTAAGCGTTGGGCTGGACAGGGACCAATAAACTGCCCTCTGAATCGCAACAAGATAAAGGTGCTGTGGGAGGCGAGCGGATCTGTGAGACAGGCATTTCTGGATGGAGTCACACACACACACACACACACACACACACACCCCGCCCTCTGAGGGAGCAAGTTTGCCGTCTGGGGTGGATCCATCTCTAACACTAGAGGCTCCTGTGGTCTTGGAAGCTGGGAACTCTTCCTATAAACTTTTGAAAGAATTAGGATCGCTTAGGTGCTGCACATTGGGAATCTCAAAATCAGTGCAACGTGGAGCTTCCCTTACACAGCAGCCCAGTTGCCAGTGGGGGCTTCCCACCAACAGCATAAAAAACTTCTGCTGAAAGAACTGCACTGGCTGCTTATATGGTTCAAATTCACAGTCTTATTATCAGTATATTAAAGCCTTGAGAACAGTTGACATGAAGGACCATCTTGCCCCATATCTACCTGTCCAATTTTTATGTACAGCCAGAGGGGCTCTATTAAGGATGCTACAAAGCATTTAGTGCTCTTGCACCTGGACTGTGGCAATCTTTGCCTATTATTATTAAGCAACCACCATCCATGCTTTGCTTTGGTTGCCTGCTTCATAACGCTCCTGTTTGCACAAGTCTTTTCTGGTGTATCGCTCAGCCATCGGTAACTGCGTTATCACTGTCCAGATGTTGACTAGGTGTTTCTATGCCGCTTCGTGGATGTGTTCGCTGCTTGGATACTTTGTTTATTGTCCAGCAGTAAGCCAATAAATAAATAAATTAAAATGGAGCATTAAACCACCCCTGAATGTGTTTTGCTTTTTGCTTTCCCAAGGACTACAGAGACAGGGTTGTCTAGAATTTCTCCCTGCTATTCTTGTTTTTGCCTCGAAAGGAGTTTGTTTTGTCTTTAAACCTCTGGGGGAGTGGGGAGCATTCAAAAATGCTGTTGCCCTGCTTGCGGTCTGAAGTGTTCCAGGAGCCCAGTCTTTTGACTCTTTCTGCTGTGTGCGGAGAGCTGCCCCCCTGTGCTTGCTTATCAGAAAACGGCATGTCTGCAATGGATTTTTAGGAGGTCACCGTGTCCCCTTCCTTAGCCCGTGGTAGGATTTTCTATGTATCTGCCCGGTACAAAGTGACCTGCGTAATCCAGAGCAAAAGAACAAACAGAAATATTTTAATTTTTTTTAAAAATGCACCATGGCCAGATATCTGCACAGCCTGAAAGGAATCCTTCCATGGGACTGTCTTTTAGGAATGTTTGCTTAAATCAGGATGTAGAGAAGAGAATATAGCAGGATGAGCAATGATGCCAGCAAAATCCCTGGGTCTGTAAGGTGATAAATTGCTGGGAGTGGCGAGTGCTGCCTGGGTGGGGTGGTTTCAAACTGTCTTGAAACTCTCACTCTGGATTTCCTGCATCAAGCAAGGGCTGAACTGGGAGGTCCACAAGACCCTCTTCCAGGTCTAGGATTCTATAATTAGGAAGGTTATCACTATGCTCAATGGAGTAGGTAGAGGGAGAGCATTTTTTTATTTCTCATTTCGTAATATTTTTTTTAAATTTGCTTTAAGGCTCCTTGCTTCAGCCAGGTTTGTACAGTGGTACCTCGGGTTACATACACTTCAGGTTACATACACTTTAGGTTACAGACTCCGCTAACCCAGAAATAGTGCTTCAGGTTAAGAACTTTGCTTCAGGATGAGAACAGAAATTGTGCTCCGGCGGCACGGCAGCAGCAGGAGGGCCCATTAGCTAAAGTGGTGCTTCAGGTTAAGAACAGTTTCAGGTTAAGTACGGACCTCCGGAACGAATTAAATACTTAACCCGAGGTACCACTGTAATCTGAAGGTAGTATCTGTTTTGGTCAGAATGTTCATTTGCATTACAAATGCCTCTGTTTCTTTATCTTTCACAGCAACAACAATCAGACATTTAGACATTAACATAAATGGCCTTGAGGGTTGCTCACAAATGGAAGTGCCCTAATGTGTTAATGATCAATTGCAAGGTCAGCATGATAAAGCACTAGGAGTAATCTGTTCTGAGTTTAGTAGCCTATGCAAACAAAATCAACCCCCATGTCTTCCAGGCTACCCATCACTATACTCACACACAAACCACATCACATGTCATGTCCTAGGAGAATTCACTATAAAGCAAGATTATTTGCTATATAGGAAATTAATCAAAGGGCATGCCTACATAGGAATGTCTTGAGGTCCTAGTGTGTACTTGGGAGGAAAGCCTGGGAGGTTGTGGGTTTTCCCTGTATAAGATGCTCTGCCTTCCTATGATCCCATTAGTTCAGAAGAGGATCATAAGGCTTGTAGCAATATGATGAGTGGATTGAGTACACCCAATAGGATGGGCAGGGGAAGGCAGGAAAATCTCTGTGCACACATTCCCTTGCCGTAAACATGGCCCTACATTTCTGAAGAGCCAAATGCAGAAACAAAATGCTCAATACCCAGGAAGCTTCTAAACTGTGTTTTCCACAAACATTACCAACCTAGATGTGAAGACGTTTCTGGGTTTTGCTTGTTTCAGTTTCACTGACAGGAACTGCTGCATTCAGTGGTAGCAGTCGCAGGCCGCCTCTCACCAGGTCACAGCAAATATACCCTGTTCATGTGCTCACGCATGTGTGCAGACAAACACCCCCCAATCCCTCCTTTCAGCCCCTGCTCTCACTTTTGATTCTCCGTTATTCTCTTTGTCTTGGTGGGACAACATCTGGTGTGTCCTCCCCTTCTCTACCCTGACAATATTTCCAACCACAAGAGCAAAACTTCCCTTGTCACAAAGCTGCCATAGTATTAGCAATCCCCTTTTTCCCAGGAAGCTGAGCCTTATGAGATCAGCTGCAAAACTTTGATCTCTCTCTCTCTCTCTCTCACACACACACACACATTTTCAGGGGTGAATTTCATTTACAACTTCCCCCCTCACTTGCGTACCCCGTGAACAAACACAGCATTCAGCTTCCCAACCATTATTCTAACACCTTTCTTTAAAAAGGGTTTCTATCTCAAGGTCTAGCCCTCTAGCAGCTGAATATTGCTCAAGATTATGAGTGACTTTGAGGAGATTACCTGGCATGTCCCAAGGTAAACAAAGCGGCAGAATCTCTGTTGGTCCTTTACTGGAAGAACATGGGGGATAAAAAAACTATTTGAGGGCTGAGGCCTCCCAAACAGCCCAGTTTTCTAATTCTACTTCCCTTCCTCGTCTTTCAACATGGTGCACGGCTAACACTTCCCTGAAGGTCAGCGCCAAATTGCTCCCATTTCAAAAGCCAGTGGCTGGCTGAGAAGGACAGCTGCTGGGAATTACAGGTAAATGGAGATTAATGTGTTTTCTCTGAGGCAAGGTTTTCCCCATTACACACTAGCGGCCTACTTTTATTCGGCCTTAGCAGCAGTCCCTCACGACACACCTTTTCGGTGTGAGGCCTGACATTTTCCCTCCTCTGTTCTTTTTTGTATTTAAAAGAAAGTGCCAAGAGAGTGAGGAAAAATATCCTACGTTAGGCTTATAACACAGGGGCGAGGAACCTCAGGCCCGGGGGCCAAATGGGCTCTCAAAACCCCTCTACTTGGCCCTCAAAATTCTCCTCACAACACACCCCTCTCCCCAGGCCACCATTTCACAATAGGGCCCTTTTTGGCACCTGAGGAGGACCCCAAAATGGCATCCCCCTCCTCACCAAAGAAGAAGGGCTGAGGTAAGGTCTATATCAGTAACAAGGCGGAAAAGAAAGATCAACATTAGGGATCTTCTCCCCGGTGAATCCTGCTGCCTGAGGCGTTTGCCTCAGCTTGCCTCTTGGTTGAGCTGGCCCTGGCAGGACACTCCAGGAGAAGCAAACGCCCACATTTTTCCAGGAGGAGATGCTACCCTGACACCCAATGCTGTCCTTCAGGAGACTCTGAGAACCATCATTCCCAATAAGGGCATTTTTCGTTTTAAAGAGGGAATTGAGAAAGTCAGAGAGGTGGGCCCATTTGGGCTGCTCCAAGCTGCAAGGGCGAAAGAGGCGTCATTTATCTACAGACAGTCCTGGATAATGACAGTGCCCTTTCGCAGGCCTTGGGGTGGCAGGCCGGTACTTGCTTACAGACCATTCCTCCGACTTAAATCAGCAGCAAAAGGCACAGACACAAGTCAAGAGGCCAGCTTTGTCCCCATATCCAAGCAGTAGCAACACCACTGCAGAACCTAGCAATGCCAGACATACTGTCACAGTTAATTCAAAGTGCTGTGTGTCATCGGCTGCCAGCATTTAACACATGGCCAGCAGATCAATTGATGCAAGATGAATAAATCAACACAAAGTTGATATCAACTATGGCAAAGTCCAGAAACTTATTTCAGTCTACCAGTACGCTCTGCAACTGACCTTGAGTTGCACTTCAAACAAAGGGACATCAAAGAGAAACTCCATTGTGAAACCCTAAATTGCATTTTATTAGGCAATTCGGTTCTGTTATCTGTTGCTTGAATCGAGATGAGCTGATTTTCATCATACTAAATGCGTCGATTACCAATGTTTGCTGTGAATCCTTAAGTTGCTGGCCTCTTGCCCAATTAGTCTGAACAGATGTGGTTGCATCTTCGTTTGTGCTTGGGCTGTATGTACAATGAATTTTGTGGTGTGTTCCGGGTAGAAGTTGTAGGGCGTTTGCAGTTTTCACCAGCGCTGCCTTGTTAATTGGTCACATAATTGTCTCTCTAATTGTCACTGCCTATCCTTTTTTGCATTTCATTCCCCCTGGTGTCCCTCCCTTACATACATACCTACCCAACTCATTGGCATCTGATGAAGCGAACTGTGATCCATGTAAACTGATGCCATAAGAAATTGTTAGTTTTTTAGGTGGCACAAGACTCTTAGTTTTGGGAGGGATTCCAGCATCACACAATCATCACGGCATGTAGCATTTTTTACTTAGTTTTTAACCTTTATCAGACAGGCATGGCCAAACTTGGCCCTCCAGTTGTTTTGGGACTACAATTCCCATCATTCCTGACCGCTGGTCCTGTTAGCTAGGGATGATGGGAGTTGTAGTCCCAAAACAGCTGGAGGGTCAAGTTTGGCCATCCTTGGAAGCAACGTTTTGTATTTTATCAGTTCCCCTAAAACTGATGGATACAATCCAGTGCCGGATTTACGTATAAGCTAAACAAGCTATAGTTTAGGGCTCCACTCTCTTGGGGGCCCCAAAAAAAATTAAAGGAAAGAAAACCTGGATGTGCATTTCCAAAATATAAGATAAAATAAAATAAAATCCTACATACAGCAACAGTGGTTTGTGTTGTGTTGTGTAGGCTCCTATGATGTAAGTAATGGGCTAGCCTGCTCCCTAAAATATCACTGGCATATATTCAACACAAAAAGCAGTGACAATTTGTTGTTGACAAAGGACAGCTAGACATATAAAGGGCCCCATTACCTTCAGTAGCTTAGGGCCTCATCAAACCTAAATCCGGCCCTGATACAATCTAAAAAAAAATTAGCTGCAGATGAAGCCTAAACTGGATGTGACTTTTCCCTGCTCTAATGTGGTTCTGTTTTTTACTTCATGTGCAATTCTTAAAGATAGCTTAAAAAAAAAAGAGCTGTGTATGCAAGTCAATTAAGTACTTGATTTAGCTGAGAGGAGATCTTGGGGGGGGGGCGCAATTTAAATAAGTCTGCAATGCTAATGGGGATATTGTAAGTTACTCAACACAGCCCTCCCGCTTGCAGTAGGGTATATTACAGTGAACCGCACTGCAGGGATGTTGTATCCTGCTGCCTCAGTTCAACTTGCAGTGTGGGGATAGAAGCAATGGATAACACCCTCTGTATTTCTGCCTAACATCCAACCTGAAACAGAGTCCTAATACCTCTGAACAGCACAGAAATCACATAAAGCCTTGCCTACACTGCAGGGCAGTAGTAGGTCTTGCTGTACTTGGGGATAATTCACTTTGGAATTCCATTGGAAGGGTTGTTTTGTAATAACCACACTAAATAAGAACTTAGAAGAGCAGGAACTCTCTGTTGGGGGTGTGTGTGGATGCACTGGTGTCCAAGCCCAGCAATATTAAGGACCCCCCCCCCCTGATTTCTATGGGCAGTTATTGACATCTTTTCCTGGGGATATTTAAAAACAGCTTCTTACTGTGAACTAGGAAGCGCCCTATCCTGACGATGAGAGGGATCTGTCCAGCCCATTTATATTTATATTGCTTCTAATTTTCTAGACACTCCATTCCATCTCCTCCACCCCAGTTTTTAACCTCCCTCTCCAACAGTCAAGTTGGCATTAACGGACACTGAGCATGCTTAGCCATCATGGGGACGTTTTCAGGTCCTTCCCCCTCTAACTCCCATCTACTTCTGCAAACTACCCCAGGTTTGCCAAGACCTCCTTCCTTGTGGGTGGGCATTGCTGATTTGGCTCTGTTAACTGTGGGCCCTCATCCCTGAAGATTAGAAATAGAACGTGAGATGGTGTCAACTGGTGTTTTGCTAGACTACTCCATTACTTCGAATCGCCCGTCTCCCTGTTTTCGTGGAAGCCTTGTGGATGCGGAAGGTCTGAGCCGTTTAATGCTGGAAAGTGAATGGAATGTCTTTGTCTGGAAAGAAAGGGGGTGGGATTAGGACACCCACCCACCCCCAATTCCGAGGTGTTGTTGATCCTCAAAGGTCTACCTTCCACCACCTCAGGTCTTTCTCGAGGGAAGAGATTCTCCATGTTATGTATCTTTGCACATGTAAGGGTGGTTTAGGATCACAACTCTCAGTGAAGCAAAGGTTGCGAGGGGGGCTGTAACGAATAGGTACCTTGTTATCTGAAACTGAAAATGTACTCTGGAGAGAGGAGAAGATAATAAATAATAATAATAATAATAAGGAAAGAAGAGGTGTCAGAATGCAGAGATGGCTGGCAGGGTGAGGTGGAGGAGAGGGATCATAGAATTGCAGAACTATGTTGATAAAACTTGTTAGTGAGGGACAATTGGATTAGTGGTGGCATTCTGGCTATGAAGTCCTTTGGATAGTGGGAAAGGAGTGTGTGTGTGTGTGCGTGCGAACAATAATCTTGTTCTCTCTCCCCCCCACTTCATGGTCAAAAGAAGGCCCCATAGCCAAAACATCAGCCCTTCTAATCTTTTCTTTTCTCTACGCCCCCCCTACCCCACCCGCAACATGTGCTTTATTAACCCCCTTTTCTCATTTAACTGCTTTGAATAGCTCAGTGGGTAGCATCCTTCTTAGAAAGTGAAGACTGGGCTCGCTGGTGGGGGTGTGTGGGCGGCGGCAGGATTGGGGGGGGGAGAGAGAGAGAGCTTCCTTGGAGATGAGATGTCAGAAGAGAAATGCAGACAAACCCCCAGCCCCGGCCTAGAGAAAGAAAAGCCCCCTCTGTAATCCTGTCTGCAGTGTCCTCATGACCACAGGCTCCAAGGTAGCCAGGAATTCCAGGTCCCCCTTTTGAGGGAAGACAAATGGTGAGATTTGGAAGAACCGGGTCACTGGGGCAGCTCCTTCTAAGCTCGGCAGGCATGGAAGGGATATTTTCTTTTTTAAAAAAAGTAATCTCACTGCTGCGTTTTGCTAGTAAACTAAATTAGAGGGAGGAATGAAAGGGCCCCTTGGATACGCTCCAGGCAGCGCAAAGAGGAGAGGGCTTGCATGTTTGAGGTCACACTTAAGCTTGGGCGAGTTTGTTTATTTATATTTAAATGTAATGGTTGCTTTGTGGCCACAGGGGCTCTCAAAAGAGGCTTACAATAATAATAATAATTTAAAAAGCAACAGTAGAAGTATCATGAAGCTAATTCCTTAAAGGCAATGCACAATTGTGTAGAGTCCATGGGAAAACTACCTTATATATATCCAGTCCATCTAGCCCAATACTGTTGACTCAGACTGGCAGCAGCTCTCCAGGCTGAGGTCTTTTACATCATCTATATTTCCTTTTCAACCAGGCTTTGGGCTGATTAATATTCTATCCTTTTAAATTAAGGTTACCAGAAGTCCCCGTTTCCTGGGGACAGTCCCCGGATTTACAAATCAGTCCCCATACAAAATCCATTGAAGTTGAAAAGTGTCCCCGGATTCATTGAAAAAAATCTGGTAACCTTATTTTAAATGTGTCTGTGGGAAGGAGGGGAGTTGTAGTTATGCTGTTTTGTTGTTGTTTTTGTCCTGTATTTTATTGTGTGAGCAGCCCTGATATCTTAGGATGAAGGGCAGTATTTAAATCTAATAAACAAAATAAAAATAAAATCTACTAGCTAATTTCTCCCAGTAAGGAGACTGAGGAGCATTTTACCACAGGTGATCCCAAAATGAGTGATAAATGGTTCATCTGTGCACCCCCACCCCGTAAACATTTTACTCCTGGCATGGCAGTTTTGTTCCAAACAGAAAATAAGTCTCTACAAAAATAAGGCTATAGATGGGGCTCTCCACATCTTTATTGCTCTTTCGTTTGACAACTGCACACACACACACACAGAGAGAGAGGTCTGGTTCACACATCACATTCAGCAATCATTAATATAAACTATGGTTTAAGATAAACACACAGTGTGCGTGACTTCTCCCCTGCTCCTCACCATGGTCCGCTTAGCGTTACATCCAAATCCAGGTTCATGCTTTGTTCCCCCCCCCCCAAAAAAAAACCAACTATGAGCAGTAAGCCGAGAACAAACCTTGGCTGTGTGTTGCCTGGTGACCAACAAACCACAAGCTTGGGTTTGTTTTCAGGTGGCAGCAGCAGCAGCAGAGGAGGAGCTAAGTGCATGCTATTTCAGCCAGAAGCGGTTTAGTCATGCTGGCCACATAACCCGGGAAAGCTATCTGCGCACAAACGCTGGCTCCCTCATAGATGAGCACCACACCCCATAGTCAAATTTGACTGGACATAACCTATTTTACCTAATTCAGCAGCATGCATGTTTACGTTAAATCGTAGTATATTTTAACTATGTTTTAATACAATGTGCAAAATGCCTTCGTTCATTCTGCAGTTCCCCATTCTTCAGTTCAGACTGGGCAAAACCAGAACCACCTAAGACATACCATTGGGGTGGAGAACCTCAGGCTTGGGGGCAGAATGTGGCCCTCAAGGCCTTTCCTTCTGGCCCTTGGGACTCTTCCCAAGCTACACACCCTCTCCCTAGGCCACACACCGCACCAGCTCTGCTTTGTACCCTCCTTAAGTATTTTTTCCCCCTGGATGAAATGTGTCCTTGAACTTTGATATTGCTTCCTGTTTGCCTGATTGGAGGCCGTGCGAGTGTGTGTAGAAAACTCATATTCTGTACAAAGGGAAAAGTCACATTTGCTGCCCCACCCAATTTTGCTCTAGGCCTCTAGGCCTCGCCCCCTACTGATTTGTGCCACCCACGCCCCAGCAGGCTGCTTAGATCCCACCTGCCTGTATGGCAGGGTGCATGCCATTTTCTAGTTATTATAATCTTTACAACTACCGTGCTCCTTAAGGCAGCACTGTTGTCTCTCATATTGCAGGTGGTGTGTGTGTGTTTGTATGTATGTATGTGTAAAATAGGGTTGCCATACGTCTGGGACTTTCCAGCCATGTCCTCTTTTGTGGGCCCTACACGCCCATCTAGGGGGGATTTTACATTTTAAAGCAAATGTCCTGGATTTGGGTTTTGTTTTTTTTTAAATGTGCATGGGTGGCTCTGGCACGGATGACCCAGGCTCTGGCATGGGCAGCTTGGGCTTGGCAGCGGAGGGGCTATCAGGTGATTGCCCTCGAAAAGCACAACCACTTTTTGTGTGTGGATTTTTACCTCTTGAAATATGGCAACCCTAAAACATGGTGGAGTATGGCTTGCCTAAGAGTTTGTGGCAGAGGTTACCAGAGACTCCCTGATTCATCGCTTACTCACTTAGGCACTATGAAGCACTAACTGTTGCAATTTCACCCCCTCGTCACCCGATTACTGAACACTTAGAATCATAGAATTGTAGAGTTGGAAGGGACCCCAAGGGTAATCGTAAATCCAACCCCCTGAAATGCAGGAATCTCAGCTAAAGCATCCCTGGCGGATGGCCACCCAACCTCTGTTTAAAAACCTCCAAGGAAGAAGAAGTCCACCATCTCTGTCAAGCAGCTTTTACGGCTCGACAGTAAGAGTCGAACACATCTTGCAAATGTGAACCAATTCTACATTAAAGCACCAGCTGGAATGTGCTTCCCTGGATGGGTGTGTGTAGTGTTAGTGGAGGGGTAGTACCTCTGGTGGGGGACACCTTCTTGGGTACTTTGTCCACCTTTGGTCCCCACTGTACTCAGCTCTAACCTGCTCCCTTCTGTGGATTGAGTGGACAAGATTCAATTGGGGCTCAAGTGGGCCGAAAGGTCAAGAAGGCGGTTTCTGCACATGCTGTAGTGAGGGGCAGATGGTGTTCATCAACCTGGGAAGGCAGCCCACCTAGGAAAACTCTGACCCTAAATCTCCGCTGGCTTGTGGGATATCTTCTGGAGAATAAAAGGCTAAAGAGTAAACCCTTACAGAAATCCAGAGTGGAGTCCCTAGGCAGTTGGATGGTGCCTTGTACACCTCTTTCCAGAAACTCCTGCAGCCATGTTGGTGCCAAACATATTTTTCTGCTTTCCTTTGGACCACGTCAGTGAGGCCGAGAAGGATGGGGGGGGGGTCCTGTTGTCTGGGCAGCCCAGGACCTCCATATGCACTGCCCTGGTTTGTGCCCCGGAGCGCTCACTTTGGTGCTGCTAATGCAGCAGTTTGACCTCACCTCCAGAGGTGCACTCCATTGTCTCTTGAGACAGATGGATGCCAATAACCCTGTGTGTTTGCATGTGTGTCTTAAAAAGCAGAGACATCACTTTGCCGACAAAGGTCTATATAGTTAAAGCTATGGTTTTCCCAGTAGTCATGTATGGAAGTGTGAGCTGGACCATAAAGAAGGCTGATCGCTGAAGAATTGATGCTTTTGAATTATGGTGCTGGAGGAGACTCTTGAGAGTCCCATGGACTGCAAGATCAAACCTATCCATTCTGAAGGAAATCAGCCCTGAGTGCTCACTGGAAGGACAGATCCTGAAGCTGAGGCTCCAATACTTTGGCCACCTCATGAGAAGAGAAGACTCCCTGGAAAAGACCCTGATGTTGGGAAAGATTGAGGGCACAAGGAGAAGGGGACGACAGAGGATGAGATGGTTGGACAGTGTTCTTGAAGCTACCAGCATGAGTTTGACCAAACTGTGGGAGGCAGTGGAAGACAGGAGTGCCTGGCGTGCTCTGGTCCTTGGGGTCACAAAGAGTCGGACACGACTAAACGACTAAACAACAACAACAGAAATAGCTGTGTGTAGAAATCGCATTCATGGCTATTCATCCAGTTTTGCTTCTTGCCCTACCTTCCATTGGCGTGTGACCCGTGGAGGAATGCAACTGTTGGGTGGGAAAAGGTTCCCCACCCCTGTCTCAAATAAAGGGGGAGAGCTATCCATTGTGGAAGAGCAGAAACTACGGCAAACGAAACTGTGAGCTCTTTGGCCGGTTCAGCCAATCCACAGCACCAGATCGCCACAGCTGACTTCAAGGCAGTCAACCTGGCCTTTGGCGTATTGTGCCTGCCAGTGATTTATAGATTGTGCTGCTTGAAAGCAACAGCATGCACAGCCTCTCCATCATTCCAAGCTACCTCACGCCATTGTAAACAACTGTTTCGGCAGCATTTCTACTCATTTCCCTAAAAGCTTCTGCAGAGGGCCTTTGCCAGGCATTGTGTGGAGTAAACTCAATTAATTAGTTCATCCTAGGTCTGGGGTTTCAGCCAGAGAAGCAAGTAGTACGAGACCACACAGAATCCCCTCCTAGGAATAAAATCAATTTCCTTTATACATTAAAAAAAAAAAAGATGATTAAAATTCTGTCTGCTTTAATTCACCAGGATGATTCAATTGTCTCTGCCATGTAGTTCCAGTGGGAGTTTTAGCAAATGATTACAAATAAATGACCAGCCGAAGCACAATTCTTGGACAAGCAACATTTCTCGAATTGCTCCTCCCTAGACAATCATGAGGGAAAACATGGAGAAATTCTGTGGCATGGGAAACATGGTGGGCGAGAAGGAAAAGAGGACCGGACACAGAGGAGCTGTTGAATTAAGCCACTTTGCCCATTCAGGGAGAAGAGGACCCGTCCCCGGTGCCATTTGTGTGAGGAGGTTTCTATTGCAAATGAGCAGGAGCCATTGGCAAGGGCCCGTTTAATTTGATCGCAGTTCATGGCAGACTGAGAACAAAGGAAGCGACCGAGGCAATAATTGCCTCCTGGTGGGGAGCTGGAGAGTTTAAACTTGGTTGGCACTTGCACTTCGAATCAGACCACTCTTCCATTGGCCCTGCCAAGCCCACAATAGGCCAGGTAACAAAGATTGTGGTGGTGGGAAGCAGGGGATGCTTTCAAAGTCACACACAACATGTTAGCACAGCCTGGGCGAATTGGAGGAGACTCTCGCATGGAGGTTTAGGGAGGGAAGTCTACTCTTTATCACATTTGAAGTACAGCACAAATGTACTTGGTCCATGACCTTTGGGTAATCTAAACCCTTGCCCAGCTTCTCATGAATGACGTCACACATTTTCTCCTACATAGAGATGATCGGCATATAGGAATAATGTTTACCTGTATTTTTATTTCATTCCTCTTCCTATGTTTTTAGCTGTTCTTATTTTATCTGTAAGCTGCCTTGAGTCCCTCTCAGGGAAAAGGGCTGGGGTAAAATATTATTATTATTATTATTATTATTATTATTATTATTAGCAGCATTCATATGAAGCTGCACTAAAGAAAGGCAGAGAGCATGAAGAGGGGCTGCAAGGGAAATTTTCTAGTGATTTATTTTTCTGTGAAAGATTTTCCGTTTCACAAGCTCATTTGCAACAATGAATGGATGCCAATTGCCAAATGCAATATTGGGCAAGCTTGGCAGTGTCAAGGTTGTTGTTTTGCTTTGTTTACTAAATACAAGTGCAGTAAACATGCCAAATAAGTTCATTCTCTAGGGCATAGGAAAATGTTGCACTGCAAACTTACTTTTTTCTTCTTCTGCAATTGCCACATGCATAAGTGCCTAAAATTGCAAATTTCCATTTTGAATTTTCCAATTCAAAATTTCCCAGGTAACCTATATAACCGAAAGCACAGTGCTTACGACCCTTAGAGCAAAACCTGAAACAGTGGTGGTACCTGGAGTACTGGGTCTGGATTTTGGAACTGAGGTTCAAATTCTTGCTCTGTCATGCTTAGCCTGGGAAAATTTGCAGCCAGAACTTGTGTACAGTGGTACCTCGGGTTAAGAACTTAATTCGTACCGGAGGTCCGTTCTTAACCTGAAACTGTTCTTAACCTGAAGCACCACTTTAGCTAATGGGGCCTCCAGCTGCCGCTGCGCTGCTGCTGCACGATTTCTGTTCTCATCCTGAAGCAAAGTTCTTAACCCGAGGTACAATTTCTGGGTTAGCAGAGTCTGTAACCTGAAGCGTATGTAACCTGAGGTACCACTGTACTGAGAAGGCAAAAAGTGACTGCAAAACAATCAATCAGGCAGCTTAATATGTTCTGAAATGTTAATATGTTTTGAAATTTATTCTATTTTAATAAAAGTGATTTTGTAAAATATCATTTTTATAAACTAAAATTAACGGCCAAATTCATGTCAGTTATCCCAGTGAGGAATTCAGTGTAGGGCTATGGCAATTGTTCCATCAGCACAAGTCGTTCAGATGCACCCCTCCCCCTGTGTGCTGTTCTGGGGGTTGTTCTACCCCTTCCAACCCAACTTTGGGGGTCATGGGGGAGAAGGGAAAGCTCTGTTGTGCCAGCAAGCACCCTTGTGCAAAAACATCTGCTAGTGGGGCTACTTAGTTGAATTCTGTCCTTTGTACTCAGTTATCAGAACACTGGAATACCCAATTGTACCTTTACTTCTTAGTGAGCCATTGGGCAGACGACTGTCTGCATGCTTTTGATACCTCCAGGAGTAGAGACTTACTTTTAAAAGGAAAGTGATATTTCAGAGGGTAATATTCCAGAGGGGACTAGACTGCTAGATTTCCCCCTCATGCTTACAACCTGGCCCTTGGGCAACAGGATGTTTTAGTCTGAACTACCTCATGGCGTTATGAGGTAAACTGACATAATTGTGCAAAGTCCTTGGGAAGGAAGGAGTAGGATGGAACAAATATATAAAATGTAAGAGAGAGATATCATAAAATAAATAAGCACTAAAAAAATCTGTATTTACCAAGTTTGTATTTGTACCAAGTTTGTAAATACCAAAATCTGTATTTACCCCTCAAGTTTGAATTCATGTGATTGAACTGAGGCAATACTGACCCTACTATGCTAACTTGAGTAATCCTTCCAGACTATAACTGAGGTTTACATGTGGTCTCCCCCAGCTGTATTGAGAGGTAAGTTTCTAAGCTTCTAGCAGTGTAGTGAGCCATACATTCCCAAGTGACTCATTAGAAGTCAAGGGATTTGGGCTAGGTTCAAGGTTTTGGGGGGCCTTGGGTAAGAGATCACCAGTAGGTGTTCTTAACCAGCAATTTATCTTAGAATATCGATGTCTCTACCATTTTTCCCAGGCTCATGTTCGTTTTTCTAAGAATTCTAACTGTGCGCGCGCCTACATTACATGACCCACCCCACATGTCCATAAACGTTTGGAGGGAGCAGGTTGTGACCACTGGCCATACCTCCTGCCAGGAATGGAAGGGAGGAAAGCACACACACACAAGCAACATTTTTATTGAACTCAGTGTGTTTCAAACTGATTTCTTCATCAGTGTCTCCCTCATATGCAAGTCATATGCACACTGCCACCAAATGCACAACCAGCAGCTGTTACGGCTGGAGCATGCATTAGACCTATTTCCCCCATTTAAGTCGTGATTAAACAACAAGCAAAATACAAACTCACACCGCACAATCCAGCAGCCCCAAAACAAAACAGCTCCAATCAAATCAGCCTCCAAATGACTCCCGGACGAGGAGAGTCTTGTTGATTTCAGACAGAGTCCTGATGACCATGGAGACTGTCATTCCAGAGACCAGGGGCACCTGTCATAAAAAGCCCTGCTTTTAGCTGCTATTGATTTCCAGGGTTGGCACAAAATATTTTGTAGCCTGAGGCAGGACATCAAATAGCGCCCCATCTTCCCAAGTCAAGTTGCATAGTCATTCTGGCCCTTGAGGCCGAAAATCCAACAAGCCCTTTGCCTGTTTGTTCCCTGGCGGTAAAAATATGACAGTAACAAATAACTCACCATTTGCTGCCCTTTCGTGACACCCAAAATTGGCTGCCTGCAGCAGACACCTCACACTGCCTAGTGCTAAGTGCTGGGTCTGGTGATCTCACCATACTTAGTGAGCAGAGCCTGATTAGAGGATTTCAACCAGCATGGAGGTTCCTACAGTGGGAGGTGGTCTTGGAGATAGGCTGGCCCCTCGCCTGGAGGGCTCTAAAAAAAAATCCACCCCAGCACACCGGCATGGACCTGGATGCTAACAGAAAACCAGGTCAGGTGCTACAGACCTGGTTGGAGATGTTTTCAAGGAATGGAGCCATCAAATCCAAAGTCGGATTACAAGAGACTCAGTTGTAAGGTTTCGTTTGATAGAGATGTTCATTTTCTCCTGTACCCCCCTTTTTTTTACAGTGCAAGAGAATTATGGACGGCCTCTACATTCGAGTCACGTCCATATGAGGAACCGGACTGTCTCTATACCTGGCAGCAGCCGCCTTGAGCAGAGTTCAACCTCACTGGCATCTCCTGAGAACAGTGAAAAGGTACAATGGAGCTTTGTGGTTTTGTCTTGCTTACATTGGATTCACAGGGGGCCTCCATTATTTATTTAATGTATTATATTAGACTTGCAGTATTTGAAATTTCACAAAAGCACACTAGAAAACTACCAGTTTCCTTTTATTTAGTTGCTATTTGAGGTTTTAAAGATCTGTCTGAAAAGGTTAAAAAAAATGAGAAAATGAAAGTGTAACCCACAGACATTGAAATTTGTTATTTAATCCGTAGTCTACCTCTCTGCCTTGAACTCTAATCAAGGTGTTTCACACAGAAAGGAAGCAACTAAAACTCCTCACTCCAAGAATTAAAATCCTCGTAGTGTTCGTGTGTACTGTTCTTATTTTGAGATGTAGAGTTGAGAGATGTTTTCGAAGCATCCCAGGCACAACCTGGAACAATTTTCAGTGGAGAACAAAGTGCAGAGCCAGCAGGTTCAAGAGAGGCAGGCAATTTGAGGCCCTGTTGAATTTGCTTTGAAGTCTTTGGAAGGTGCTATAACACCAAGAGCTATTATTATGTTAATGTACTGTGGACCAGATTCTGCAGGCTGTTCCATAAACCATCATCCTCAGCATTCCATCCCCTGTTCCCTGAAGGTCATAACCCTGACACCTGGTTTATGACCCTTAAAACTGAAGACTCCTCTTCCCTGTACATATGCCTCACGATCAGAGGTAGGTCAGAGTCGGAAGGACAATTTGCAGCTTGAGTGTTTTGCAAGGATGCAAATTGCGTTATGAATCTCAGAAATGCAAATGGTGGAGTTTTCTCATTAGCTGCTGTGAGTGGGGGAAAAGGAGATGGAGAATGTGTAGGTCATACAAACCTCAAAGGTTTATTTGTCCATGACGCTAATTCACTTCTGGGCTGTTTGCCTAATGCAGTCTTCTCTCACTCCCAAGGATATTGCTACCTATCTGCAACTGGTCCCAAGGATATTGTGAAGTACTTAAACTGCTGGAAACGACCAGCAAGGATTGGTGCAACCTATTGGTTACTTGTTCAATTAAAACATCTCAAAAATGAAAGCTACTGAGAATGTGTTACGGTGATTAAACTAGATCTGAACTGGTAATCTTAATTTTACTTTGGAACACTTATAAAGCAAAACAACTAGCTACTAGTTTGGGTCTTTGAGGTCATAGCCCTTTGTTCTCTTAAGTCCGAAGGTGCATCGAGTTCCAGGTTATTTGATTACGTTGCATTTTGTACCCTTCTTTCCCCTTCTTATACTGGCTAACATCAATAAAAAGCAAAATAGCTAATCAACAACAAAATAATCCAAATAAAACAGGGGAAAAAATCAAAGTGGCAGATAAAAAGATCAGTAAACAAACAACCAATTGGAAAAATCTTGCACAAGACAGGCTTGCCGGATGATCTCAAAGTTCAGACTGATTAATGTAGGGGGATTTTGCCCTTTGGATAACTTGGCCCCAAGCTGTTTGGGGCTTTAAAGGTAATAACCTCCCTCACCTTAAATTGCATAAGGAAATCAGCCTACAGCTAAGCAGTAGACATAACAAGGAAGCAACATGATCCTTAATGGCAACATAGCACAACAACGGAAATTTCTGAATGGTCTTCAAGGGCAGCCTCGCAAAGAGAGCTTGACAGTAGTCCAGCAAGAGGCCTAGCATGGTGTAATGGTTTACAGTGCTTCACAAGGACCTAACCTAAGCATAGGCCCTTGTAGCCACTGCGACAACTTGAGCAAAGCTAAATCAAGGAACATCCCCCCAAATCTGATCTTTTGAGAGATTTCTTACTTAATGCGCAGTAGTCCAGTGAATTAAAAGATGTTACACCTCCTATCACACCCAGTCTTGTACTTAAGGTGCTGTTGTTAGATTGGACCCCAGATGATGGAATGGTTGTTTTTGTGACAAGGTAAACAATAATTTAATTTAGATTCCTGGTCTAAAATTGAGGTTTAGATCCTGGGTTCAGTTATGCAACCACCACGTACGGTACTGAGTTTAGTTCTGGGGGCAAACATAGATGATGGGAATGGAGGCTGGTCCATTAGGGCAAATGGGGGCTTGCCCTACTAAGCTGTCAGCTGCCAGCTGTCCCTACCCTCAGCCTAATCCCTTAGTTACAAAGCAGTCTGGGTTGGAGGTTGATAGCTTCCTTCTCCTTTGTCTCAGTGTTGCCCTTGTAGCACTCAGCATGGAGAGGATGGGGTGAAAAATAGAATTAGTTGGCTCTATATATCACTGGCTCTGGCTGTTGGCGAACCCGGCTTCCACCATACCAATCATGAGTAGGAAACATGAGAAGCAACAATTTTAAGATCGAAACAGACAAGATGTGAAAGTAATGCTCCATTTAAAAACAAACAAACAAACCTGAAATGTATAGTAGTCCTGTTCTAAACTGAATCTGGACAGTTGTATCCGGCAAGTATCTTTTGCACAGAGCTATCAAACCATACCTAGGAGAAGTATGGGACTGTTCTGTAGGTATACTGCTTTCATGCATGACTTCTACACTCAGATTTCTTGATGCAAGAATGGTTGAAGATCTATGTGTTGCATCCAAGGCTGCAAGAGGAGAGTTCTACTTGTGCACCAAGACTTCCGCTTCCTCTCCTCTCCTGTGCCCTGAAAATCTTCTCCAAATGGTCCTCCAACCCTCTGGAGCAGGGTGCACTGGGGAGAAGAGGGGAAATGATATTGTGCAAGCAGAAGTCTGCTGTCTTGGAGCCGCAGAACAGCAGCATTTAATATAATCCTATAAGCTATGAACATGAGTTTGACCAAGCTGCGGGAGGCAGTGGAAGACAGGAGTGCTTGGTGTGCTCTGGTCTATGGGGTCACGAAGAGTCGGACACGACTAAATGACTAAACGATAACAATATCTGAATACCAGTAGCTGGGTACAGACATTTTACATGGAAATCAGCCCTGGGTGCTCACTGGAAGGACAGATCCTGAAGCCGAGGCTCCAATACTTTGGCCACCTCATGAGAAGAGAAGACTCCCTGGAAAAGACCCTGATATTGGGAAAGTTTGAGGGCACAAGGAGAAGGGGACGACAGAGGACGAGATGGTTGGACAGTGTTCTTGAAGCTACCAGCATGAGTTTGACCAAACTGTGGGAGGCAGTGGAAGACAGGAGTGCCTGGCGTGCTCTGGTCCATTGGGTCACGAAGAGTCAGACACGACTAAACGACGACAACAACACTAAAAATAGGTGTCTTCTGGTTTGAATTTAATCTTCTAGAATTGAAGAATGAGGGTAGTAGACACGTTCCATTTGATTAGGGTCAGAGATGGAGCACCTACAGCCCTCCAGATGCTGCTGAACTCCAACTCCCATCAGCCCCAGCCATTGTGGCCAAATGTCAAGGATGATGGGAGATGATGTTCAGCAAATCTGGAGGGCTGCAGGTTCCTCACTCCTGGTTATGGTTTAAAAACTGTGCTCTGAGGAGTCTAGGAAGACTACACAACAACAGCCTGTTCTTCACTTGAGGGTTGTTGGGTTTTTTTACCCAAAGGGGATGTAGGATGTGGTGGAAGAGTGAATTCTCAGTGGTGATAGTGCCCAGCAGGCTTAGACAGCACTTTGTTAAGAAAGGTCCTTCTACTGAGGTTCTTTGGTCTTGTGAATCGTGCATTTAAACTTAAGGATTTTGACTTTATCGTCTTCATTCATTGTTTTAGATCAGAGTTTTCCAACCTTCTCATGTTGGCGACACACTTTTTTAAGACATGCATCATTTCGCGACACAGTAATTCAATTTTACTAGCAAACCGGGCATTAAACTAACCCCTTATAAGAGCATTTGTGCAACACACCTACACACTGTAGCTGACACACTAGCATGCTGTGATACACAATTTGGAAAGCTGTCCTTCAGGGTAGATTTCCTTCTCTTAAATTGTGTAACAGAGCCATATACAGTGATGGCTCTGTATAAATAACAGTTATAATGTGGTAATAAGTGGAAAGAGTGATGCTTCCTGAATATCCTGCTTGCGGCTTCTCACGTGCTGTGCATGGCAAGCACAGAACCCTGGACTAGATAGGCATTTTGGTCTGACCCAACCGGGCTCTTCTTATAGAAAGGCATTCTACTGTACATTTTAGAGCTACAGGTTTATCACAGTCACAAACCAACTTAAGTTGCTATGCCCAGGGTAATTAATGTTAAGTTTCATGCATTACATCTCAACCACTAAGGAGCCTAGAGTTATTAGTTTGGAGAATGTCTTGCAGGAAAGATTTTAAGGGCAAATCAAAAGCCCCAAAAGGGCAACAGGAAAGAAGCTCTAGACTGCAATCCAAAACCCACTTACCTGATGGCTCCATTGACATAAAATACACCAGATTTCTGAGTAAATGTGTAATAGGATTGTACAGTAAGCCTGCCAACTTGGCACTTCCTATCCTTTGCCTCTATAGAAATGATCCATATTACCTTTGCTAGTATGCAGTGTTCCCCCCTAGGTACCAGTACTCACCATAAAGTTGTTACAGTAAGTGCCACACTTTTTAACAACAACAACAACAAGAGGTGCTGGTACTGTGTACCATTGAGTACCTCCTGGGGAAAAAGCACTGCTGGTATGCTTTCTCATAATGCAATATAATCAGAAACAGCTTCCCCTGGAGCTGTCCTGTGGCATCTCCAAGCCCCTTCCTTGCTTGATGGGAGCTGATTGGGGAGAGGGGGCAAACAAAACCTGCAGAAGCCGCATCTGCATTCCAGTTTCCCCAGCCACTCTGGGCAGCTCCCAACAGAATATTAAAAACATAATAAAACTTCAAACATTAAAATCTTCCCAATACAGGGCTGCCTTCAGATGTCTTCTGAAAGTCAGATAGTTGTTTGTTTCATTGACATCTGATGGGAGGGCGTTCCACAGGGCAGGCACCACTACCAAGAAGGCCCTCTGCCTGGTTCCCTGTAACCTCACTTCCCGCAGGGAGGGAACAGCCAGAAGGCCCTTGGAGCTGGACCTCAGTGTCTGGGCTGAACGGTGGGGGTGGAGATGCTCCTTCAGGTATACTGGGCCAAGGCCGCTTAGGGCTTTAAAGGTCAGCACCAGCACTTTGAATTGTGCTCAGAAATGGACTGGGAGCCAATGTAGGAGTGCCAGTGCTACTTCCTAGTACCCTGTCTGAACTCTTTCAGAGAAAGGTGGGGGTTTTTTTGGGGGGGGTTCCCTCTTGATCTGCAATCTGCTGGAATGTGGATGTTTAACACAGAGAAAGCTTGGGAACACAAGCAAGCATGTGTCTCCTGGAAAATGCAAGCTAAGTTAATGGTGGCATTTACAGAGGCATTACTTTTTTCACAGGTGTGGTATGGAGGGGGGGGTTAACCGCCCTCCCCCATGTTTCAGATGACAAAAATGTTCTTCTTGAGGTGCACCTGTCCCTGAGCAGTGAGACAAGAAAATGAACCACAACAATGCTCTTAATATACACTGGTTTTTGGAATCTAAACTTAGATGTATCCAACACTTTGAATTTCATAGTCAAGCTTAGAATATCCAATCCTTTGAACTTTTAAAGGGTACCACTGGCACCCCTGAAATCTCTTCTCACCCTCCATTAGTGCTGGAATGGCCCACAAGTGCTTCCGAACCTCCTCCATCTGTGTTTGAACATCATGCTTGTCAATGTAATACTATTCAATCATGCAATTTCAGTTCCACTTTAGAAATTTGTGCCTGCTGACTGGGCCAAGATAGCATATGAAAATGGTGATCTAGCTATTTCTAGGTGTGGTGGAAATTAACCGTGTTATTTCTAGATGGTGATGCTTTGTGTGTTGCATGCCGTGCCATCCCATTCATGATGCCAACCCTTCCCTTACCAAATCTTAAAGCACAATGGAAAGGAATCCCTCAGACACTTTTGATGCATCATCAGAATGGTAGGAAACATTCTGAACAAAGGCAGGCACCAGGGAAACATTCTGTGAGCCAAATGGGTAAGTGGGAAAAGCGACACTTCGGGAGCTGTGATGTCACTTGTGGAGCCCTCTGGAATGGCCAAATGGTCTACAAAAGCATTCTAGTGCTTTAAAAATAATGTTATATGAATCCATATCTTCCACAGGTAGTAGGACCATGACTGAATGAAAACAAAGTTTGTGTGTGGCTCCAAACAAATGTATTATACTTGGTGTTGAACACCTTTATCAGGGAAATACACCTTGGTGTGTTCAAAACCAATTCAACAAAAGTTATACAGGCCAATTCTATACGTGTCTAACTCAGAAGTAAGCTCCATCGTTTTCTTACTTAAGTGTATATATAGGACTACAGTCACAGAGATTCAGGTTTTAACATTGCAGGAGTGCAAATCAAGTTCTCTAGTGAGCAAGGGCTCCCCTTTCGCTTCCATACCAAAGGCAGCTTAATGTGAAAATGAGTCACATGAAAGCTTCACACATGACCTGCAGTTCCCATGAGCAGAGGGAATATTGGATCAGGACTAACATAGTTTGCATCTGGAAAAGCCAATATGGTGCCGTTCAGATGCTGTGGGGACTACAATTCCCACCAGCGCAAGTTGGTATGGCAAATGTTCAGGGATGATGGGAGTTAGAGCCTCACAACATATGAAGGGCACCATATTTGCTACCCCTGACTCAGGCTCATTTATTGGAAAAAAGGAGTAACATCTGTGATGCTTACAATTCTAAGAAGAAAATGTATGGTGCATTACTGTCTGCAAATTTCCACCTTAGTCCTACAAAGCTACTGCATTTCAGCGTAAAGTTACAACGATTTTCCTGTGTGTGTGTGTGTGTGTGTAATATATGACTCCCCAAAATGAAGGAAAGGTGAATGGTTCCCCATTATATCCCAGCTTGTTATCAAAGTACCGTTTGAGATACTTTTAAGGAGTCTGTCACCCTTGTGCGATAGCTCTGGAAAGACAATGGGTTGTACCTAATGCAATACTCAAGAGTAGACCCATTAAAATTAATGGGAATGACAATCTTAGTTCCATTAACTTCAACGGGCGGTAGTCAACTAAATCCTTGCACAAGAGGAACAACTTCTGCTTGCACGATGGGACTCCCCCTGCTTGCCCAAATATGATCCTGATGGTTGGGGAACAAATTCAGAGTACGCACAGGGAGAGGAGATTGGGGGAGAAGAGTCCCTTTGCACAAGCACAAATAGCTCTACTTCCACAACAATTTACTTAGTGCTATGCTGAGTTCAACCAGGGCTTTTTCTCCAGCCAGAACTTGCTGGAACCTCTCAGGTGGGTTCTGGCACCTCTCCAATGCCATCCTAAGAGAATGAGGGAGGTGTTCATGGTGAGTTGTGGCACCTCTTTTTCTAGAAAAATAGCACCGAGTGCAACCCAGTGGGTCTGCTCCGAGTAAAATTTATTTGGATACAACCCATTCTGTTCTCTCTCTCAAGAGTGGAATGCAGTAATTATGACTATAACACAGTGGGGTGAATCTGAGTTGGGCAGATTTTGACCAGGATCCATATGTTAAGGTTAGAGTAAACGTTTCACTTAGTTTCCTTGTAAAGACCTATACATGGCCTGAATGTACAAGTGTTACAACGTGAACATTTTAAACCATCACTTTACCACTGAAAAGTAATGCAGATTGTAAAGAAAATGAGTCTCTCTCTCTCTCTCTCTCTCTCTCTCTCTCTCACACACACACACACACACACACTCAAATTAACCAATGGTTTGGCTTCTTCTGGCTTTACATTTAAAAAGCCATACCCCTCTGCCATATGTTTTTCAATTGCATCCTTTGGTTCATTTCACACACACCCTCTAGCCCAAGAGTAACCCATAACCTTCAGGGCAAGGGAGCCCAAAGGGGTGCTGGTTATGTTTGTATAGCCTATGGGAGCTTTGTAAACCACAATAACAAAACAAAACAAAAAAACAAAAAACCCAAGCATCATAAAAGCCCAACTAATTTTAAGTGTGTGTGTTAGTTTACCAAACTTAAACACAAAATGCAGTGGGGATGGGCTACGTTTGTACAATGTTGCACAAAAAAGAAATGTAGGAAACCCTCACTGTAACACTAATACGGGGGGGGGGGGGGCAGGGAGCACTAGCACAAAAGCCAAACTGTGTTTTTTCCTTTTTTTGGGTTACCAGACTTAGAACTGATCACGCAATTTCATTTCAGTAACTTACAATTTCTACTCTCTTTGATAATGTGCTGTAAAAGAGCCAACTTTCTTTAATGACAAGGCTTTAAGAGGAATGACTTTTCTGAACAAAAAATATCAAAGCTGAGCAAAGATGAGTTTTTTTTTTAAAAAAGGAAACTATGAATTAAAATGACCTTGTGTTCCGAAACTTTTTCACACATTGCTTGATGTTCTCAGTTCCTCTCCCCTGCCAGCGCCCCCACCCCAGAAACAGTGCTGGTGCCTTTGGCAAATGGAGACTTGAGAGGGCAGAGAAATCATAATCTCACTGCATTATCTATTGGAACTGCTTAGCACTGAGAGTGCCTGGTGTTTTTCAGTGTAACCTTTAGCAGTTATTAAAGCAATCACAAATATTTTCTTCCTATCAGAGTTGGAGTCCTCTCTGCTAGGAGCAAAGGCTGAACACAGCATGAACCACTGAAGTTGTTTTTATAAGAGAGCTGAACAACTAACAAGAGCGCAACAGCTCTGCTGCAGGAGAAAATAAATAAATGAACCTACCATGTTACAATTAAAGCACCGTTATATCATGCACAGCCAAAAAAGGGGCAAGGGTATTATAACTAAGAAAACAAACATATGTGTTACTTGGGTAACAAAAAGAAAAGTGACTATCTGGGAAACAATACTTCACCTCAATAAAATACAGATATTGATGAAATAGTTTGGACCATTACATTTTTAAGGAAAGAAAAGAAAAAACATTTTGTACAGAACTCAACAATCTATTTATATTGCATTTTAATGTGCCAACAGACTGTGTTGTGACCAGGGAATATTATGAATGAGTAGTATGGAATGTATGTGTGTGCGTATGTGTACGAGAGAGAAAGGAAGGAAGAAAAACAGAGAGAGAGAGAGAGAGAGAGAGAGGGAGAGAGAGGTCTTAAGGAAATAGTCTTGTATTGGAAAATATCCATTAGCCTATCATCTACTACTAACTGCCTGATAATAACCTGGAAGCAACCTGTGTTTTAAAAAGTCTTCATGCCACAAGTTTATTCCTCTGTAAACAGGGCAAGTCTGTATCATCCAGTTTCAGGGTCCCTACTGAATCCTTTTACCCCTACCTGCGTCGGCCAGTGAGAGTTTTGCTATGCTTCACAAACTCACTAGTCTCTGTACGCACGTGCTCCCAGGAAGCCCCATGCCTCACCAAATCCCACCACCCGAGTATTTTTTCCAAATGTCTTATTAGCTTTATGGCTTTGTTCAACTTACAGAGTTATGTGTCCACAGTAGCTCCTCTTTGTAGGGCCCAGACGTTTGCTCAGTCTGAGCAAAGAGTCGGTTTTATATTGCTCCATTACATTCCCAAGAAAGACATGTCCCCGTTACTTGCTGCTGCAAGTGCTGTTCTCTTTCAAATGCAAGCCCAGGTCTACACATTAGTAAGGGTCAGCCTCAATTCAAAGCTTTGAGCAATGTGATTATTTCCCCCAGAGCAGTCCCCTTATACAGGATAAGTGTGTGATGTCATCACAAAGTTTGCATCTGGTGATATCTGAATCAACGTATCTGTTGGGGATCTACTACTGGCTGAGTTAACTGAGAGAAGGCTTCATTCGATGCAGCAGATCTCATGGTCTAGGCCAGGTTTCCCCAAACATGGGTCTCCAGCTGTTTCTGGACTACAACTCCCATCATCCCTGGCTAGCAAAACCAGTGATCAGGGATAATGGGAATTGTAGTCCAACAACAGCTGGAGACCCTAGCTTGGGACACACTGGCCCAGGCATCCCATGAGCACTGTGGTCATGAAATTGGGTGAATGACGATACTCTTCATAAAGTAAAGTGAATAATATATACCCTGAAAGCAGCAAAACAGCATACCAATCAGAAATTGTAGGCTTGAATCTCACCTTTGTCATGGTCTTAGATGGCCTTAGGCAACCCATTCTCAGCCTCGGTTTCCCCACTCCAATCTGCATAATGGGGAATATTAATAGTGACAGAGTCCCTGTGAAGCACTTTGAACCTTGGAAGTCCTATACAAAACTATTATTATTATTTCTAACCTATCATCTAATGTTTCAAAATAGTTCATTGTGCAACATTTTGGACTTAAGCACCACGTTGCTCTAGTTGCAAGGCACACAAGCATGTGGTATTTGCTTTAAGAGACATGAAACAAGGGCCCCAATCCTTGCCTAATCACTACTTCTGCATATTTCAAAGGGATAAATGGCAAATACATGTGTGTGCTCCTCTCAGTTGATCATGCTTTTAATTATTATTATTAATTTCAAAAAAGAAAAAGTTAAAAACAAAACAAGGGTGGCTTTTTACATAACGTTTCGTATAAAAAAATTGTTACTTACAGAAGAATTTAGCTTTGAAACCTTTTGGTTGAAAATGGCTTACTTTTCACCAAATGCTGCCTTTCCTTACTTGGAGGTTGGAACACACTCCAGGCATGTGCTTCCTTAAATACTAATACTACTACAGTGGTACCTCGGGTTAAGTACTTAATTTGTTCCGGAGGTCCGTACTTAACCTGAAACTGTTCTTAACCTGAAGACCACTTTAGCTAATGGGGCCTCCTGCTGCTGCCGTGCCGCCGGAGCACAATTTCTGTTCTCATCCTGAAGCAAATTCTTAACATGAAGGACTATTTCTGGGTTAGCAGAGTCTGTAACCTGAAGCATATGTAACCTGAAGCGTATGTAACCCGAGGTACCACTGTACTACTACTACTACTACTAATATGCTGCCCAAAGCAAGGAGTGTCAGTGTGGTCCCTCTAGATGTTGTTGGGGCCAACATGGCCAGTGACAGGGAAGGTGATGTGGGCGCGTTTTGCAGTCCAGCAAGGCAACAGATTGGCTACTCTTGATGTAAACAATTCATTGTAATTTCCCTATCAGTGCATCATATTGCTAGCTTCGATTTCCTACCAAACCCATCAGGAAATCCACGCTAAATGTTAAAGGAACTGCTCAAGGCATATAACATTTACACCTGAATTGTAGGGAAATACTTTTCCAACGCCTGTAAAACAGTAAGACCAACTAAGTTGGTCTTTAAGGTGCTACAGGAAGGAATTTTTTTATTTCGACTATGGCAGACCAACACGGCTACCCATCTGTAACTGTAAAACAGTGTAAAAGTTTCCTTGTCAAGAGTCTACAGTACACTTACAGTGGTACCTTGGGTCACATACACTTCAGGTTACAGACTCTGCTAACCCAGAAATATTCCTTCAGGTTAAGAACTTTGCTTGAGGATGAGAACAGAAATCGTGCTCCAGCGGCGCGGCAGCAGCAGGAGGCCTCATTAGCTAAAGTGGTGCTTCAGGTTAAGAACAGTTTCAGGTTAAGTACGGACCTCCGGAACAAATTAAGTACTTAACCCGAGGTACCACTGTACAGTGTTTTGCTATAGCAACTTATTTAGAAGTTATGCACTCCAGACTAAGAGAGATTCTTATTATCCCTAGTGAAAGCACTTATTGTTCAATCAATTAGCCAGGCTAAGGAACAGGAACAATTATATAGTCTTTCCATATAGCCACAAAAGTGTATTCTACTAAATACAAAATCTTACAAGAAGTTATCGATAAGAAACATTAAAGGAATCATTGCAGCTATTCTTGCAGCAAATGATATGTCACTGATAATGGAAATAATGTGGAAACAAAAATCTACAAAAAATACTTTAATATTACATAACATGTGAACATGAAAATAATGCCATATATGTTTTAACATATTTTGGACACTATAATAATGATGATTCGAATAAGGACGTGATTTTTAGCATGTGTAAAAGTGAACAAACTGCAGCAGGAAGCCAGTAACAAAAGCAAAATGAGCAAACAAAATTAGGTTTTTCAGTAAGTATATTGACATATATAGATATCCAATATATCAAAAGCTTTAAAATTTGTAATATAATGATAAAATAATTAAAATAAGTGGTAACTTAAAATACTGTTATGAATGAAGGATGTGCTTTCAGAAACTTAATTACATTGTCTGATTTAACAAAACAACCACTGATCTTTCAGATTAGTTTCACAAGATCCAAATCTTCAAACCTGCTGAAAAGAAGTCCTCTGAAGAAACCAGTCAGCTCCAACAGTTACCTAAGAAATAAAACATTCTCATCAGTCACAAATGTTCCCTTTACTACTGACAATGCTGAAAACACCAAACACTTTCCTACTTCCTGGGGCCAGAGCCCTCACTAAGAGGTAGTGCTTTGAAGGGCTTTAATAGTCAATTTGGAACCTGCATGCAAAAAGGTAACGAGTGGGATCTTAAAAAGCCATGTGCACAAAGGGGCATTTGAGGACCTTCTTCTCTATGGACCCTAATGCTTTGAAAAGCTGGTCCTAAGTGTTGGGAGACCAGCAGGACTGGCATTTAAGACAATGGACAGAATCTAATTTATCTAGTGCTGCTGCTCCAACAGAAGCTGTCCACTAAAGGAACAAGGAGCGAGGAACTTTTGCCACTCCCCCCCTCCCCGAAGTCTGTTTGGGGGACCAGGGGCACCAGTAAAACCACTTCTCTATTAGGGGATACTACTTGCTGGATCAAAATGTAGCCACTAACCAGATACAAGCCATTGTAAAGAGATGCAATGCAGATAGAAGTGAAAATGGGTTCAAGCCCTTATAGGTGGTGATGCTTTAACCAAAGGTTCCCAAACTTATTTGGCCTATTGCCCACTTTTTTGGGGGGGGGGATATATACTTAGCACCCCCTGGAAATCGACCTTCTTTAAATGAAGGGGCAGGGCTGGATTTGCGGCCTGTCTGCCATTGGTCAAATAGCCAGACAAGCTTCCTGGGCCTGGGATCACCAAAGCCCAGAAAAACCTCTCGCCTCCAGTTGGATCCAGGGGTGGCGTTGTCGTCCCCCCGCAACAGAGCCCAACCTGGCAGTAAGCATCATTACACAACAGATGGAACATGTATGAACTGTTTTTCAATTGTTTTCTCCTCCTCTCTTCTTTCTTTATGCTTCTACCGCCCCCTTATTTTTATTTAGTGCCCCCCAACTGCACACAGGGCATGGTATTGCCCACTTTGGGAAACACTGCTTTAGACAATGCTCTTGGGACCTCAACCAACTTGTACAATGAGAAATGCTTGCTGTACTTTCATCTTTGGTATGAATAGTCAGTCCTCTCAGACGTGCTATCTGCAATGCATCATCACTGAGCCCCTTATTATTTTCTGTGCATGTGGGAACAGACCTGCAGGTACAACATGCTGGATGGTGGATGGCGAGATAATTTTTTTGTTACCTAAGCTCATAAGACATGGATTCTCCACGCAGAATATATATTGTGTGCAGGCAAACCACTCCACTGAGTGATGTCCCCACCTCTACAGTGCTTTATAAAGTAACTTACATATTATTTCTTCCTTCGCTCTCTAATTCTGCTTTTCCAAAAGGCAAAGCAGTGGCCCAGCATTCAGGACTTCTGGGTCAAGTAGCCATAGCTTCAAATTAGTATGCAGGAACTGGGAAATATTTGTTTGTTTGTTTCATAAAATTTGTACACTGCTGGATTGTAAAAGAGCTCAAAGCGGTTTACCAAAAGATAAAACAAAAAAAATCAAGAAAAATTACAGCTCTGCTTTAAAACATACAAAAATAAAAATACTAAAACACATTAAAACTGCCTCAACTTTCTTAGCATCTGGGTAAGGCTTGTCTAAACAGGAATGTTTTTAACAGGTGCCAAAATGGAAACAGTGTAGGCGACTGCTTGCTCTCAATGGTTATGAGGACCAGAACATGGCAGGATTTGAAGACATGAAGCTGGTTTCTGATCATGGCCTATTCTGGTTTTGGCAACCATAGTTACTCCGTTCAGACATACTGGGGAAAACTATGGCTAATTAACAGAGGAAGTCTTCAATCGTGGTACACAAAGAAGGGAGGTGGGAAGGGTCAGAACAAGGACAAAATGTTCCAGCACAAGGCTCAAACTGAGCCAGAATCTCACACATAAGTTTAGCTCTCATTGTTGCTATCTGTTGAAATTAAACAAGGCCAAGGTCTATGGAGAAGCTTGTTGAGAAATCTGAGATATCCCTGCTTTCATGTTACAGTCTTACATCTTCCATACACACAGTTTCAATTAAAACCCTATTTGCATATCCTGCCCTGAAGAAATAAGGGGTGATCAGTGAGACTATCAGTGTGAAAACTTTCAGTGACATCACCTGGAAGGTCCCTTTCACTTAATCACCCATGTGAATCACCCTTCCCAAAGGTGCAGTTGCTGTTGCAACATCTGTGGCTATTTATTCACAATGGTGTGAATGTCTAAGTAAAGCTAAGTGGGTGAAGATCCGGTGCTTTGAAGATACAATCTGCAATATTACAAACTGCATCGCCTTCGAAGGCGGTGGCGGTGGCGGCGGCACCTCCAACAGAACAGCAGCTGTGTGTTGAGCCACCATCTCACGATGAATGCCAAGGCGAGGCCCAGGCTTGCAAGGCACCTGCAAGTTCTCATCTTGCTAGAACGCTAAGCACGGGGGTTACGGGAGGGGCGTAGCTTCCCAAAGTCGTTTTGTTTACTGAACAGTAAGCTGCTTTCAAACTTGCCAAGGCGCCGGAGTCCTTCTCACTACACTTTGCAGCTCTGCAATGCCAGGTGCGAAGTGTTACAGCCTGAAGAGGAAGTATCAGCTTACCTCCTGGTACGGTATGTGCTCAGTTCCTCTTGCAGGATGGATGCTCTTTTCTGCAGAAAATTCACCTGGAAAACACAGCTGTCATGACAAAGGGGCTCCCAGCTGACAGAAGACCGATGTACAATGGTTGTGGTTTCCCAGAGGTGTCCATTCATTTACCTTCATTATTTAAATTCGGTTTATCTGCATTTATTATCTATTTGCTGGTGGCTACTGTGCATTGCGCTAGCAAGGGAGGCAGCCGGAATGCAATCCAGCAAATTACATGATCTGGAAACACCTTCCGTGACCCACATTCATACATATAGTCTAGAACTGCGCAACACCTTGAAAGAACATGTCGGTCGGGAGTGGTGTACTTTTAAAAACTTCAGCCTTAATAGATGCTTACAAGAACTCAGGGGTTTAGGAACTAAGCCTGGGTACAAGACTCCCATGTTCTGCCATTTCAGTGTTAACAATGACACATCGCAGACAATATTAAAATCCTTTGCTTTTGATTCTCCTTTTGGAAAAAGAAAGAAAAAGGATCAGACTGTCCTCACCAGAGAGGTAAAATCCTAAGCATACTATCACAGGGCACTGGTGCCATGCTAGGACAGGACACAAAGAATACACTGAGAGTCTCAGAAGGGAGGAGGAGAAGGAGGCCAACATATTTTAAACATAAGCAAAGCTTTGTTTGAGAAGTGAATGTTTCCTATTTGTTCATTGTTAAAGCTGCCTGGTTGGTACTTTTACCCAGCCAAGCCCTCTCATTCCTCTGGAACAATTAATAACCCTGACAGGTGCAAGGATTCCACTGCTTTCTGTCTGATGTTTTTGAAGCAGGAATTTCAGCAATTTCAAAGGAGAGGACACCTGTGCTTCAGAAGGGAGCCCTGCTTACTGAGCAGTCTGTAGCTGGCTACTGTATTTCACTGAGCAGGCAGCTGCCAGCTAGGCTTTTTCTGCATTAACACCCACTATTAGGAGTCTGGAGTGACTTTTGCTCCTTTGAAATGCTGTGTATACTCACAAAAGCCCTGCAGGTGGAAATCAGATTTCATTAAAAAAAGAAAAAGGAAAAAGAAACCAAACAACTCCAAACTTCACTACAGGGGAAGCTGCAGATTTTTCCAGTTGTCACCTCTTCAATGTTTTGTACTGGCAAAATTATTAGATAAGCACACTTATTAACTTGAAATAGGTTTCCTAGTTAAATTCTTAACTCATATATATATATATGTGTGTGTGTGTGTGTGTGTGTGTGTGTCATTTTTGTTGTTGTTACAACAAAAATTTTTGTTGTTGTGTATATATATATATATATATATATATATATATATATATTTCTATACTTCCCTTCATCCAAGGATCACAGGGTGGTTTACTATATATATATATATATATATATATATATATATATATATATAGTAAACCACCCTGTGATCCTTGGATGAAGGGAAGTATAGAAATTTATTAAGTTAAGTAAGTAAATATTTATTTATTTTGCAGTGAATTCCAATAGTAATTTGTTCTCACAAGCAAAAGCTCCTAAGAGTCTTCTGGAACCAAGGCTGCAATCCTAACTCCATTTCTGAGACATGGTTAGGATTGTACTGAGACAAATTTATTACAGTGTAAGTTTCCATGGACTGTAGCCCATAGCGGTTTATGCCATGATAAATTTGTTGGTCTTTAAGGTGCCACGTTTTTGCTACTAACATGACATTCCCTCTAGAAATTATAAAACTCCTGTCATGATTGGCAAGGGGGAACACAGAACTTTTCGGTCACAGATATCCCATATAATGTTCCATTTTTATTTCTCTTATGCATTTATAAACAGAGGCTAAAAGCAAAATTAACAGCAAGCTTCTTTCTAACGGGGCTCCTCCTGTCTTCAAAGTTAGTGGTGTTTCATCCAATGTCTTATGTGCCAGAAATTATAGCAAAAAAATAACTCGTTTCAAACTAGTATTTTACCAAATAAATACGTGGAAAAATGATTTTTTAATATTTTTTAAATTAAAGGTTTCCTCTCCTCATTCAGTGGGAACTCATAATCCATTTTAACCTTTTGATCTTCCCCTGAAAAGCTCTGGAATTAAAGGAATGTGAGAGCAGCAAAGTATTTCAAGTTTCTCCAAGTAGAGTGAAAATGGCTCCTAAAGGATCCTGCTCCAAAATGAATGAGTGTATCATAGTATCGGAATGCTTGTTGTACACTCAGCAGTGGACAGAAAAGTACAGCCAAGCTGAACTGTATTCAGCCACTCTGTGCCTTTTTATTCTACACCCTTCTTATTCTTCTGATCCCTACACCCTGCCTGCACTCACATACAATAATAAGAATAAGAATAAATTCATACCCTGCCCATCTGTCTTGGTTTCCCCAGCCACTCTGGGCAGCTCCCAATAGAATATTAAAAACACAATAAAACATCGATCCTTAAAAACTTCCCAAAACAGGGCTGCCTTCAGATGTCTTCTAAAAGTCAGATATTTGTTTATTTTCTTGACATCTGATGGGAGGGCACCTCTACTGGCCCTCTGTCTGGTTCCCTGTAGCCTCACTTCCTGCAGGGAGGGAACCACCAGAAGGCCATGGGTGCTGGACCTCAGTGTCCGGGCTGAACAATGGGGGTGGAGACGCTCCTATAGATACACAGAGGCAATCCCTGTCGTGCCATGGTTGGAGCAGGGATGGCTATCCCATGGCCTTCAGATATTGTTGGATCTCAACTCCCATAAGCTCCACCTAGCATGGCCAATGCTCAGGGATGATGGGAGTTGGGAGTCCAACAACATATGGAGGGTTGCAGGTTCCCTGTCATTGGGTTAGAGCAAAGTTTTCCAAACTTGGGTCTACAGCTGTTTTTTGGATGACAGTCCCCATCATCCCTGAACACTGGTTCTACTAGTTAGGGATGATGGGAGTTGTAGTCCAACAACAACTGGAGACCCAAGTTTAAGAAACCCTGGGTTAGAGGGTCAGACCAGGGTTCAAATCCCCACTCAGCCATGAAGCTCACCGATTGATCTTGGGCCACTCACAGCGTCTCAGTCTAACCTACTTCGCAGGGTTGTTGTGAGGGTCAAACGGGGTGTAGGAGAGCATCACATTGCACCCTGAACTCCTCGTAGGAAAGGTGCAATATAAACATAGTAATAAATAGGTAAAATGAACCAGAGAGCACAAGTCCCATTTTTGTGTGTCAGTAATGTCCTACTGCAGAAGTGTGCCATTGTCTTTCTCAATTGGGTCCTCATGGTGGAAAACATAGCAGCATTGTAAAAATCAACCTACCTGTTCAATGAATACATGATTAAGGAACAGTCACCATGCTCTATCTTTTAGGGAATTTTTAATGAACCCCCAAAGGGATAATTTGACTTCTTCCCATATGATTCTACTGCATATACAGCAGTAATGACTCAGCCACAGTATCAGCCATTCTGGGTGAAAAACAGTTTGGAAAATAAACCGAAACTAGGACTATGTACAACTGCTGGCCAAACTGGGATGCTGTGTGCCATTAAATATATTGACAATTCTTGGAACCATCAAATGTCAGGATGTGCACAGTTCCAGTCTTACAAAGAGAGGGACGTTTCAGATTTTACCTGAGATTTTAGCGAAATAATTGTGTCTTCAAGTTCTTGTCTCACAGATGCTGGCATCAGACCTTTGAGTTTGGTTTCATATTCCTGCCGTATAGAAGTCATCTGAAACCAAATATATGAGCATTTACATAGCTAATAGGAGGTCACATAGTTGGGAGCTGTCACAGCCTACTTTTCCCAGTCTGAACTCCACATTCATCAAATCTATATGCAGGGTGTGTAGATATACAAGAAAACAATTGTGTTGTGTTCCATTAAACTGAAGGATCCCTGAGCACTCTCACATGACTAATCAAGGTTGTCTCCTTCTCTACTTTCAATTACCGTATTTTTGCTCTATAAGACGCACCAGACCACAAGACACACCTAGTTTTTGGAGGAGGAAAGCAAGAAAAAAATATTCTGAATCTCGGAAGCCAGAACAGCAAGAGGGATCACTGCGCAGTGAAAGCAGCAATCCCTCTTGCTGTTCTGGCTTCTGGGATAGCCGCGCAGCCTGCATTCACTCCATAAGACGCACACACATTTCCCCTTACTTTTTAGGAGGGAAAAAGTGAGTCTTACAGAGCAAAAAATACGGTAAGTGGTTATCTCAAGTTGTTTAGAACTGAAATGGTCAACTTCAACTTGTTTTCAGAGTCTTAAATAACGGCTGCAGAATGGTGTCAAAGATGCCAACTTGAGCTTTTTACACATGTTGTGTCTCTCCCACCAAAAACTAAGACATAAAAACTGAATAAATTATTGCAGCTATAGTCTCCCAAAACCCATGTGCAGTCACTTCCTGCTCCTACTCACTCAGCACTGAATCTGTTCTTTTTTCAAGGCCTGGCCCACATGCTGTTTTTTCTTCCATCCTTCTCATAGCAAAGATGGAGTGCATATTTTTTTCTATTACAACGTATCCCCTTTTAAATATATAGAAGAGTTACAAGAACGGTTTTATTGTATGTGTTGTTTTCCCCCCCTTTGCATCCTGGATATTTTGGGACTGCTTTCCAGTGCTATTAAGTATCCTTCAGTAGAGTAATAAAGCTAAATAAAGCTAAAATAGCGAATGACCTAATGATAGCCAACACAGTATTTTAAAGACATCTCCCTAGCAGGGGGAAAAAAAAAACCCTACAAGACACTCCTTGATGCTCCTTCAATTCCCAATCATATTAATATGGCAACTGAGCCAAAAAAATAAATAAATTGTCCTACTGTCCTCACAATGCTTTCAAAATATAAATGAATAAAAGCAAAAGCCCTCTCTTAAGGAAGGTTTCCCTTCCTTTTTAAAACATCAAATCGTTTTTAAAGGTCATATGAATAGAGGCTTCCTTTGGTGACCTCAAAACTTATGCTAAGATTCAATATTCCATGAGAATTCAAGCTATTTTGACAAAACTTGTTGGGCATCTTGGAGAGTTTGTGGTGTCTTTCTCTACAGGTGAGAGTGAATAATGCCATGGAAATACAAAGCAATTGAAATATGACTCTTACTGGCATAACTGTTTTTGGGGAAAGCAACAGGGCTGTATCCTGCCTGTGAACGCTTCATCCTTTCCTGCCTACATGGTCATTCCCAGAGAAGAGAAAAAGAAAAGGTTTGGCTTGTAGACTACAATCCTCAGGCCTTACATTTAGGATCTGACAGGCATGCTGGAAGTCAGCTTTGCTGTAGTCAGTTCTTCATCAGTCTCAGATATTCAGAGCAAAACTTTGAAATAAAATGCATTCAAACCGACTACGGTCTGACAGAGTTGTTGCTTTTCAGAACAAAAGGAAGGCCTATGCAACTTTCCCCCTTCCTCTTTGGACAAGTAAGGCTGATTAAGAACATGCCATTCAAAACTTGGCCCACAAGGAATGGATGAGATAAAGGTTCCTCACCCCTTTGATCTGGAAAAGCGGGCGTTTCCTTTTTATGTGTAATAGAACCATAGAACTGTAGCGTTGGAAGGGGTCCTGAGCATCATCTAGTCCAACCCTTTGAAATGCAGAAATATACAGCTGCCCCAAACAGGGATCGAACCTGCAACCTTGGCATTATTAGCACCACACTCTAACCAGCTGAGCTATCCAGGCTCTAAAGCAATGGAGGCAATCTAGCTATGCAAACTGCAATGCTTATTCCCATTTCACTGATTAGGAGAAGAGACTCCAGTAGGTTTAGGACACGTTATTATTTGAACGGGGGTTGGAATGGATAAAACTGACCAACTAAACGAAATATAGTTGAGTACCACTGCATTCTGAAGTCGAGTGCTAAAACATTTCACAAACTCAAATGGGGCAAATCATCTCATGTACTAATTAATCTGAACATTTTAACATGTAGCAGCATAGAAGTTTGTACCAAATTAGCATGTTGAATGTAGAAATAATTGTTTCTCAAACACAATACATTATCTTGCTCAATAACTACTGGGGTGCCATTCCATTGTGTAAGGAAGGTGGTGAGATGTATAGCTCTGAGCATCCCTTTCACCAGCTGACACAATCACTCATAAAAGATACTGGCTTCCACAAGACTGACTGAAAACCAACAACATACATTAGCATATAAAGTATCATTGAGCTGAACTAAAGATGTATATTGAATTTTTGAAACAACATTGAATTACCTGACAAGCAGGACCAATAATCAAAATGTTGCTCTGTTTTTTCGTTTTTGTTTTAAATGCAGAGTTTGGGTTTATACAGTGGTTCTTTTTGGCGTGTTCGTGACAGGCTTTGAAATAGCCACATCATAATTGCCTTCCTTCCACCTCTGCTCATATTAAATAAATAGGATGACTTGAGTCACAGTACTCGCTGAATGAGTTCAGTTGCAGCAGCTGCACAACTCTCTTGCCAGTGAGATGAAGAAACACTGAACACTGGATTGAACAGTAATTTGGCAGTTTACTTCAAAGAGAAAATGAAACTTTGGAAGTTGTGTTTAGCAGTTTGTTTGAGGTAGTCAAGGCAAAACAAACAGCTTTAAGCTGAAGCTTCTTTCTGCTTTTAGTTCCTTTCATTAAAAGTGAATGTATCCTATTCCTGAAGAACTATTATCAAATTTGTGAATACTTTCAGTAAACTCATTAACGGACTGTGGAGCTTACTTTTTACATTTAATTAGTTCTCAACAGCATGCCAGATACGGTCCAAAAGTGATGGGGTCCTTGCCTGGATGGCTGACACTGTATGTACTTAGACCCAAAGCAAACCTTCAAAAGAAATGTGTGGTAGGACTCTACCACTTTAAGCTGTATTGCACGGAATGGATTACCATGCAAGAAGCTTCCCACATGTAGGGCACTGGCTTATTGGAAAGATTCTAGTCTAAGCTTCCCTCTAATGTACTGGCTTCTTTGTTGTTGGACAAGAGTCATATATGAAACTCTCTCTTGGCATTGTAAAGTGGTGCAATCTCCATGAGACTATTACGCTTGTCTTCTGAAGGCTTTTAACTGGCTCTAGATTGGTGAAGATGGCAGGAAAGATCAAAGAAGCCGACAAAGGGCAGTGGATGTGTACAACAGAAAAATATTCCAGGTTTAAAGTGGGCTAAAATTGGTTTTAAAGTGACACTTGCTCATAAGCCTGCTCTGAGCAGGAAAACAAGAGGCCCAAAGCAGAAGACTTCTCTGGAGCACAAACCTCTGTTGAACAAATCTTCTTCTTTTTAATAAATAAAATCCCTCAAAACAAACAGAAGAATCGCAAATTAGCAAAGATGTGCAAGAGTGACATTTGTGGACTGTGCCTTGGATGTGTAAAAGGAGATTAGAAGGGAGCTTGATACAAATTGTTGTTACAGCCTACAAACTCGCATGTTCTTACAACAGTGTTCATGTGTCATGATGCTTCATGCTAATAAGGTAAAGGTAAAGGGACCCCTGACCATTAGGTCCAGTTGTGGCCTACTCTGGGGTTGCGGCGCTCATCTTGCTTTATTGGCCGAGGGAGCCGGCATACAGCTTCCGGGTCATGTGGCCAGCATGACCAAGCCGCCTTTGGCAAACCAGAGCAGCACACAGAAATGCCATTTACCTTCCTGCAGGAGTGGTACCTATTTATCTACTTGCACTTTGACGTGCTTTCGAACTGCTAGGTTGGCAGGAGGTATATCTTTAAGCTACAAACTTGTTACAGTTGCTGGAACGCTTTTGCCCTTTGGACTAAAAATCAACACGCTTAAGAACTTCAAGTAAACTTACTTGAAAACAAAACGAGTTATGATCTACATTTATCTGCAAAACCTATACAATTTATGTTTAATTGTCAAGACTGTGACAGAAGTTAAGACCTACTTGAAGTACCAGCAAACATATTCAACCGAGAGGAAATCTTGCCAAACATAGTATGATGCAATAAAAAATATAAATGCAAAAGGGAATATGACACGCAGTTTCAATTAAAGCAATAATGAGAGATGTAAATCTTTTGAATGCATGTTAAACAAAAAGGATAGGCAGCGAAATCATACCAGGCAGGCTTCACATGCAAAGAAGTAGGAGAAAGCACCATGTGAAACAGATCTCCCCTTCCTTAGGCCAGTCTTCCCCAACCTGGTGCCCTTCAGATGTTTAGGGAGAGAACTCCTATCCTCCCTGACCATGGACCAAACAAGCTGGGATGGATGGCAGCTGTAGTCCTAGGCACCTGGAGGCCACCAAGTTGAGGAAGGCTGCTTTAGGTTTGACCCAGGGGTTTTATTTATTTATATTATGACTTCTATCAGAGGTCTGTGACTTGACTTATGTACATCCCATTACTGCTAGAGCAACATTTTGTGATTAAAGCTGCACTCCTACGCCTGAGATGAAGCCACACTGAATATTTTGATAATATTGCATCTGAGTAAACATGCATAGGATTCGGCTGCAATTTTAACAAGGTGAGGAGCTAGGTCTTGAGCCTACTGAGAACAACAATCTTTCTTCTTCTTCTTCTTCTTCTTCTTCTTCTTCTTCTTCTTCTTCTTCTTCTTCTTCTTCTTCTTCTTCTTCTTCCAAAAGTTACAATACAGCATTGTCTTCTGCCATAGTATCACAGAATGATCACCTCAATCCCACATCACGGCCATGTTGGCTCGCCAAATACCCTCAATAGTAACCCTATTTCTAACAGCTCAAAACACATCTTATACATTATCTAAATGATCTTTTGTCACAGCACCGTAAAATTAAGTCAATATCACCACCATTGTTCAATAGGGTGGCTCCAGATGATCAAAGCACTTCAAAAGTAAGAGAATGGCCAATCACCAGAATGGCCAACCATCAAGGATGGTGGAAACCATAGTCCAGCAATACCTGGAGGGCTTCAAGCTCCCCATGAGTGACCCAAGGCCACCTAGTGAGTTCATCACATTGGTTAGGTTCTAACTGGGGACCTCCTCATCCATACCTTGGTCTCTGGAACCACACAGCTCACAGCTAGGAAGGTATACTTTTAATCATTATGCACAATTTGAACTTGATTGATTGATTGACTGATTAGATCTGGATACCGCCCTTCATCCGAAGATCACAGGGCAGTTCACAACATATGGAACCATTTCATTTGACCTTGAATACAAGTCTCCTGTCTTGTCTTCTTGATCTTAGTCGTATCTTGAGACATATATGTTGGAGGAGTTCCTCAGTAGTCAAGGGCAGACTCTGCATATGCTCAGAGGCATTCTCCTTTATCATTGCCTCACATGCCCTCAGCAGTACTTGTATGGTATTTGTATAAAACTTTGGCTGTGGGGGTGGCATTGCTCATGTTCTTATGTGATCCCAATTAAGTGTGGTAAAGAACTGTTCTAAATGTGTGATTTCCCACCCCGCCTTCCTGTGTGCATTTTAAAAACCGTGTGGTATTTGAGCTTTTTCAGAATAAATCATCCATTCACTCAGGGTGGGGCTTTTGGGGGTTTTTTTGGATCTAATAAAACATTAAATAAAATGTGTTTGAGTTTGCTTAACATATGGTACACATTTTCTTGAGAAGAAACAAAACACCAGAACAGCTCAGTGTTTTCATTTTCAGGCATTCAGAAAATAAGTGCTGTGTTTTATGAATCTGGAAATTTTGTGGATCTTATGGACTGAAAGGCATCACCTACCTAGGGAGGCTAAAGTAATAGCAAAACTCACACCTCTGTGCAAGAAGTCAAACAGTTGGTTATGTAACAGTGGGGTGGTGATGAAAGGCCCCAGGGAATATCAGCCAAAGGTAGTTTGGGTTGGCACATCACCTTGGTTAGGCTGCAACTTTCACAGTATCACATCGCTCTACTGAAGGGGGAAAGATATGATTCCAGAAGTTACTACATTTCTAAAGTATTAACAAGTATTAATATTGGCACAAGTGGCATCTCTGCTGCCTATTGAGTATCCAGCTCTTTTAAAAGTCTCAAAATTATTTTTTAAATTGTATTAGCTATATATAAAGGTATTGTACATGAAATAAAACTCAGTAAATATATAAAAGACACTGAATCCTGCCCCCCATCCTTATCTAAGGGAAGGAGTACATATTCAAAATAATCAGGTAATGCAGTTTGTCTGGGACTGCACCACTTCATAATGCATGATATTTGAATGTTTCTCCATGACAGGGGGGAACCCAAACATAACACACACAGACACACAGACACACACACACACACACACACACACACACACACGACTCCTTGCCTATAGAAACTAGATTGCCCAGGATTAGAGCATAAACTTGGAGATTTTTTTATTCAGTCATGCAATTCCCCCACCTGCTTTCTGAAGGGGTATGACCCAAGGGCTGCGCCATGTGATTTGTCTGAACATGTAGCCTGTCTCCAAGAAAACGTATTATTTTAGTGACTGCTGGTCTTTTCTTTCTAAAACCAGATCACCCACCTGGAAAATCCTCTGTTTGTAGTTAAGCACTTACAGTTTATATAATTCATAACTGCCAAAGAGAAGCAGCCAAGCAAACCTTAGGAAGCAATATGCTACATAACAGCAGCATTCTTGCGATTACGTGAGTTGGAGAGGAATAAAAGTCATCACTCAACACCATGGCATAGCTGTGGTCAGAAAACACTTGCTACTTGACTATTCTGCCAGTGTAAAGAATCCTTCATTGCCTCTGCAGGGATCTTACTGCCAATGAGCTCCTTCTCCTGAAAGAAAATATATTGGTGGCTGATGGTCTTCTATCATGAGATGACAGATGTGTTGCACAGTATGTTTCACAATATGCATCCCTCCTCAAGAAATGAAGAAGGGAGCCTCCATAATACCCTTGGAATACCCCCCCAAACAATATGACCTAGGCAGCCAAAGAACAGTTGCAGAGTTTTACTATAAGAACCCAGGGTTCTACATTTGCTACTGGTGTTGAGTTGGGGATTGTGTTATTTAAGTTTTTCATATGGCCTCCCCCAAAAGGCTCAGATTATTTCTAAACAGCCAATCTGTATCAGTATATATTCATTATTAACTATTCACTAGCTCTCAAACTATGTTATCAGTGAAGATAAGCACCTAGAATAGCAGGGTGGTTGGCAGGAAAGAGAGCCATTTCACTTCTCCTAGAGGTAATGAGTTCTGTCTCTCTGTCTTTCTTAGCCACTCTGGGGTAACTGATCTGACAAGAGCATAGGTCAGGGGTGAATTACAACTCTCATCAGCCACAGCAAGCATTGGATGATGGAGGTTGTCATTCAGCAATATCTGGAGGGCAAAAGATTGCTCACACCTCTCATAGGACAGTAAGAGACAGGAATGAATGAATGAATGAATCAATCAATCAAACAAACAAACAAACAGTTCCTTACATGGACAGTTCCTAAACAAATTCAGAATTAAATGCCCATGTATATAAGATCATAGTAGGCAAGGGTAATGTCCACCCTCACAACCTGCAGAATGCTCTTGGTGGAGGTAGCTTGTACTTCTTTGCAAAGCATGGAAGGCAATGTTTGGGTGCCTGGTTGGGGTACCGTGAGAGATCTACAGACTCCAAATATGGATTCCCATCTAACAAAGAGCTGTTGTGCAGGAGGGAGCAGATCAGGTATTGGAAACCTGTGTCGTCCCCCCCAATGTTCTTGCACTACAACTCCATTCACCCTTGACCATTAGCCATGCTAGGTGGAGCAGATGGGAGTTGGGAATCCAACAGCATATGGAGGGGTCACAGGTTCCTGACCCGTGAACAGAACATGGCCCAGTTCTTTCCCAGTACAGTGGTACCTCGGGTTATAGACGCTTCAGGTTACAGACTCCACTAACCCAGAAATAGTACCTTGGGTTAAAAACTCTGCTTCAGGATGAGAACAGAAATCATGCAGCAGCAGCGGGAGGCCCCATTAGCTAAAGTGGTACCTCAGGTTAAGAACAGTTTCAAGTTAAGAAACTGTTCTGAAGGCGAGAGTTAAATAAATTACTTATGCTCTCATGTTATAAGTCCCCTTCTTGGAAAAGGACAGGGTATCAATTTAACTCTCACCTTCAGTCAGACACATCATACTGTTCTTCAATGCTTCTCACAGGGTACAGCTGGGGGGGTGACTTTAACAATTTCAGCTAAAATTCCACAGTTGCAGAGAATTTAAAATAGACATTCACTAAAATAAAAACCTGAAAAATATTCTTAATCACGTTCTTAATCATGCGCTACAACCCCTTGTCAACCAATATTATTTCCATCTATATACACGGGAACCTAAAGTCAAGATGCATTACTTGCTTAAGGTCAAAATAAGCAGAGACGCCATAGAAAATCCTTGGCTGGTCACTATAGGAGGAACTGAGGCTTCATCGGAGAAGAACCAACAAGCAAGTAAACTTGAGAGTGAAATGGTGGCTCAGAATTATAACCAATAAAAGTCATACACTGTTTATTGGCTCAATTAAAACAGGATTGAAATAAAGCCCAGTGAAATGTTTTAGGATCAAAGTATAATTTTAAGAAGTGGCCTGTTGGAGAATAAATTATGTCCCAACCAGCTGCAAGTATCATAGAATCCTGGCCTCCTTCCCGTCCCACTACAAAAAAGGAGAAAAACCCTACATAGCTCCCATACTTTGTTTGTAGCAGATTTGGTTATTTAGATACATATTAATTTCAGTTAATAGCTTACTTTTTCTGCATTCACTTCGGACTTGATCTTTTGTTCCTGCCTAAGACATTACTGATTGTCCACTTCTGCTATGGCTGAAGTTGTGTTGTGCAAGCTTTGAGTAGGGCTGCAGACATTAACTTTAAAACACGCCACCACCAAATAGTCATTATTAGCAGAAGTACCAGCTTGGAATTTACAGTCTGCATTGCAGCGTTTATGCTACTAATGTAGGGGTAAAGATCCTTGTTTTTTCTCGATATTTACTCCAGACAGTTTATATATTGCTTGATTGTAAAAACGACGACAACCCTGCTTTCAACACTTCAGTTTTTTTGCTAATGTACCCTGCAGCAAATCAGCGCTGCAAATATATTGCTGGTTAACAATAGAATTTTTGTCTCCTCTGTTAGCATATGTATGAGGCTTTCTGTAAGAGTTACCCCATCGGTTGAGAAATTCAGCACTACTTCATTAGACAGCTAAAATATTGTTCCTGATGAAGAGCTATCAGGAACCTACCACACTTCTTGTCTACTGATGCCCATTTTTGCATTTGTGTTTCCATTACCACATTTTTTCTTTACTCAATAGCCCAGCTCAGGCAGCCCCATTCTAAACTATTGCAAATAATTCTGCCCCATGGAAGGAGACAAATCTTTCAATTGTTTCTATGGTTCTGCAAAATGATTCATTGTGTAAAAAGAAAAGCTGTATCTTCCAACGTGTCCTTTCCTAATAAGGAAAATAAATAACTGAAATTGCAGAACATCTCATCAATGCTGGAACACTGGCACAGTCACTTAATATTCTTATCAAAATTTCACTCTCTTCCTTTTAAGCAAGTTTACTCAGTGCCTTTCAACTTTGTTTACATGCCTTTTCTATCTCCCTTATCCCCTCTTTCCACTTCCTATTTCCAGCTGCTCAAATCACGTTAACTATCTGTTCTTTGCCACGGCAGCTGCACGCTCACCTTTGTACTTTTCTGAGACTGTGCCTGATTATCAAGGTTCACTTCTTTGTAGCTACCATTTACCTCTGTTGGCCTCTTTGGCAATGTTCTGCTTGTACAAGAACTCTCTACCCACTTTGGTATCTTTCCACTTAGATAAAAGGACTGGAAAAAAGGGCTTAGAAAATGATCCTAGCCCTCATTTCCTGTGTTTGGTGATTCTGCTATATACATTCGTTGCAGATTGTGAAATCAAATTGTCCCTGTTGCTACAAAGACACTTAGCAAGCCACTAGTCTCTTGTGTGCTGTTGCTTAACACCAGAGCAGTACACAACAAGACTTCACTCATCCTGGGTGCTGATCTGGGTGTGTTTTTCTGAGACTTGGGTGAGTGCGCTGCGCTTACTCAGATACTTTTGAGCAACACCAAGAGAGGTTGCAAGGGCCTGTATGGGAGTGGAGTGTAGCTGAGATCCATCAACTTCCATCTCCATCACCAGGAAACCCCTATCTTGAAGCTGGCTGTGAGGGCCTGCACCTGGTGATTGGCCAAAGACCTCCATGCACATTTGCGCGCGCACACACACACACACAGGTTGGGAGCCTCAATGGTGCCCCTCTGGAGGCTTCACCTAGGGCAAAAAAACCCAGCTAGCCTTCCAATAGCCACAGCGCTGCTAGGGAGGGCTGTTACTAGTGTACCATCTACCCTGATGCCCAGTAGCTTCTCTGACTGAGCTGGTGGAAGTAATCTCAGGAGTGTGCTGGAGGAATCAAGAATGATAGCTCTGGTTGATTTCAACATCCATGTTCTGGCTCAGGACTTCATGCCCTCTATGACAACCATGGGGCTGTCTCAAGTTGTCATCTGTCCTTGACTTGGTCTGGAAATGGGATGGTGGTGGATAGGAAAAATTGGATAGTCAACTTAAGGTTCTACTTTCCTTTATCTTTCACTTATATAGAGTTGTTACAGAAACAAGTTCTACCCAGTAATACAGAATCACAGTATTCATCTAATGGACAATACATGGTTTTCACTTATCCATTAGTGATATTGATGTGAACAGTTCCCTTCCCCATTTTCCCTTCATATAATTTCAATCAATTGGGCTGTTTCCAGTGTCTCTAAAGTTTTAACATAGTCTGAGCCCTCTAGCACCTGACAAGACCAATCTTGAGATCAACCAACAAGTAAAAGAATAGAATGTCTCAGAGAAATTTGATACCTACTGTCTAAACCACTAAAACAGGCAGCAAGAGGATCCATTATAACATAAGCATGATGATTTAACTTATTATATCCATAACCTGCGACCAATCACGTTTCCTTTAATAAGAAGATGTGGCAAATGTTCTCTATGATTAGCAACCAAATTTTTCAAAAGATGCATCACTGTTGTGTGAGAACACATTTATTTAATTGGAATAGACACAGACAAGTTAGGCTGAAGACTGTAAACACCCAATGGTCAAAAAAATAACTTAGGTTAGAATAATAAACATTCAACTGGCAAACTCAATGTGCCATTGAATCATATTTCTCTTGCAATTATCACTTCTGTTTTCATTTTGCACTTTGGAATGAAATGGAATCAGTATTTTCTAAACAGACTTCACTCTATTTCTAGACAACAACATATTCAAGTCTCCATTTTCTTGTGTTTGAATTTATTTCAAAATAAATATTAAAGAATGTGGAAATGATAGTGGAACTTATCCTTATTCTTTTAATAATATTCACAAATTATTTATATTTGATTTTCAGTTTGGGACCAATTATCTTCTATTTAAGATGCTTTGGGGACTTGTCCTAGATTAAATGTCTTCAGAGATATAAAGGTGGAGCTACAGAAGGGAGATCTTAGCGATTGTGTACATTCAGGCAGAGATCCCTTTTTGACTAGTGTCTGTCAAAAGTTTTAGCTGTCAAACTTTCCTTCGGTTTCTAGTTTCAGAAGCCACATTTAGGTCTGGCAATTTTGCTTAGCAATACTGCCTTTTTTAGAGATCCATTCTATTAAATTTAACAGAAGTTTAAAAATATTTCTCACATGCACAGTGGGGAAAGCTAATGCCTTGCATGCTGCTAAGATGAAGGCCAAGCAAAAGTGCATTCATCTGAAGAACAAATGACACAATACAATATAGCCATGTCTGTGTAATGAAGCACTAATGGTGTATTCTTCCTAGCAGGGGTGACAGGCATCAGAGAAGCGACCGGAGTGAAGCAAGTGCTTAACTGTTTACAGCCCTAAACTTTCCCCTCCCTCACCAATGCTTGTATCCCCACTTGTGTTCTGGACTTACTTTGCAGCACTGAAGGAGGCCACAGGGCCATCATTACACATGGCTGAAGAGTAATGTGTAGTTTGCCCTCTAGTGAACTTGTGAGACATGAGCACAAAGTTAGAGAGTTGCCTCATCTAAAAACAAGGCAAACATGAAGAACCAAGATACCACCCAACAGGAAATAATGAGAAACATCCTTGTGTTTTTAATTAAAAACACAACAATTTTTTTTCATGTCTCATTCATTTGTTTGTTATAGAATCAAAACACAAGAGTTTTCCTTTTAATGAAAAACAGCAGCCATTTAAACCTGCATTTCTCTCACTCAAAACAGACTTGCAAAGGCCCAGGAAATTGCCTTTTGTAATTGTGCCAAGGCAAATTGTGAACCTTTAGAAAATGTGTTATCAAGACAATAATATTTGGTGCACTTAGGGGGGAAAGTACTAAGGATGTGCTTTAATTATCATGGCTTTTAATTAGCTGAACTGGAATGGGCTACTATTCTCTCTCTCTCTCTCTCTCTCTCTCTCTCTCTCTGTGTGTGTGTGTGTATGAGACACACAGTCCATTCTACCATTTCAGGATTCTTCAACTTATTCCCATATCATCCTGCTGTATGTATATTTTTAGCTGTGTATCACTGAGTGATAGACATCAGATGAACTCTCCAGTGTGCATTATGTGAATCAGCAGTTAGAAACTATAGTAGGGAGGGAGAAGGCAGCTAATAGAAGAGCATCTCCCCCAAAATTTGTTTCAAATCCCCATTTTTGTTTTTATTCTCCTCTGCTGAACATACAAAGTATTTGTCATGGTATTAAGGAACTCTTTTTACAGGTGCTGATTTACTGACCGATTAGGTGGCATAGGACATGGTGGCACTGTGGGTTAAATCACAGAGCCTAGGACTTGCCAATCAGAAGGTCGGTGGTTTGAATCCCCACGATGGGGTGAGCTCCCGTTGCTCGGTCCCTGCTCCTGCCAACTTAACAGTTCGAAAGCACGTCAAAGTACAAGTAGATAAACAGGTACCACTCTTGCGGGAAGGTAAACGGCGTTTCCGTGTGCTGCTCTGGTTCGCCAGAAGCGGCTTAGTCATGCTGGCCACATGACCCGGAAGCTGTACGCCGGCTCCCTCGGCCAATAAAGCGAGATGAGTGCCGCAACCCCAGAGTTGGTCATGACTGGACCTAATGGTCAGGGGTCCCTTTACCTTTACCTAGGTGGCATGTAGATGTACATAGGAAACAACAGTGTGCTGGAAGTACACCCAGTGAGCTGTTGACTAGTCTACCTATTCCCCTCCAGGACAGAGCATGGAGAAAATGGGTTGTATCCAGTGTCAAATCATACTCAGAGCGTACCCATTAACACTAATAGACACGACTGGCTTAGGCCCATTAGTTTCAGTGAGTCTACCATGAGTTGGAGTAGAACACAATGGGTTTGTGGGTATCACATGACTGTTCACATGCAGTTCAACCCATTTCCAGAATGTTGTGTAACTCCTCCAAGAAAGGGTTGATCAGATCGTCAATGGCAGCCAACCTACACCCTCCCCAGTCAACCACAGCAAACCCCACAAAGCCACTGACTGATAAAAGCAGCTGGGCTCAATCCATCGGAACACATCACAGCAACTTCTCATTTGTTGTACATGCATTATTATCAGCCCCGCTACTTAACTCCCATTTGTTATAAAAACGTGTGGACGTTTATGTATAACTAAGAATGACAGAAGGAATTATGAGTTATAGGTAGCAGATAAAGATCAGAAAGATGAACGGAATGGGGAAATGGGAAGCCTGCATAAAAATTAAAGTCTTGGCAGAATTTTTGGCAACTGTTAAAGGACACCTAGGATTTATTATGTACTACCTTTCAGCCTGTTCTTTCTCCAAGGATCTCAGGGTGGCATACAACTTTATACCATCCCATCATATTATCATGTTAACTTACTGAGATAGGTCACGTTGAGAAATAGTGATAACTACACAGCTGAATGGGTATTTGACCCAAGTTCTCTCAAGTCCTAGTGTGATACTTTAAACCCCACATAATTCTAGCCCCCTTGCTGTACAAAATGCAAGGATAATAGACTATATGAAGTAGAAGGTAATGAATGATAAACATGAAAGTATAAAAATCAGGAATCAGAGAGTTGGTTAATTTCCTTAAACAATGAACCGCTCCCTCAGAAAACATTTTCTCTCTTTTAAATATGCAAACAGCCACAGCATTACTCATGGAAAAAGAATCTTTCAGATTATCTGATAACTGTTCTTGCAATATAACTATGCAAAGTATACAGAGTTAAGAATGAACAGCAAATATTTTGGCATTGGACCAAAAACTGAAAACTTTACATGTGGGGTTGTAAAGAAAGAAACTTTTTAATCCTCATAACAAGCAAAGGATCCATGGCTAAATATCATGGCTCTAAGAATAAGTATTCCTTTATTCTCTTTTACACAGCAGTATTTCTTGTGTTGCCCAATTCTACATGTCTAATCAGATGTCTAAGTTTAATGTCTCCCCCCCCGGTAAGTGTGCACAGTACAACTGCAGCCTTAAAAGCTCAGGATGATATTTCATATGCCCCTTTAAATAAATGTTTTGTTTTTCATCTATATAGCACTTGAAACCCACAAGTCACTTCATCAGGAGTAGGATGCGTGGGGAAAAGGCAGTGTTCCAGTACTTACCTTTTGCATTCCCAAGTCATACTCACTCCTATTTATTCAGCATGTTTTAGCATTATGACCATGAGCAACCCTGGTGTTTAGACTTGAATGTTCCCTTTCCACTTCCCCACCCTTCAAGGGAGAAAAGAGTTTAAAACTTCTGTGAGTTTTTGTTCAAAACTGATGATCAGAAGCTTTAAGCTTCTTTCCCCCATGCATCAAGGAAGGGAAGGCCTCTCACCTGTTGATCCTTGTAACGCTAAATCATGGTTTAACACTACATCTGAATATAACATGTCTCATTTGAAGAAGCACTTAATATACAAGAGAAGAGGGCAAGAGAATGTCATATAGTTAATATGATTTTATCTCTACTTAAAAGTTTTATTTGGTGTGTAAAGGCATCAACCTTTTTAGGCACATCCAACTGATGCTCGATCACCAATGTGTGGATCCTTTTGGACCTTGAAGCAGGCAGAATGGGGGAGTAATAGGGGGCATAAGGGGGTTGGCTGCACTTATACATGCTCTGCCAATACGCATGGAGGTCAAAAACAGAAGCCCTGTGTGAAATGTTTGCCACCTGTATAGGTTTTCTGAAAATAGTTAAATTGCCCACCTGAATAAATACCTAAAAACATATATTACAAATAGTATTGCCATTTACAAATAAATATGTATCATTTGACAGCATAAGGTAGCTGAAATACTGGGTTGAAAGAGACAAAACTACATAAAAACCTGTCCCCAGGGTACAGACAGTTTAATTCTTTTTCTATGAACAAAAACAAATATAAAGCACACTGAAAATTCAGCCAAAAATGTGGTTGCGTCTTCAAGCAAGAAATTGTTTTCCAGTATACGCACAGTCTCCCTGCCCAAGGGCAGAAATCTATCAAGCAACAACATTTTACCTGTTCCTGTGTCTCCAGATCTCTGTGCTGTAACTTCTTTTGAACAGAGCGAACCTGATTGCAGTAGGTTTCAATTTCATCCTGCAAGCCCTGAAAAAATATCAAAACAAAGCAGATATGAACATTCTTAAGATCAGAAAGAAACAAAATGGAATGAATGCAACATCTGAAAGCTTATGGTAACTCATGGGTCTTCTGCATTCCGCAATGACAAACAGAGTCGTGGCCTCCATTAGCTTTCTTTTCATTAATTCCTTTCTTACAGCAGCACTGATAGCAGTTGTATTTGTTAAAACAAGGCACACTAGTGTCCTTTAGGACTGCTGGCAAGTCATGGGAACAACAACAACAGGCTTCCCGGAGCCTGCAAAGGAGGTGGCTCATTGCTCATTTATATGATCCGCGGCTCTGACCTGGTCTCATTTCCCTGTGGGGAGTGGAATGGTAAATTCTGGTCTTCATCAGCTGTATTGCAAGTTGCTTCTAGTTTAAGCATTCAATCCATATGCACAGAGTTGGTCTCTGCATGGGTCTTGCTCTGGGTTTGCCTCCCTCCAGTCAGAAGGCACACAAAGAACATCTCTCACACACAAAAGGTAGGCTCTCCCCAACAATCCAGTGTAACAAGAATCAGAAGTTCAACACTTAGGCACATGCCTGGCATGCAGCAGGTCCTGGGTTCAGTCTCTAAGGCTGGGAGAATATTTCTGTCAGAAACCCCTGAGAACTCCTACCAGCCTGTATGGAAAACACGGAGCTAGTTTGAGAAATGGTCCGACTAGATAGAAAGTGGATTCTAGGTTTTCAAAGTAAACAATCTTTTTCAGATGTAAGAGCGAAATGTGTCCTTGATAATAGATTGTGGGAAGCATTCAGTTAGATAAAGGTAAAGGGACCCCTGACCATTAGGTCCAGTTGTGGCCGACTCTGGGGTTGCGGTGCTCATCTTGCTTTATTGGCCAAGGGAGCCGGCGTACAGCTTCCGGGTCATGTGGCCAGCATGACTAAGATGCTTCTGGTGAACCAGAGCAGCACATGGAAACACCGTTTACCTTCCCGCCAGAGCAGTTCCTATTTATCTACTTGCACTTTGACGTGCTTTCGAACTGATAGGTTGGCAGGAGCAGGGACCGAGCAACGGGAGCTCACCATGTCGCGGGGATTCGAACTGCCGACCTTCTGATTGGCAAGTTCTAGGCTCTGTGGTTTAACCCACAGCGCCACCTGTGTCATAGGATGAGAGTGTTGGAGATACGTGCAAATGTGTATGTGAACCCGGTCTTTGGGTGGGTGTTTGATTTTCGTTGTTGTGTATACTGTGTATATACGGACAATGACAATAAATTTATCTTAAATCTTAAATCTTAAATCTTAGATAGTTGTGTGCAATACACAATGAGACTTTCCTTCCCTCTCTTCCCCAGATTTGTTCCGGAGGGTTGGGAGGACACCCCCCCCCCACCAGCAGATTTAGGGGGCACACCAGGGGAAGGATGGAGGAAAATTCTGTTGCACAAAGAGAAATCCTTCTATGGATGTGCAACTTTGAATGCTGCTCCCTGAGATTAATAATAGAATGTGGAATTTGCAATGAATGTGCAGTTTGCAATGGACTGCATATCCTCTTTGAATTGGACTTAAACCTCTGAACATTACTATCTCATCACTATCTCTGAATTCTATCTCATTGCCCACTAAAAAATGTAGACTGGATAAACTAGAAAACATAGGACATGATTCATTTGAGTGCTTGTGGCACACTTAGCACTTCCTTCTCAATGAGCAAAACTTTTAATCCTACTGGAAGCAACTAAAATAACTTGCAGTACAAAGATCTAACCTCATCCCCTTTCTAACTCTTAGACAATTAACAGAGCAGAGTAGGCTTAAATCTTTTACAGGATAAAATGGCTATCCAGATAAGATAAGAGAAATACTTTTGATAGCCCTTGCATAATTGTTCTGAAGTGATTCCAAGAGTTAACTTGAAAGCATTAATGCTGTAAAGCTTTAACATATTATGATGCCAAAAACCTTAATCGACACCGAGAGAGCTTCAGATGTTAACAATTCCATATTGTTATACATTACATACATACACAGCGTGCCATAATGGAAGTCCACCATAAAACACATGTTGCAACATTTGCTGCCAAAGGAACCAAGGTTAGGGCAGTTTAAAGAAAGGTCTGTAACGCCGTCTTTTGTCCCCACATCCCTTTCATTACATTGGGCAATGAGGTGAAAAGGCTCGGTTGTTGTACCATGCTCTTCTGAAGTTCTGGGTCCGCCAAATTCATACATGCTCCTACTTTTCAACAGCAGTGTGACACTGTATCAGTAATTAACAGCATACAAATTACAGCATCTGAACTTTTTAATTATCTGTGTGCTTTGGGTTCCTCCACCCTCTACCAAGTGCTTCCAAAAAGCTAAATTATGGAGTAAAGAATGGGCTTCAAACTTGTTTGAAATTAATTGCCACAAGTTATGCATATTACAGGTCTGATGCAACGAATGAGAGCAGGCTGACTATGCTGAACTCCAGCAAAGTTGCCCCATCGTATGCCTTCAGACTATCCCCTGGGATCATTATCATTCTAAAAAGATAATATGCGTAAATGGGAAAGGAATGAACTTTACATTCCAACTTCCTGGGATTTCTAAATGGTGGCATGGTGTAACTTTTGGCATCGTTATTGCTCTTCCAGTGGTGTGTTATGATCTGGATTATGGGAATTAAGACTGCTAAGAGATGTGCCAAAAGTAGAACTGGGAATTAAAAGCTGTGGCAAGTATCAGCGGGAAAAGTGTACTTTAACTATACAGAAAGAAGTTTGTGTGCATTCTTATTTTAATTTGCCCAGAGAATAGTTCGGATTTGACAAGAAGCTTCATGCAGTCGTTTTGTTAATAATATCCATATTAAAATACATCTTCAAAATAATATCACAATTCACAAATGAGGTTTAACAACTGACAGAAGAATTTTTACGCAGTCTGTTGACATGTCAATTTATTGGCAAATTCGGATTCAATTCAAAATGGCAGCCAGTGTTCAAACATCCACAAAGACTACTGGCCCCACCTTGGGAATCCCATGCAAAGTTTGGTGACGATATCTTGAGAGGCGTCCAAACTCACAGAATACAAGCAAATGGGCAAACCATTTCCCCAAATATATAGATGGTACATTGGTCTTCAGAAAATAGGGTGCTACTTCACATGCAATAGCTTTGCATTTGAAAAAGGAAGGCAGTTGCCCTTCCTATCTGGTCTCTTTAAGGTCACTGTTAGCTAGGAAATTTTCCCCATACATGAAAGAAAGGAGTGCATTTTATTAAAGAAGAGCAACTTGACAGACACTAGAAGACACCTGCAAGATGTAAATTAATCTGGGACATCAATTCTGCCCCAGGATAAAGATGCACTACCTACAATCTGGTCAGTTTTTCTCCAGTTTGGGAAAGTATGTCATTTACAGTTTCCATCGCTAAAGACCTAATCCCATCACTAAAGACCAGATATACTTTATAAATCAGATTCTTAATAATAACTATTGGATGCATCACTGACATGCTACATTTTGCAAGCAATTTGAGTTAATGGGCTGGGGAAATACTCTATATTCATGTGAGAGATTTGGGCAGTGGGTATTAATCCAGAAACCTGCATGCCCTCTGCTGCAGTTAATATGCTAGCCTTCCTTTCTTCAAGCAGGATATATTTAAAAATGTAATAAGCAGCACTTGGCAGCTTTTTCTGGAAACACAATATAGCATCTTTTGAAAATTAAATGTAGAATTAAGGTTCAGAAGTCATGATTCAGCAAAAAAGCTTACTGCACTAGTTTCAACTGCTCAATAATACACTAGGCATTTTTTTCAGAAAAAAAACACACCATTCAGGTTCAAACCTCTAAAACCCAAAGCCTACAGATTCCTGTTAAATGACTAGTTGGGATGGACCATACAGTGTCGCTTAAAAATAAAGTCTGATGGAATGATACCAGCACTATGGAATTATGAAAGTGACTGATGTGTTATCCTCAAGGGATAAATAATGACTAAAAGTTACACTGTGCAAGGAACAAGTATTAATCAGATTCTCTCAGCTGCAGAGATGACTTACATCACTGCTATAAAGATAGCTTTTTATTTCAGCCAAGTTGGCTTTCAAATACAAGCAAATACGTTTGCTGTTGAAGGCTTACACCATACCTGACCTTGGATGTGCTTTGTATTGGCCAGAGAACAAGGAAGTGCAATGTTTTGCTTTCTAGCACAGATATTCCATACTTTGAAAGGCACTTAAAAATGTAAATGAGATAAGCTCTACTCCTGTAACAATGTGAGTGCACTATAGAGTTATGGAAAAAGGCATAATCACTTTGATATACTGATATAAGTGGGGGGAAACCAGATAAATGATAAACCTTTGATTTATTACATTTTCTCTTGCACCTAATACTTTATTATTAAATACAGCATAGAACAATGCCTTGCAGTTATAATACTATCACCAAGGTCAAAACTGGCAGCCATGGTGGGGTGGCTCTTTGGTGGTTTTTTTCCTTGTGAGTATACAGAGGAAAATGGTTTTGTTGGAACTGAGCATCCATGCAACTTTCTCATTGATGATCCTATGACCTACCACTATCAAGGAATCCAGTCTCCACTAAAAGAGATAAACGGTGATGCAGAGCAAGCCTGAGAACAATACAGTGGAACCATGGTTCTCAAACTTAATCTGTTCCGGAAGTCTGTTCGACTCCCAAAACTGTTCGAAAACAGAGGCGCAGCTTCCAATTGGCTGCAGGAGCTTCCTGCACTCAAGCGGAAGCCGCGTCAGATGTCTGGCTTCCGAAAAACGTTCAAAAACTGGAACACTTGCTTCCAGGTTTTCGGTGTCCGGGAGCCGATTTGTTTGACAACTAAGCCGTTAGAGAACCTAGGTTCGACTGCACTTTCACATGAATGGAGCCATTGGTTCTGTTCATTAAGCACGTTTTGTTGGCAAACAATGACGCCAAAAGTAGCTCTCAGAATTTATTTAATTTTTACCACCACATATGGTTAATCACTCAACATGAAGTTACATTTGTAAACTGCTAACCATGGAGATCAACTAGGTTTACTTGGAGCTGTGCATTTCTGGCAGCTGGCACTGGCATGAGATTCTCTACTTAATTAAACTGACCCACTTAAAAATGCTATGGGTTTCCTGTGGAGCAGTTAACAGGTAGAAGCGAATTTTTAAAAGCTTCCATGTGTGGCTACAACATTTGAATCAAAAGCAAGTTTTAAAATAGCAGGTACAAATAATGATTTTGCTACATGCTTCCTGTGGTCTCACTGTCCCTATGCTGGTTTTCCAGATACTATTACTGGAAGATTATTAAGAGGAGTTCTGACACTTGTGGGCAAGGGAGTTTCCCATCAGCATCTTGACTCATATGCACCTAAAGGTCTTGTTTTCCTTCAGAATACCTTCCAAAACTCTCTTACAATGTTGTAGAGAAAGCATTATTCTGACTGACTTTTCAGATTTTTCATTCACCAACATGGCAATTAACTATGCTTAAAAACAAACAAAAAACAGGTGATTAGTTTGGTCAGCAGATTTTAAAAACAGATTTAAAACTCTATTCAGGCAGATAGGACACCAGAGTAGTTTTGATATGGAGTCATTAAAACATCTACTTGGTAACAATTTCATAAATTTTGTACAAAATGCGAAAGTGAAAAGGTTTGATTGAATTCTAAGATCTAACATTGTGAGTGCTTAACTTGGAGAAATTGATTGAACGCAAGCAATACTTCTTTGCATATAGATCTATATTGAGAAATATCACAGATATACCCACCCAAACGGCTCTCCACAGCACTTTAAGATAACTTGGAAGGGAGAGGTTTAACTACTTAGACCTACTGTGAGGCCTGCAAAAACAATGAGAAATATAGTTGTTTATGTTTGCTTCGTAACCCTCTATCAAGAAGCTCAGAACAGCGTTTTCCTTTTTCAATAGAACTGCAAGGCAAATGGGGCTAAAAGAAAGTTAATTATACTATTTAGTGGTATTACTTAGCTTCACAGCCATGTCTGCAGCACACATTTCCCCTGACTGGTACAAATAAATAAATCACAGTACACGAGCAGCGTTATAACTCCACCTAGCAAGGCTCCTCCCTGACTGTATTTGGGTGGCAGGATTATAATGCTACCACCATTATATTGGGGTTGGCACAATTATGGTGTGGGGCGACATCACTGGAAAAGCCCTAAAGGAATGTTGGCTATGATCGGGTATTAGGCTTGGTATTTGAAAGAGGAGGGAAACTTTTCATTACCACATGAATAAGCTTGACATGATAGCACTTGTAAATGTTTGGGAGTTTAATTCACTCAAAATTCCCTCTGACTCATAATGTACTTAACAGACCAAATGTGTGGATATTCAATCTAGGTTAAATTCAAGTTGCTGCAGTCAGAAATGTTTGGCAACAAGTTTTGCAAGCGAGAACATCAGTTGAAGCAGCTGCAATTTAACATTATCTTCATAAAATTGATAGCATCCTCCCACAATCTATTCTTTCCCCCCTGTTTCTTTCTGCAAGAGATTGAGCATACGTAGCTTGCTGAAATCCTGAGCGAAAGTCAATGGCAAATAATTAAAATGCCAGAGCTAGGAAAGGTCAGAAGGAATTTATAGGGATATAAATTATATAGCTCAGTGTACCAGAGCAGTTAGCATAAAAGGGAGGAAATTTAAATTCACTTATCAAGGGTTCTTTCGATTTTGATTTCCACGTTTTTGAAGAACAGAGTGGTTTATACCTGATAACAACTGAATGTCTAGGTCAGGTTCTTTCCTGTTTGCAGCCCCTAAAGAGGCGGTGGAAATCCTAAGTGCCATGTTGTGTGTGGATATTTTCTGCCTGTGGAAATATCCAAGGCTTTCTTCTGATGCGATGTTGAGAGAGAGCCAACGCAGCCCATTGCCAGGATGACAGGAGAAAGCCTGGGCTGCCAATGCCCAACCACATCAGAATTGCCCCAGACTCCTAGAAGGCTGAAATCTGTAGCTGTAATATCCTTACCCCTGCACCAGGGCTTAAAAGAATTGGGGTTTAAAGGGAGGTAGTTTAGGAGAAAAGGGCTTGAAGGGGAATTTCAGCTCCCCTCACCCAAGTGCACTTTTCACTTTTTGTGTGAAAAGTGGGACTCTTCCCCTGTTTAGGTGAGCTGGAAATAGCACAAAAACAAATATTGCTGCCTTGGAAGGTCTATGTTGATTCCAAGTGCTGTGGAAAAATAGTAATGGTCAAACCCCTAAGCCTTCCTGAGCTGCAGTGAAAGAACTGTCTTGGAAGGTTTATGCAAAAACGGTGGTATTTTATGTTGGGTAGTCTCCATATTTATTTTGACTGGTGATGGGGCAAATCTATACCCAGCATTCTTCTGCCCTATGCCTTCCTGTAAAATAATACTCGCTGTGATTGCTCAATATCCCCCAATTAAATGTGGGCCTGTTGAGGATAGTACTAAAACAAGACAAGGAAAAGTTGACAGCAAACTTTGATAACCGCTGGTGTATTCTGTACATACCACCAAGTTATAACTTCTTAATCATTTGGTAAAATATTATCTGTTATTGTAAAGCAGATACTTCAGGTGATTTCAGCTGAAAATGGGATCATGGGATCCATGAGAGGTCCTCTCCTTATCCCTCTTAAACTGCAGAATTGTAGGTGTTTTTTTAAAAGAAATGTTAATAACACAATACCCTTTTTCTTTTTGTACAAGGAAAACAAAAGTGTATGCAGTTAACGTAAGGCACATGTTTGCTGTGCACATATGGAAAAATTCTTTTCTGGTGGGAACTTTTGCAGTTGTTGCAAAATACCAATATATCTAAGAAGCTCTCTCTTTGATGTTGAATTATTGCTCCGCTACTCATTGGGCTACTTGTCCAATACAAACTCCAGTATTGAAGTCTCTATTTCTTTATTCTGAAAACAAAAAATAGGGGCTGGAGATAAACTGAAATTGACCCTAATGTCTGCAAGGGTGGAAAGTTGTATTTTGTACTACACCCAGTACTGAAATATATTGGAGAGTTTTTGTATTGCATATACACAATCTCTCCAGGACACTGAAAAATCCTAGTGAGGATTTACACCACCACATAAAGGAACAACCTCTGCTTCTTAGTGCAACAGCATTTCTCAAACTCACTGTAGATTTAGCCCACGGTGTTGAATAAGTTGTGAGATCAATCCCTGGCAGGATACTGACATGCTAAGAACCTTACAATGTGGGAAAGTGGTGAAAAGAATCCATTCCCGAGCAAGAACTATCAAGCAACAAACCTGTGTCTGGTTTGACACACCTTATACTGGTCTGGTTCACACATAACAAGAAACCACTGTTCAAAGTAAACAATTGTTCTAATTAAACATGAGCACTTTGTTTCCTCCCCTGGTCTTGACTTAGAAGCCAAGGTTTGTTTGTGACTTACCAGTTGTGGTTTGTTTGGAGAGAACAAACCATGGTCTTGGGTTCACACCTTACAATAGGCCAGACTCTGGCTTGTTTTAGGCATGTTCCCTCTGCTGCATGGCTCTATCAGGAGCCAGGGAGGAGCAAAGTACCTGTGCATGTTAAAGCAAAGTTTATTTTAAATGATGCATTAACACTGCATGCAAACTGGACCACTATTAATTTGCCCATTACATTCATTTAAACTAGTTGTACAGTGCAGTAGAGACAGTATTGCTGTGTAAATTATGGGTAAAGTAGAAAAAAATACAATTGATAACACAAATTGTTATTGTTTAGTTTGATTCCCTGTTCTTAAAAATTTACTCAAATACTGTTTTTCATCTAGGAACCCAGGCAGCTATAAGCTCAAGAAGTTATTTAAAGACTCTTAACATTTTCTTATGTTTTATCCTTTTCTCCAACTCATATTTTTCAGCACTGTTCAAAAAGTTTTTCTGACTACTGGAACACAATGATTAAGAAAAATACTTAAACATATGCCTATGAACAGCCCCATTAAAATGAAACAAGAATGGTTTTATTCTTTGAAGTGTGATACCTTTGAATTCTTCACCTTACTCTGGAGCAAATTAAAATCTAAACAATGAAATCAGGTAGAATGATTCTTGGAATTACAAAATCAGAAATGAAAACAGTGCTTACAGTATTAATAGGTCCAGGTAACGTGTTAACAAGGGACGCGGGTGGCGCTGTGGGTAAAACCTCAGTGCCTAGGACTTGCCGATCGTATGGTCGGCGGTTCGAATCCCCGCGGCGGGGTGAGCTCCCGTCGTTCGGTCCCAGCTCCTGCCCACCTAGCAGTTCAAAAGCACTCTTAAGTGCAAGTAGATAAATAGGTACCGCTTTATAGCGGGAAGGTAAACGGCGTTTCCGTGTGCTGCGCTGGTGCTGGCTCGCCAGCTGCAGCTTCATCACGCTGGCCACGTGACCCGGAAATGTCTTCGGACAGCGCCGGCTCACGGCCTCTAGAGCGAGATGAGCACGCAACCCTAGAGTCGGACACGACTGGCCCATACGGGCAGGGGTATCTTTACCTTTACCTAACGTGTTAACATCACAATCTGTAAAGCATGCCAAACACAGGGGTTTCTTATGTGCCCCTCCAAAGCCCCCTGCCAAAACTACAGGAGTCTAACCATTTCTGAAGATCTGCTTAGGAGGGCAGCAGTTGTCCCCTTTTTAAGGAGCTGGGGCCTGAAGATTTCCTTTCCCTTTTTGTTTTGTGCCAGTCGTGTTGGCATTGCCAGGGGTGCCTACAGCTTCAGCTGATCAGATGGGCTTGCATTTACTAGCAGTGCCAAATTTAGGGTGGTATGAGCAGTTCCTTCACATAGGGTGTCAAAATGGGGTGTGTGTGCGCAAAATTGAGGCGACCCATAACTGAGAATATCCATTTGAGGGCGCCAAACTTTGGCCTTGCACAGGGCACCATATTACGAAATATTACCAAAGTTCACCCCCAGTCACACGAAGTGCAAAATTGGGTTACCCATTAACAAATAGGATAGCGGGTTTCCCTACCCTTTCTGACATTGGGGCAGTTGGGTCAGGGGTTTTCTTCCCATATGGTTGAGTGTGAATTGATACTCCTGTCAGCATTTGAACTCAATCAATTCCACCATGAGCTCATGTTAAAAAAAATGGAAAAAAAGTTATCTACTCCTAAGGGGAACATTTTGTTTTGCAGTAGAGCAACTATTGGGGAAATATTTTTCGTCCAAAGGCTATTTTTATGTAGAGACTGTGCAAAATAAGCCTCTGAATCAACTGTTTGTTTCTGGCAGGAGTCCTGAGGACCTGATGGAGAGGCCTGCAGGGCCACAATTACCGTATTTTTCGCTCCATAAGGCGCACTGGACCATAAGGCGCACCTAGTTTTTAGAGGGGGAAATCAAGAAAAAAAATCCTTATTCCCCCCCCCCCCAGTCCCAAAGAGCAAAGAAGCCAAGACAGCGAGCGGGATGGATCCTGCTCGCTGTCTTGGCTTCCTCTTTAGCCGTGCACAACCTCTCCCGCCGGGAGAGGCTGCGCGTGGCTAAAGAAGCCATAGCCGCGCGCAGCCTCTCCCGGCCGGAGGGGCTGCGCACGGCTATGGCAATACCCCTACCTCCCACAAAAGCCCACAGGAGCCGCACACCCTTTAAGGAGCGCATGGCTCCTGCGGGCTTTTCTACGTGGAGGGAGAAGGGACTGACTGGCCGCGTCAGTTCCTTCTGCCTCCTGGGGAAAAGCCCACAAGAGCAGTGCGGAGCTTGTGTGCGGCTCTTGGGGGCTTTTTCTGCCTGCCTCCCCCCTGCATTCGCTCCATAAAATGCACACACATTTCCCCTTGCTTTTTAGGAGGGAAAAAGTGCGTCTTATGGAGTGAAAAATACAGTATCTACCGAAACTGAGCACCCACCCACCCACCCCAACAATGATCTATTATATCATTCACTGAGAAGCCTTCCCACTGACATCAGCAGCCTTTTGGATTACTGTCAAGAGTGCTAGTGGGAGATCACTCAAAGGTCAGAGATCACTGCATAAAACAGTACCCTCTAGATAAATATTTAAAAGGCTAGAATATTAATATTGGTGTATTGCTAGTACAGTTGGTTAGGATATCTAATGCATTTTTGCTTCAGTTGGGCAAGAGGAAACAACTTAGATAAAAACTCATGTTTTTCAGAAAATAGATCTTCTAAACTCAAAGATACCAGAACAGCTTTAGCATACACTTGTGGAGGAAAAAGTTCAAAACTTCCAATTTAAAACTACTTATATTGAGAGGATTTAAAAGATTCCGTCTAACATTTAGCTGACGCATTGTCAAAAACATTATTACGCCACTTTTTGAAGTTTCTTAGCTTCCCTCTAGTTATTAAAGCTTGAACTGCAGAGTTTGTTATCAGTCTCAAAGCATACATGTTAAGGTTGTTTTTCTCCCCTTTAAATACAACCAGCCCTTTGGGTTTGATTTTAGAACTATGAAGCACACAGACACACACAAAAAAACAAATTAATCAGAGGGAGTGCCAGGTAAGAATTTAGTGGCTTAATCCTCGGTCCAGATCACATACAGCAAGACTTAAGAATCATTCAGTTGGCAAAGTCTTGAACTCACTCCTGACCCCTGCTGAATCCCAGCTTTCTCGGGGTAATAGGGAAAAGATGGAGGCAGGGTCCTCATCTGACTGCTATAAAATGTACCACTGGACCATTCCATCCTGCTTCCACAGTGAAAACGAACCTCAGATAATCTAACAGCAAGGAAAGTGGATTGACCTTTTTTGTCACAAAGAGGGCACAACAACCATGCTTAGCAGGGATGAGATTGTGATTGGATCCATGGAATTGTGGTGTATCAAACAGACCATTATGCTGATCGCAGAAAAGAGTATGAGAGATTGACCCATTAGGCTTCATAGAACTACTACTTGTTTGTTTGTTTTTAAATTTACTTTTATTAACAGATTGTAACGTGCAATATAGTTCATTTATATAAATAACCCCAATATCATAAAACAAACATGGCATTCGGTTGTATTCAAAGTAGCGTTAAGTAGCGTCTTCCACAAGCAAAACTACTTCCGCTTGCACAAGAAAACTTGCCCTCCTTCCTCCCCCTCCCCCTCCCCCCCGCCAGACGCCGCTAAATCTGTTCTACATTTCCCCCAACCTGCCAGCGCAGAACTGAGGATGGTGTGGGGGGAGGGGAGGAGAAGAGAAGAGAAGGGGGAATTCCCATTGCCCAAGCAGAAATCATTCCGCTTACGCAATTATTTAATTGAATACCACGCCCTATATTTGTTAGTGCTTTTATATCCTAGGTAAAGGTAAAGGTACCCCTGACCATTAGGTCCAGTCATGGACGACTCTGGGGTTGCGGTGCTCATCTCGCTCTATAGGCCGAGGGAGCCAGCGTTTGTCCGCAGTCAGCTTCCGGGTCATGTGGCCAGCATGACTAAGCCACTTCTGGCGAACCAGAGCAGTGCACAGAAACACCGTTTACCGTCCCGCCGGAGCGGTACCTATTTATCTACTTGCACATGACGTGCTTTTGAACTGCTAGGTGGGCAGGAGCTGGGACCGAACAACGGGAGCTCACCCCGTCACGGGGATTGAACCGCCGACCTTCTGATCAGCAAGCCCTAGGCTCTGTGGTTTAGACCACAGCACCATCCTGCCCCACCTTAAAACACATGCCAGCATTCTTCATGTTCAGATAGCCTTGTCTAAACAAAAATATTTTAAGCAGGCACCGCTAAAGTGTGCAGTAAATGTGCCTTGCTGATGTCAATAGGCAGGGAGTTCCATAGTGTAGGTGGTTTCTTACACAATTACTTACAAGAGAAGAACAAGCATTATGTGGCATCTGTAACAGATCGAAGTAGTCGAGTGAACAAATAGGAGGTTAGGCGGTTGTGGAAGTAAACTGGTCCCAAGCGGCATCCCATAGTGTAACCGCTTGGGCGAAGATCTTTGCCTATCAACCAACCAAATTTATTATTTGGTATATTAAAACAAAGTGGACCATTTGGGTCTATGCTAATTATCACTGGCAGGAAGAAAAGGGCATCCCTCCCACAGCAGAATAAGCTGTGCTATCAGGTAACAATATTAATGCTCTGTGTATTCCATGTACACAAAAGAAAAAATAAGTTTCATAATGTCTTTTTACTTTCAAAACTGACATTAGGTCAACTGTATTAATTTCAAGGCAACCTGTTGCTATTTGAACTGAGCAAAAGCTGGCTTGAATCAATATGGCCTGACAATTCAATCTGTGATGTGAAAAGCACCCAAAATCTTTTAAATAGTATGTCTTTGAGCCAACAGTGCTTGGCAAGGGAGGACAGTCAAGTCACACAAAACTCTTCATCAAGCCTTTAAGATAAGGTAGTCCAATTGCAAAGGCAATTAAGAGTCAATAAAGAGGGTGAACTAAGAGTTTTTAAGTTTTCTTTTATTTTGTTTCAATATTTGACTGCGATTTAGCTAATTTACGTAAGAAAAACATATGAAAACTAATGTCTTCAGCAGCTGGTCAAAAAGATTATTAGAACTTAATCTTATTAGCCTGAGGGAAAAGATGACTGCCTTTTCAAATATTTGCTATACAGTTCCATTAGTAGCATGTGAGTGTGTGTCTTTTTAAGACATACTAACTTCTACTGATTTCCAAGAAAGCTTGTTCCTCAAAGTCCCTGATCTAGTGAGTTACAGAAAGATATGGCAAAGATGCTTGTCAGCATAAATTATATGGAAAAGCATATCTACATTTCACATGCTCTTCTGGATTTTAAAGTATTTTTTATGTAAATGGAAAATTTACTGCAGCTTTCTTTTATACTCATATTCATTGTCAAGTTTTTGAAAGCCTTTCACAAAATGGTAAGAAGACTTGATTTTAAAAAATAAGCATGCTCATTTTACCAGATTTTAATTCCACTTCGTTGATTTGCATCACCGCTTCCTCTATCTATAGACTTTGGGGGCTGATAGAGGAGGAATTTGCCTTACAAATAACAGTAGGACTTTGATTTTTGTGAACATTTAAACTGAAAATTAGCACAGGTGAATTCCACATAAAGCCAAACAGCTATGTAAGGATGGATGAAAGTAGGGATTATATCTAAAACAAAATAATTGAGCAGGGATTATATCTGAAACAAAAACCCCGAGGACAAGTAATAATAAGTACTTTGCTGACCTAACAAAAATTGTTTGGACCCGTGCTGTTTTTCTAGAAAAAGAGGTGCCAAGACTCATCATGAAGTCCTCTCTTCTTCTCTTATACAGTGGTACCTCGGATTAAGTACTTAATTCGTTCTGGAGGTCCATTCTTAACCTGAAGCTGTTCTTAACCTGAAGCATCACTTTAGCTAATGGGGCCTCCTGCTGCTGCCACGCCGCCGTATCACGATTTCTGTTCTTATCCTGAGGCAAAGTTCTTGACCTGAAGCACTATTTCCGGGTTAGCAGAGTCTGTAACCTGAAGCGTACGTAACCTGAAGCGTATGAAACCCGAGGTACCACTGTAATGACAATGGTACCCATTGGGGAGGTGCCAGAACTGAGGTCTGGGGAGTTCCAGCTGAAAAAAAGCTGTGGTTTTCGACTTCCAGTTCATTGGAAACACCTCATTTAATCTAATACAAGCTCAACAACGTCGCAGAAAACAAACCTTTTTCACTCTTGGGAATATGGCAACCCTAGTATAGAAGTCATAAAACTTTCAATGAAACCTGGCATAGGTGCCATCAGTTCTGATAATGTGGCATTTCTCATGGATTTCCGGAATCATAGTTCATTAAATCATTGCAGATGCGAGGTTGAAGTTTCAGAGATTTAGAATCTAACTACACGTGACACTACCTGCAATCACGTGGTGTCCACCCTTTGTTTAATTGCCAGTAAGGATATTCACTTGTCATAACTTTTCTGCTGCTTGATCTATTTTATTGTTATTGTATCATTAATAGTATACCATCTTGAGATATTTTCATAATAGGCAGTATATGAATATTTTAATAAATAATAATAATAATAATAATAATAATAATATAAATGAAATTCATTTCAGATTTATTATTCCAGCCAGAGAAAAGGAGAATTCAATCTGTTTTTGGCAGATCAGAACTCACTTCTCTAGGCTCCAAACATTTTCAAAGTGGAACCCAGCAATTTTGCCAGTTGTTTTTTTTTTTTTAATGTACTGTTACTACTCCCATTTCTCTATTTATTTCCTGTCAAAGCTGTTTAATCAAATACATCTACGAGCATATGCACCACAAATCCTTATGGTTACTGTCGTCAACATTCGACTACAACCATTTGAACTATACTGAGATCCTTAATTTGTTCAACTCTACTGAGATACTTAAAGCTGCAGTCTGAATATGGGAGGTGATAGTAGAACGAAGAGGAGCTGTAAAAAGAAAGTTAAAATCATCACATACTGACAAGCCATGCTGAGGACATAAGCAATTCTTCTGCAATAACCATTTTATGTCTAATAACCGTATTCTTAGGGAACAGAGATTTTACGAGTTTCTTGGCCTCTTTGGCAGAGAAAGAAAACATACTGAAACTAGTGGTGTTCAGTTCCATCCCTTCATGAGTACAATGTTCCTATACAGGTAGAAAGTATTCTGAAGGCCAGAGTGTTTGAACAGTACTTCATCAATTCAAAATGAGTTCATGCCAAGCTTGCTTGGCACATTTCTGGTAAAATGGGCCCCTTTAGTTTTCTCTTACTTTTTAATATATAATTTCAAATATTTTTGAGGTATGGATGACATTTTTAAAATGCAAAAGCATTAAAAAATAACAGAAAACAGAACAAGTTCCAGAGCACCACCGGTTTCCCATTTGTGCAGCTACATCTCAGCCTTCTCTCATTAGAAGTGCGCAGAAAAGTAGGGAGTTTCAGCCCTTTCAAAACCATCTCGCACATCTAATAAAATGCTGCCTTCTTACACAGCTGAGATACCAACAGCAGCGAAACCAAGGATACCACGGCGTAACAAGGCTTAGTACTATTTGTATTTTGAATGCTTGACTGAAAAAAGAAAACACGGGGAACTTCTCATTCAGCCGAGTTGGATGCAAAAGGCACTAATTTAAGAAGCAGAAGGCAAAACTGTAGCTGCAGAAAGCAATGAAGTTTTAGGTCTCTAGTAAAACTGAGCTGGCAGCACCAAGCTCATGTGCACGCCAAACGCCAGCTGCAAACGAGGACTCTTGTAAACCACTCATGGGGACTGAGCAGAAAACAGTCAGAAGGGCATAAAAAACAGAGTATTTTAAAAAAAAAAGGAAGGCAGCACTTCCACAAAGTATAGTGCATTAACCTTGACAACTCAAACCGCACTATAATCTCAAAACATCAATCACCTTTCGTTTCCCTCTACCCCCTTCCTAGTTTCCAGACTTTTCACCAAATTTGGTCAATTACCGTGTGGTATTTTAGAGGAGCTGAGGAAACACATAATATCAGCTGTGAGCCAAGCATGGTGGCTTGGTAGCGAGCAGTGGTGAAGGGTGTTACCAGGTATGCAGACAATTAGAACCTGCTGATACGGTTCAAATTATTGCATAGGCACCAGTAATTGCTGTTTTTACTCAGGGGAATTGCAAGGACATGAATTACATTAACTTTAGAAAGGAAAACATAAGGAACCTAAATATAGCCCTATAAGGAGAGACCTACATTTTTACTAAAGCTAGAGAAAATGAGCATGTTCTCCAGCATCTCCAAAAACAGTCTCCTGAAGATGGAAGGACTCCCAGTCTGTAGAAAGAGCATCAGGTATGAAGGATTTGGCAATGCAAATTTTTATTGATACAGGTCCAATCTGTTTCTCTCTTTTTTCTGTTGTTGCTTTTTTAAAGCACCAAGCAAACTTGCTTTTTCATCTCCCTTCCCCTGGCCCGCTATATATCTTTTAGATACAGGAGGCCAACTCCTGTGTCAGATTATGCCTCAAGCGATGTGGCATGCACAGCTTTCCGGAAACACAGATGTGAGAGAAGTAATATCTTCTTGAGGACTCAGGTGGGCAGAGTCAGCAGTAGGGACCCAATGAGGCTGGGTGGGAAGTGTATCAGATGAAGCCTATGACAGTTGCGTGGGAAAAGCAAGGAATTTCTGTGCTTGAGGAACCAGGCATGTGTTGTTGACTGCTGCACCACGTCCTGTCCCTTAGTGGTTTTTTAGTCTCCAAAGATAGGGAATACAGATGTTATGGCAAGGCTGGTAACTATCAAGGAATCTGTAAAAATGATTTCAATCCATCTCCTTAGTTTTCTTCAGACAGTGCATTAGCAAGGGGGGTGGGTACTATCTTGCAGAACTGGCTTTAAAATGGAGTTATGCTAAGAGTACAAAAGGCAGAGTAGTTAATACTTAGGCAAGCATAGCACCCCAAGGTTTTTCTGAGCTCATCCGCATGGTAAAACAGAACACTTCTTTCTCTTCCTGGTTGGGCACACTATGAAAACCTACATGCTTCCAGAACCACAATAATGGATTTCATAGTTAATTGGCCAAAGGCTAGCTGAGAAAATGCAGTTGGGGAGATTTAGTGCAATATATAAAATGCCATATTGCTTCGTTATGAAATCAGGAGACTATGAATGTCTCAACAGGCTAGGTTCAGTTTACTAACAATGGAAGCACATGCATTTTCTTTTGCTCTTTAAATTTCACCCTCACCCTCAGCCTGAAATAGAGAATTTCCCCATAAAAGCGTAAGAACATCACTGGGCCTTCCGAGATCAGATCAAGGTCCTTGTTGTCCAGCATCCCAGAGAGGACAGCTAGATGCCTTTGGAAACCCACAAACAGGGAAATTGAGGCAATAGTCCTCAGGTGCTGTTTCTTTCTTCCCAAAATTGGCATTCAGTTGGATCTTGACTCCGAACTTGGCTTCTATTAAGCCAACATGGCTAATATCCTTTGACTGACTGACTGATTGATCTATCCTATGTGAATATGTCTAAGGAGTAGGGCTCCCTTAGGAATCTAAGAAGCTACTTGGCAGGGGCATTAAGCAAAGCACCTTTACAGACTGATATAGAAGCCTGCTTCCTAAGCTATCTGAAGTGGATGGGTCAGTTCTAATAACTTGAACATTGACATCTTCTGTCACACCTTCCAACCAAACACCCTCCATGTTTTTTCTCACAGGTTTTGGCTTGTCCACCTTTCTTGAAAATATCAGGTGTAGTTTAATATTTCATTTGAAAATGCAAATGCCTATAACTCTCTATTAATATGTCAAACTCTGAAAACTAGGTGCAAATAGCTTTACTGCACAGCAATAAAATTTGTAGGCTTACAGACATTTGCTTTGAAAATGCCAAATGCTCCCACAGCCTTTTGGTGGTGAATATAAAAGTTGGTTCATATTGTATTTCCACCTACACTGCTGGAAGAGCCTCCAAGTCAATGCTGTTCCAGAAGAGAAAAGGAAAAAGGCAGAATTCCAGAAAGTCGCTGGAAGCAGAACAAAGCCTGACAATTGGAAAGCCTACACAGGCTTTTGTACAGGCTATTTCGTTGATACTTGGTTGGAAGAGGTGGAATCCTGGCTTTTTAAACTGCCTTTTTTGTGATGCCCCAGATTTTTGAGGCTAGGATCATTCTGAATGATGCTTGATTCTTAGGAGCCCACTATTAAATTCATTCTAAAAGCTGCCTTCTCCATAACACATTTAAAGTTGTTTCATGTATTACTTTCTGTCCCTGGGAACCCATTTCTGTTCATCTTTCATAATTTCATCTTACTTGTCTAAAAAGAAAACTAGAACAGTAAACAACAGTTGGGTGAACTGTTGCATTATTTTGGGAAGGTACCATGTTGGACAAAATACAACATTTCCCAAAAGTACTGTTGAATGAAAAATGGCACCTGACGTTATTTAAAAATTAACTTCAATTTAAAATTCTTTCGCAATAAACTTCAACATATAGACCAGTCTGTTTACGTCAGTAATTTGCAACATTTCTATTTTCAGGGAAACCTTTCCACAACAGGTACACAATATTCCCGGTCACATTTGAAGGTAGGCACAGTTCATTCCTAGACTTGCATTTTTCCCTGGACTGTGTTGCTTGAATGGCAAGTGTGACATAAAGGTAAAGGGACCCCTGACCATTAGGTCCAGTCATGGTTGACTCTGGGGTTGCGGCGCTCATCTCACTTTATTGGTTGAGGGAGCAAGCGTACAGCTTCCAGGTCATGTGGCCAGCATGACTAAGCCACTTCTGGCGAACCAGAGCAGCACACGGAAACACCGTTTACCTTCCCGCTGGAACGGTACCTATTTATCTACTTGCACTTTGAGGTGCTTTCGAACTGCTAGGTTGGCAGGAGCTGGGACCGAGCAACGAGAGCTCACCCCGTTGCGGGGATTCGAACCACTGACCTTCTGATTGGCAAATCCTAGGCTCTGTGGTTTAACCCACAGTGCCACCCATAACATGCACTGTCTTCTGGGTGCATATTACCGGGGAAGGAAAAATCAGAAATGAAGAAACAAGATGCCTTTCAGTAAATGGCGTTCACCTTTACAGATGCCTTGATTGCAATTGATGGGAGTCTGCCATGACCCCTGAAATGTTGTGGAGAGGCTGGTCAGAGCAGGACGAAGGGTGGGAGGAGTTGCCTACTGACGAACCTGGGAAGCAGAGGATGGGTAATGTCCCTGCCTCAAAACACAGCAGAGTCACCCTGAGGGACATTACTAATGAGAACTTAGATCCCAGAGAGGGTTCCCATGGCAGATCCAGCCTGTCCCCTCTCATATCAGCCAGATGCTGTGTGCCCAGTTGGCCCCAGTTCCTGTGCCCTCCTTGCCTCCTGTCCCAGCACCATCTCTGGTGCCACCAGAGCCTGCCTCTAGCCAATCCTCTCAGGAGAAGTCCACTCCGTGTGGCTTGGAGCTGCTGCTAACAGTTCCTCAGTTGCCTAGGCCATGGAGATGCCAGACCCAGCACAAGCAGAGAGCTTGGGACCATCTCTCCGGAAGGAATTCCCATTTGCTAGCCCAGTCCAAAGGAACATCCTACTTGCTGTGCTGAAGTTATACCCTTACAACGTTATTCCCCTGTAACAAGAGCCAACGGGGCGTATTGTTCATTGCATCAGTGTCTTAGCTTATTTATCCATGAACTAATGCTGTGCCTTTGAACCCTATGTACCACAACTGATTTGAGCATTAAAGTTTTTGGTGGAAAATGTAATATGAGTTCAAGATCTACAAGATCTACAGGGTAGATATTGTTTTATTTTGTTTATTTAAAACCATTTCTAAAACACTTAATATTTAAGCATCTCTAAGCAGTATACAGAGGGACGCGGGTGGCGCTGTGGGTTAAACCACAGAGCTTAGGACTTGCTGATCAGAAGGTCGGCGGTTTGAATCCCCGCGACGGGGTGAGCTCCCGTTGCTCAATCCCTGCTCCTGCCAACCTAGCAGTTCAAAAGAACCTCAAAGTGCAAGTAGATAAATAGTTACCGCTCTGGTGGGAAGGTAATGGCGTTTCCGTGCGCTGCTCTGGTTTGCCAGAAGCGGCTTAGTCATGCTGGCCACATGACCCGGAAGCTGTACGCCAGCTCCCTCGGCCAGTAAAGCGAGATGAGCGCCGCAACACCAGAGTCGGCCACGACTGGACCTAATGGTCAGGGGTCCCTTTACCTTTACCTTTAAGCAGTATACAAAAAAGATCATGTAAAAACATGTCCAGCATCCTGGACACATTGCTAAATGATATTGATTACAGCATCAAGGATCAGGAGACTGTGGTTTCAGGCGGGTCTTAATAGTGCTAGATCAAGCACTAGGCATGAGGCTTTGCTGAACAGAAATGGTTTGTCTAGATTCCACATGGCTGCTTTGTAGCATCTGTCTGCTTTCCAGCTTGAGGTAGCAGAACAAACAAGTCTGCAGAGAAAGGTCATGGAGCGTGTTTGAGACAATGCTGTCTTTTCCCATCCAAATCCAGTTTTGTACAGAGAGAAGTATCTAAGAAAGGCACTAAAAGCCCACCTCATGCCAGGTGTCACCATTTTTCCGTTTTGTTACAGAACCTGTCTTTGAGAGTGGGTTATTATCAGGGGGGGAAATAACTGGTACTGAGATGGCCAGGTTAATATTCCAGGATCTTTTCAAGGGATTAGTAATTCTCATGCATGGCAACACGTCTGATCACTGAGAAGCATGAGAGCTTTCATTCTCTAACAGGAAGCCAGCAAGGTCATAGCCAAGGTGAAGGTATTTTTAAATCACCTTTCCCCCAATCCTCATAGTAGAAATATTACCTCAATAGATTAGCTCTTCGTGTAAACCCTCACCCAGTTAGAGTGCATCCTTCATCCTCTAACAGATAGCATTATGTTGCAGCCAACCTTTTTGCCAATTCACAAATCCACCTGGTTCACAGCTGCCGCCACTCATGATCAAGAAATTTTCAGTGCGAGCAGCTGAATATAGGACTAAAGCAGTAAGGTGAGAATCTAGGAAATGACATGGTTCAGTCAGGCTAAAAATCACTGCTAAGTGCTAGAAAGCAGACACATTTTCCACTTGCCGTTGCTCTTACCAGCTACTTTGGGATCCTATTCTCTCCCCACCTACCTTCCTGAGCACATCAATCCCACCTGTCCTGTGAGGAAGAGCTGCAAGACCATTTGGGGCCCAGTGAACTTACCTGCCACAATGGGAGTGACAATAAGCTGGCAGATTCCACCTAGGCCCCAGAGGGCCAAGATGCCACCCTCAAAGGTAAACAGTTTCCAGCTGCATTACAGTCACTTCCAGGAAAGTGCAGCTGCCATGTTGTTGATTTTTCCATCAAGTCCTGTTTTACGTTTTTAAATGTGAGCAGCCCATTCTAAATAAGATGCAATCCCTAAATCTAATTCATAAAATAAATGCAAACACGGACACTAAAAAAAAAAAAAAGCTTCCCTTTTACTGAACAGATGAATATAAACATTATAGCACCTTGTATATGAAGAGTAGCATCATCTCTCCACATTGTAATAGGTTTTTGGAGGATAATTGTTTTCTTTTGGGTGAAGGATGCTTTTCAGAGGATCATTCTGTTCCCTAAAATTACGAAATGATACAAATCATAATCTTGTCTAGTAATGAAGGCTGATGCTTCTCCTCCTTTGTAACTCAGATTGTGAATGGTTTGCAAGGGTAGCCCCTCAGAGATTAACCTTTCATTCACCATATTTGCCTGGAGGGAAACACTCTAAGAAATGATTTCACACTGACTGAAATATCAGGAACAAGAAAATGTGTTGCTGCTTCTCTAAGCATGATCCTTAGAAACCAGAGAAAATCAAGGTAAGTCTCATCCTCACCTTACACATGTTGAAATACTGTTAGAAATGGAATGCCATATAAAAAGTAGGAAAAAATAATGAAAGTAGCATAGTGGAAGATTTCTTGCCACAAAGGCTGAGTCTGCATATAACAGGAAGCCATAGTTAAACGAAGTATGGCTTATCAAGAATGTGCAAGCATTCACATACATGCCTGCTCATACTGTGCCCACCCTCTTCCTTTTGCCACACCAGAAGGAAACAAGGCAGAGCACTGCCATAGGGTTACGTGGAAACCAGCACAAGTGGTTTATTTTTCTCCAAACCACAAGAACAAGCCACAAATGTTCTTGATACGAGAACTGGTTCTCAGGTAGTCACCATTTGAACAGTTTCCTCATTGCTGGTAAGCCATACTTTGTTTGAATTTACCATTATGTGCAAACCTGGCCAAAACGTACCGGTAACTTAATGCAGTCCTTGTTTTGCAGTTAAATGTAACCGCAGTACATTTCTATTCAAGAAAGCATGCGCAGGGATGTCAATTTGAAGAACGTAATATGGTCCTCAAGCACTTATGGCATCTTTACAATTAAGATGACCCTGGCTCATTCTGGTAGTTTTAACTTGCATTGCTTAGAATACATCTTTTTGTTGCATGATTCCCCCCTTGTTCAGAGGCACTGCCCACCCCCCGGTATCTGTACACCCTGAGTTATATGGGGGATTGGGACTGAATCTTTGCTACATACCAATTAGGAGAAATACCAGTTGAAGCACCCCCATTATACTGAAATAGCTCATAGGAGAAGAAATAATGCAAAATAGCTGGAAAATAAACCAATCCGGGTGCACACAAACTTTTTTGAAACAACATCTAATGGACAGAGACAGCATGGAGAAAGTCGATGCAAAACGAAAAGGCCAACTGGCCCCAAGCCTACAAACAGTCACAAAGGCGAGTCCATCTACTTACATGCATACATATCACTGTGACACCAAGAATATGAGTGCTCTTTTAAAGAATTAGAAAATCCTGACATTATTCGTTCGTATTTCTAGCCCACTAAGTCCCAGAGACTGGTCATGTGTTAGTAAGTTAAAACAAATTTATAAACATGTAAAGTAGCAAATTAAAATCTGCTGAACAGATTTAAATCCAAAACCGAAGCTCCAAACTGACTGAGCTCCCAAAACCAAGCCAAAACAAATGGTGTTACACTGCTCTGAAAAGATGTTCCTTAAGGCAGGCGAGGCTCCAAAGGAAGAGTACTGCAGTTATGAGGCAGTTACTGAGGATGACACTATTCATGCTTGTGTTGTCTGTTGCTAAGACAGGGGTCAGCAAACTTTTTCAGCAGGGGGCTGGTCCACTGTCCCTCAGACCTTGTAGGGGGCCGGACTCTATTTTTTTTGGGGGGGGGGGAACTGAATGAATTCCTATGCCCCACAAATAACCCAGATATGCATTTTAAATAAAAACACACATTCTACTCATGTAAAAACACGCTGATTCCCAGACTGCCCACGGGCCAGATCTAGAAGGCAATTGGGCTGGATCCGGCCCCCAGGCCTTAGTTTGCCTACCCATGGCTAAGATGGTCCACCTCTATCATTCTTAAGAGGCTTCAAATGGATGGACAATGGCCCCAGATAGTGCCTATTTTTATAGCTGTTGACTTGGAAAGGAACCACAAAGCAACGTGGCACTAACTTTATCAGAAGGGTCAATTTACCAGGTCTGGTTGAGTGCTTTCCAGTATATGTCCCAAAACAGAAATATTTTACACTAAGGGCTGTCTTTGCAATAGCAGAATTTATTGCAGTGGGGCTTTCCCCATCTCCTTTCTCCGCATCCCCCAATCAGCTCTGGGGGAGTCAGGAGTATTCCAAGAACAGCATGAGAGGGGAGACAGTTCCATCAGGCAAGCACAAATGTTTATGCTTACGAAGCAGTCTCTATAAAGCTACTTTGAATCCCACCCTAAAGTTCCAGAATATTTTCAAAAAATGCTATCCCATACCTAAAGGTTGACTGTTGTTATTCAAAAAAAAATTACTACCGTAAATTTCTCTCTAATTATTTCCCATAGAAAAACCGGTCAATCACAGTTCAAGTCCAGTGAATGAAATTGTTGAGCGCTATAAGAACATGAATCCTACATGCATTCATGCAGCCACAGTCAATGCTTTCAAAACTTTTAATTATGCTCAAACAGCTGGTAGCATCATTGACTCAAAGCCCAAGATTACCTTGATTGCTCTGTCATTATCTCTAATCAGCTGCTTCTTCTCATCTTCAAACTTTTGTAAAACATCCTGCAGACGCCTTTCTGCAGCAAGCTGCTGCTGGCTGCTTTCCTCTGTCAGAGAGGAAATGGTTGTCTTAAGTTCAGCTATGATCTAAAAAGAAAACAGCATGCTAAAACTCCTACAATAGTAAGAAGTTTATGTTTTGCATGTATTTACACTTGACACAAAAATCTGAGTTAGCAAACTCAACTGTGAAAACTAAATAGTTGAAATTAACATATTACAACACTAGCAAGCATAACATTCTACACAGAGAAAAGAAATACAGCAAGACCCAGAATGGCATAAAATTGCCGAACGTAAAAATATATGAAAAAATTTTCCACTATAAAATTCCCCAATAATTTACTCACCAGAACAAAGCACATTTGTTATGAGAAAACATGGGAAATAAGGGTTTCCAATTTTCCACTTCGCTGCAATGATTTTGTAAAATCAATCGTCTGAAATATTCTTGCACATTAGGATATGTAGCAATGATTCATGACATTCTGAGCTAACCCCCAGAGAATGACAATTGCAATATAAACGATAAACATTGGATACTTTGGTTTAGTTGGCATTTGCCAACTTTCTTGAAGTTGCTTTTGCCAGCTTGAAGAAGCTGCAGTCAATTGCAGAGTATGCTCAGGGAAGGTAAGCAGTTTTTTAGGGGCTGCAAAAGCTGTGGTCTGAATTGGACTCTGGAAATTCCCTACACATGTGCAGAGAATTGTGTCAGGGGTGGGTTTTTTGTTGGGGGGGGGGACCTCTAGACTCTGGTCCATGACATATCACATTTAGTTTATGAAATTAATCTAACATAGCAGTTAGTTCCTACTATGATTTGGCAAGTTTTGAATGAGAGTCTCACAAAAGTCTGCATGCATGCTTGTCATAATACTTGTCTTCTATCTAAGGCCACTGCTTTCAGCACACTCACTTAAGAGAAAGCCTTACTAGACTCCACTGGGCCAAGTTCTGAGAAAACATCCCAGGGTTCAGGCAGTAATGACAGTCAGTCACCGATATATAAAAATCCTTGTTTGCACTAGAGAACTCTGGACCCAAGTTGGGAACAAAAACAAGGCAATATTGTGATGAGGTAGACTGTGTACGTGCTTGATCAGGGGATTTTATTGTTGTTAGTTTGTTGTTTTGTTTTATTGCAGCTGTTTTTGTCATACTTATTCTCTCTCTTTTTTAATAAATAATTTTTATTGATTTTCTTTCTTGCCACAAATATCCATCATCATTACTAAACATTCATTTTCCAATCCCCCCCACCCCGTTGACTTCCCTCAACCTCCATTTCTGGCTTGTTACATCAAATGATACAATCTGCTGTTTATATTGTCATACTTATTCTCCAGTTGCATCTGTTCATAATGGATTTTTTAAAATATCAAATTGCCCAGATGCATCTGAGTAACTAATAATAATAATAATAATAATAATAATAATAAATGATATATAGACTGTTTAGCACAGTTTGTCAGCTTTTCAACAACAAGGATAATTCAAAGGAAACAGTTGTCCCTAGTAAATAACTGATATGAAAATATATTAAATAAGGGAACACAACTGGGAAATGCTTTCTTGAAAGGAGCTCATCTGTAGCTGAATAAAGGTACAATCTTGTACAATTTTGTACAATCTTATACAATCTTGTACAAGGTACAATCATCTGATGGCTGCCTTTCTGTCCTAAATAAATGGCATGTTGAGCAGAAAAAAATTGTGTATGTGCATCTACCTACTTACCCAATGTTCTGGGACTAAATCACTAATTCAACAGTGCAGATGTATACAACATTAGACTAGTCATTCGGCTTGTGAAGTTGGGATGCTCTAAAAAAGCACACCCAATCCCACCAAAAGAGTCCATGGAAACATACGTTAAAGAATCCAGCTCAAGTAATTTTAAATTATTCGCTTAATTAAGATAAAATTGCAGAGAGAACACAGGGTGAGAATACCTGGATGGGACTCTAAGGTTCTTCTGGGTTAAAAAGCTGTGATGTTTTAATAATGTATTAAGAAATTTTTGAAAGCAGCGGATAGACAAGGAAATGCTTTGGGCAGTAAATCTCAGGGGAGAAAAATGTAATTGTTTATTTTGCCCAAACTTCAGAGAGAATTTCTTGGAATCTATTTTTCGTGTGTGGGTGTTAAAAAGCAAATGTTCCAAGAGGCCAGAGAGTGTTAGATTAGGCTGATGTTGTCAGCAGCCCGACCACATGAAAGTTACAAGTGACCTATTATTAACATTACATTACGAAAACTTTGTTCAAATGACAGTGTGAAGCTGATGCAAATCCCACAAGAAGTGAAGACATTCAGAATTAAAGATGAAGTCCAATATTTTAATTTGGTCTCTGTGCCAATAATGTGACCTAAAAGGCTGTGATACGTGTACAAACCCTTACAACAGCCTCCTCAGATTAAAAGAAAATAGAAACACACAGGCTAAGAATATGTCCACTCGTTCTCCAGGATATGTATAGAAACTGCTTGTACAGTTTGAATCCCATCCTTGGTGCAGTCACTGATTAATTTATTTATAAAATTATTTGGACCTTGCGTTTTGGCTCTCAATAGGTGCTCCATTTCCACGTCTTGGAGGAACTGGCTTTGCTGAAATATTTCTGAACAGATATCACCAAGAACACTGCCCAGTTCCCCAGAACAAGACCCGCTGCTTACAATGACAGACTGATATTCTTCCCAGTCAGTGGATTTGCTCCAAAAAGAAAAGGGTTGATGAAAATCTGCTGCCCAGGAAGGACTCCAGCCAGCTGTTTCAGCAGAAAGCTAGAGAAGTTCCTGCTTGTGGATCATTAAGTCAGTCCTACAGGCTGCCAGTTCAGCCATGTTAGGTTCTTACTGCTGCGCCATTTTCACGCCAAGTTTTGGAGTTAGGAGTATTAGCAGTCTTTAGGCAGAATTCCTCCCAAGGGTCTCTTTTCTTGCTATAGCTCCTATTAGAGAAGTGGGTAGGTAGGATCAGTGCTTTTTTCGGGGGGGTGTGGACCCATAAGCTCCACTGGAGGCTGTGAGGGTACAATGTGATGCATACTCTATGATTTTGTGAGTCTAAGTTTGGCCTCACTAAGGGGGAGTACTTCAATATGAGTGGAAAATGAGAGTAACCCTAAACATTTTTCTAAAAAAAAAAAAAAAAGCACTGGATAGGATAATATGTTTTATGATTCAGTAGCATCTAGGCCACTTTGCATCATATGTAAGATTATATTTCAAGCAACCACCTCTGAATTTCCAATCAGTTCATGCATAAAGCAAACCAGGTCGCAATAGTTCCTTGTTCAACCATTTCCTGTATCACCCAGCAAGGAAGCTGTATGAGACTTCCCTGAGTGATATAGAGTAGAGCATTGATTCACTTACTCTCCCCCCAAAAAGGGCAAAAATATTCATCAACAAAGTACAAAACAACATGGGAACAACTGGAGCTGGGTTTACATACTAACACTGCAAGAACAGAAGCAAGTCTGCCTTATTTCTATTTTCATTTTTAAAACTGAAAGAAAAGGGAAAAACAACAACCCAATAACAAAAACCCAAGTTTTGTAAAAGTAGGGGGTTTTTTTTGTTTTATTTTGATGTTTCCTACCTGTGAAGATTTGGCAAACTTCTGACTGTACTCCTTTTCAATCTGCTTCAACCTGCTGTTGGCCTGAAATACACACACATACACACACACAAAAAGGAAACCAGATTATCTCAGATGAAGAACGTGTACAGACATTTTGCCACTGACCCCTATTGCCTGGCACCTCGTCTACATGCCTATCACTAAGCAGCTGGGATCTCTGCCAATTCCAACGCCCTTTTGTGGCAGCCAAAAAACCGCTAGGGCTTGTCTTTGATCTACAGCCAACTATTCATCACTTGAAAGGCGGGGGGGGGGGGGGGGGAGGAGAATAGTACCTCTGCTGCCAATTATTAGAGAAACATAAAGGACTCTGTGGATTAAAAAAAGACAGGGGGAGAAACAGAGTTTATCAGGATGACTTCATCTCTGTGAGAAGAAAAAAGGGAAGGAAAAAACCCATAAGCTCCACTGGAGGCTGTGAGGGTACAATGTGATGCATACTCTATGATTTTGTATGCCAGCTGATGCCTGCAAGTTCCTTTTGTCATATTCTTACACCTTTTTTTACTGAAAGCTGGCGGCCGTTGAAGTAAAAATCCAATATGCTATGGAACCACTTGGCTTCCCTTTGACCCCCCCCCCTTATCTTTCATATCATATTCATAAGCCAAAAAGCAATCTGGAAAGAGGGGGTTCGTTGCTGCTTTTGATATCACATGCAATTCCTGAATTCAGTTCCTGAAATTCACCACACACACGCAAAAAACACCACGTAAATTTTCTCTACCTCCCCTTTCCCCCAGCCTACTTGGGCCACAATTTTGAAATAAAGATTTCTTTTAATAACCGGTTCCAAAAAGACATCTCTCAGAACTAATTACACCCAAGTAATTTGCTCAGTGTTCTCATGTTTCTGGATGAAGAATGGCAAAGCCATACGTTCTAAGTAAATGTTTGTAGGTGACACAGCACAGTGGCTGTGCTCCAACAGCTCTGATGCATGGGCTCCTCTGTTCCATTACGGAGCAGGCAGGCACTAGGCACAGCACACCACAGACAATCATTGTGCTGATGTGGAATGTTTTTATGAAAGGGGACAAGAAGCTCTGGACAACGCCCACTGAGTTTCGAGAAAAGCATTAGAAAAAGCAAGCAGTGAAAAGAACTGACTCTGTGGCTAAAGCTATGAGCTCAACTTTAGAGCTCAATTCTGCAGCTGTGGGTCAGAATTAACTTCTCTCTGAACTAAATATAAAAAAGAAAATAACTTAGCCTGTGCCAGCAATGAACTCCTCTGATGCCAAAAGAACACTGTGCAGGTACTGCAGACCACCCACAGGTGATCAAGGGCAGAGCTAGGGCCCAAAGAGTCTCTTCAACATTGGGCAGAGTAAAACTGGGTCGTGTATATACAAAGACTCTATGCATTTTTTCAATTATTTTTGTATGTGTGGAGCAGTGAAAAAGATGTACAGCTTGCAGTTGCTGTGGGACTAGCTCTATACAGAAATTATAGAAATCTAACAGTGGAGGAGGAGTGTTGCTTTGAGGACTGAAGCCTAGTGGCTTTGACAGAATAAGAATACCCCGCCCACCTGGCTGGGTTGCCCCAGCCACTCCAACAAATATAAAAACACAATAATACTCCCCCCAGTCCTTCTAGTATTCAAAAAATATATGCAAAACTGACCAAATTAGACTGCAAGCAGTGTAGGGGGTGAAATGGATGGAGTCATTTTTGTTATACAGTGATACCCCGGAAGACCATTTGACTTCCAAAACGTTCGACAACTGAGGCGCAAAGGGCGGTCTGCGAAGTCAATGGAGAAAATTGGAAGAAATGGCAGTGGAAGCCATTTGACTTCCAAGGTGCCTTCGAAAACGGAAGCATTTACTTCTGGGTTTTCAGCGTTTGAAAACCAGAACGTTCGGCTTCTGAAAACCGAGGTACCACTGCACTTATATCACCCTCTTAAGTGTTCCCAATGATCCCCAACCCCATCCACAAGCAGTTTAGCTTCAAGAATGGTGCAGCACCAAACCCTTCTAAACACCCACAGCATCCATGCTCATGTCAAGTTTGCTACCCATGACAGTAAGCATTCACTGAGAAAACATTGGGGAAAAACACACATAAACTCCACCCCAAACCAGTTTGACCAGAGAGAATGGCAGTACAGATGCCATTACAATGCAAAGGCAGTAATGATCATTCAACACAACACTGCCACCAAATTTGTGGAAACTAGCATCTGTTCTGTACGCTGCCTAGAAAGACAAAGGGTAGGGAGCTCTTGAGTGCTGCTAAAACTATTTTTGTTTGGTTTCTCTCCTCATCTCTATGATTTTTATATCTGGCTTCTGGTTGTTGGTTGTTTTGCTTGGTTTTTTTTCTTAGTCTGTATTGTAACATGGATCGTATATTGTTGCAATTGGTGTTACAAGCTGTCTTGCAGGCCCCATGAGGGCATGATATATATTGTTGCATGTAAATAAATACCCCAGGCTCAAGCCTGGGCGCTCAAAGGCAGAACTGTGTAAACAGGAATACATTTTGAGGGCCTTCTTATATAGGGGAAAGCTATGGTGTCATCAAATGAAAAAATTATTTGTGTGATGAGGCCACTCTGGAATTACACACATGGCATTCTGATCAGACAAGCAATTCTCTGCAGCGTCCAGCTAACAGAAAACCAGTCCTGTGACTGTGCAGTAGAAGCCTACTGTGTATAGCACTAATTGGCTAGTATCTGTAACAATCCTCAATCCCCAGAGCAGTTTTAGAACTTTGTAGAACTTACAAAAAGAAGTGATACTCAGCTGAATGTGTACCTCCTGCCAAGGAAGACAAAACTCCTGTTTTAGTATTTTGTTTGTATGCAACTTACTCTGACTAACATTGTGTACATTCTGAACGAAATTATTTGCCAAAGTTATTCAATTCTGCAAACTCTGCTAGCAAACAAATTTGCATTATCTCCCCACGAATTATTCTAGTTTGACTAGTGATGGGGAGGGACAGCAGCTATGCAGGGTAAGCCCCACCCTAGACTACTGGAAAACTTTGTTCCCCCTTTAGCGTTGTCGTTTTACCACAAGAATTGCCTGAATTTCTTCAGCATATCTTTGCAACCACATGGGCTAGAAACTTGGGTTTTTTTTAATGAAAGCAGAGATGCAATTCTGCATTCTGTGCATTTTCTGCACTGTTTTAGAACTTTGGCCTATACACCAAAAGCTTTTTGGTATGCAACCCAAAAGCTACTTATGCATTAAATGGTAACTACAGTTTTGACATACGGTATATGCTATTTCCCGGGACGCGGGTGGTGCTGTGGGTAAAACCTCAGTGCCTAGGACTTGCCGATCGTATGGTCGGTGGTTCGAATCCCCGCGGCGGGGTGAGCTCCCGTCGTTCGGTCCCAGCTCCTGCCCACCTAGCAGTTCGAAAGCACTTTTAAGTGCAATTAGATAAATAGGTACTGCTTTATAGCGGGAAGGTAAACGGCGTTTCCGTGTGCTGCACTGGTGCTGGCTCGCCAGCTGCAGCTTTGTCACGCTGGCCACGTGACCTGGAAGTGTCTTCGGACGGCACCGGCTCATGGCCTCTAGAGCGAGATGAGCACGCAACCCTAGAGTCGGACATGACTGGCCCGTACGGGCAGGGGTACCTTTACCTTTACCTTTATATGCTATTTCAGAACCAAGAATGAGAAGGAAAGATAAGTCCGCTGGAAAGCCAAGGAGTGTTCATTGTGTTCCAACTCATTTCTTATTAGAGGGACCCACAGAGCCCAATAGTCTCTACGACCAGTTTCATGGTGCCTTATGAAACTGCTATTTTACATCTGGCTGAACTTGTTAATTGAGAAAATGAAATTGTGTAAGTCATGGTGAAACTAGATCCTATCCGATCCTACTTTTTGTTTTTAAATAGTCAAATTCCCCTTATATTTTAAACCTTGTTTCTGAAAGATTTCCCTTTTATCCAATTAAAGGTAAAGGTAAAGGGACCCCTGACCATTAGGTCTAGTCGTGGCCGACTCTGGGGTTGCGGTGCTCATCTTGCTTTATTGGCCGAGGGAGCCGGCATACAGCTTCCGGGTCATGTGGCCAGCATGACTAAGCCGCTTCTGGCGAACCAGAGCAGCGCACAGAAACGCCGTTTACCTTCCCGCAGGAGCGGTACCTATTTATCTACTTGCACTTTGACGTGCTTTCGAACTGCTAGGTTGGCAGGAGCAGGGACCGAGCAACGGGAGCTCACCCCGTTGCAGGGATTCGAACCGCTGACCTTCTGATCGGCAAGTCCTAGGCTCTGTGGTTTAACCCACAGCGCCACCTGCGTCCCTATTTTTATCCAATTAGGCTCTGGTAATACCCATGCTTCCTTGGAAGAACATTCTATTGGCATCAATAAGGTCTGAACATTTTAAAATCAAGTTTCATGAGTTAAATACAGGGGCAAGTGTTTAAGCAGGGGTGCCAGTGTTGTGGGGAGATGTGTAATTGATGCACTTGTCGTTCTACCAGTGATGAAAAGCTGCTACAGGTATGCAGTTCGTTTATATGTCAGCATTCTGTACTAATTATATCCATATTGTAAGCTGCACCATGTTCAGCCAAAGCCTGAATGATAACAGTTAGCTGGAATTAGATCAAAAGGATGTACAGTGCTATCTTTTAAGGCCTTCATACTGTGCTAATGAAGGCTGTATTATCTGCTTTCTTTTCAGTAATATCTTAACAGATACACTACAATTTAACACCAGCTCTACTCTTCAGAAAACACACTACTTGCTGGTAAAACCATGTTAAACTTCCTTAAGCGGATCAAAAGTGATGATTAACAGATATTTGTCTTGTAAAGAGAACTTTTGAAGCATTCCTTTCCTCTTGTCTGACTCACTCAGCAGAGCTGTGGGCCAGTGTTTGTGACACTACAAACAATTGCTTATACAGTGATCAGTTCTGACATCATAAACACTGGGTTGTGGTTTCCCTGAATGAATGAGCTCTGCAGCTGGCTGCTGCCTAAGTGAAAGTTTTCATTCCTAAATACCTTGATGAGCAGCCACGAGGAGAACGGAAATGACAAATGGGTTTGGTTTTGGCAAAAACATAATGGCTCATAGTTTGCAAGAGCAGCTGTCTCTCTAAAGTATTATAGCTCTGAAGTCCACATAGGCATCAAATCTCTGTGTTTATGATTATGTCCTTAGCTCACCCTGTATTGCCCAGTTACTGTGGGGCACATGGCATGCTATTATCTCATGCATTTTGAAGGAGAGGCAAACACTGTTCCTTACCTAAGTGTTATCAATAGCCAATAAGTATTGATTGACGGAAGCCATAAGTTATTTAAAACAAGCACAATGTCTGAAGCAACAGGAAACATGAGCAACTGAGTTTCCCAATTCTCATTTAACATAAAAGCCATTGCTAAAACAAATCTTTAACAAATATTTCTAGTTGCGACTCACTGATAAATGAATCACCTTTGCAATCCACTGAAACTTTGGAAAGCAGTTTGGCAAAGCATCTAGAAAGGTAGCCTCAGGTACAAGTCCAACCAGAGGTAATGCACTGACATCAATCTAGAAGATGTCACAAGAATATCAGCAGGCATCTCACACAGTAATGAAAAGGTACCACTGTTCTCCCTTCCTGTCCTGGTACTATTCAACCTCAGGCAGAGAAATCAAGGGAAGGAAAATATTGGGCTGACCGACACATAATGCTGAAATGCTTGCACACCTCTCCTCCTTCCCCATGGCTGGCAGAAGAACTTCTGAAACATTTCATTTCATTTTTTGATGAACCCTGGCAGATATGAACCAGAGATTTTGGTTTAAAAGGCTCTCAAGTGAGCAAACAAGCCCACTTCAAACCATAAGGTAGGCTTGTTTAACTCACCAGAATGCACTTTAGTCAATGATTTCTGGTCCATACACAATGACAAGGGGGAAAACAACCGAGAAGGCACTGAAAGAAAAAATGGAGGCCTTATGGTGTACAGGAAAAGGTTTGTTTGGCCCAGCACGTTTCAGAACAAATCTTCTCCAGAGGCACTTGTGAATAACAGCTCTCAACCTGGTCCATAAACCACTCTTGTCTGCATTCACCAACATCCACATAAGGGCAGTCAACATGACGACAAAATACCCATGAATCAGGGGGCAGCACTAGATCAAGGTCTCTACCGATGAAGCCCTCTCTCATACTTGATTTGATAGAGATGTTTGTATCTAGTGTCCACATGTTAGGAGGCTGTCAGCGGCTCCTGGATGGTGGCCCAGGAAAGTATAAAGACAAGGGAAGGATTCTTACCATCCTATTTTAATTATTATTCAGTAATTATAGACAGAGGCTATAGAACACAGCCTCTTGGATAATGGCCTTGCCCTAGTGAATCTCCACCCCCTGTCTTTCCCACTTCCTCATTCGTCACTTCTAAGGGTGGTGCTACGTGCCCTCTGTCTTTGAGCTCTTTGCTCTTCTACTTTCAAGGCTCACCAGGTTCTCTCTCTCTCTCTCTCTCTCTCTCTCTCTCTCTCTCTCTCTGTGTGTGTGTGTCCCCTGGAATGCTTTCTAATGACATGTCAGCCAGGTGTTGCTCTGACTCTCCTATGATTTCCCAACCTTTCCCTTCATCTGCCTCTGAGCTGCTACCTTCCTCAAACCCCTGTTGTAAATCTATACTGTGTTTCTCTTCCTCCTCCCTGGAAGGTTCAGAAGGGGGAGGCGGTCTCCGACCTGGCCACAGTGATCCATGCGACAGTCACCTCCAGGCTTGACTAGTGTAATTCGCTCTATGCGGGGCTGCCCTTGAAGCTGTCTCAGAAACTCCAGCGGGTGCAGAATGCAGCAGCGAGGCTCCTCACGGGGTCTCTGCCATGGGAGCATATTCACCCAGTGCTTTTCCAGCTGCACTGGCTCCCGGTGGAGTACAGGGTCAGATTTAAGGTGCTGGTTTTGACCTTTAAAGCCCTTCACGGCCTAGGACCCTCGTACCTACGGTACCGCCTCACCCGGTATGCCCCACGAAGAGCCTCAAGGTCCATAAATAGCAACACCCTAGTGGTCCTGGGCCCTAAGGAAGTTAGATTAGCTTCAACTAGAGCCAGGGCCTTTTCAACTCTGGCTTCGGCCTGGTGGAACGCTCTGTCTCATGAGACCAGGGCCCTGCAGGATCTGATTTCTTTCCACAGGGCCTAAGACAGAGTTGTTCCGCCTGGCCTTTGGCTTGGAGCCAATTTGATTCCCTCCCCCTCTTTCTTTTTCCTTTTTCCTTTCTCCTCCTGTGATGAGGCTGCATTTTAATATTTTAATGTTTCAATATTTTAATGTTGTATTTTAATCTTGTTTTTAAGTTGTATTAATTTAATTTGTTTTTATTATTGCTTGTTAGCCGCCCTGAGCCTGGCCTTGGCTGGGGAGGGCGGGGTATAAATAAAAATTATTATTATTATTATTATTATTATTATTATTATTATTTCTCCTCTGCCCAGTCCCTGACACGACATCAGTGGAGCACATCAGTGGCAACCAGAACACCCAAGCAGACTGATTCAGCAACTGACCTAAAACCTAAATGTCTGTCTGTCTGTGTCCCCCCCTCCTTTCCTTGTTATCCTTGTCCCTCTCTATCCATTATTCCTTTATTGTCTTCTTCATTGCCCACATCTAGACCGTAAGCTCTTTGAGGTGGAGGCCTCTCTTTTGGGCTTCAGTGGTATTCTATACATTGTAAATTGTACCAAGTATTTTATACATGGATGGTACTAGCTGTAAAAATGGTGTCTGGGAGGAATTTTGCCGACTCGGCAAAATGTCAGGGAAAACCCGGATGTATGGCAACGTGATGGGGAAAAACAGTGGAAACAGTTCAAAAACACTATTTTGGGGGTAGGTTTCCCCAAATTTGGGTCTGCTCCCCCCAAAAGCTAAACAACTGGTGGGTTTCTTAAAAAGTTCAATAATTCTGCAGGTGTCAGGAATTTTACTTTTTGAAATATGGCAACCCCATACTGCCCACTAGTTGCCAAAATCCATGTTCCTGAGTTGTCCCTATTACTTGGTCTGCATTCAACACTATCTGACCGCCAGTGCATGGGCTGCTGTGCCAGTGAGAGGGCACGAATAATGGAAGCTTGTGCAACTGGTTGTGTATTAGGCCTGCAATAATATATTGTGCAGCTAGCCAGAAGAACCAAGCTGGCTTCCTACATCTTCTTTATGCAAGCCATTCCACTAGCATTGCTAGTACACCTGTAAGGGACTTTAACTTAGTATTACATGTCTCACATTTTAACCCTTATTTTAAGGATAAGTAAACATGAAGTCATAACTTTTTAATGATGAACAGGTTGATTTTCTAGAACCTCAGTAAGTTCTCATGGATGTGATGACTCAATTGCTCCACAAAAATGGACTGAAGACTAATACAAAAGGCAGGATCTGTAGTTTAGTTATCAAGTTTCTAAATGGGATGATTTTTCACAAGCATATGTAGCACTCAGTAAAATAATAAAGAATTAATAACTCGGTCACATTTTCAGAAATGATCTAATCCCCCACCCCACCCCAAAATACCTCTGGCCTCTTTCCTTATGGAGTTTATATGTGAATGGCTTCCTTCAATTCCAGTAAGCACATTCTGAGTATGTTTTCCACAATGCATTTTTCAAAGAACAGGCTTCAGCCGGTTAAACAATGAAATAAAATTTAACAATATTTTAAAAAGCACAATGGTAAGGCAATCGTTCTATATGAGTTAATATTCTCTAATTAGCTGAGTAAAAATATAAGCATACTTTTAAAAGACAGGGAGGGAACTACAGAAGGAAGACTTGCTCCAGGGAAGAAGCAACAGTTCTCTGATGTATAGCAAAGAACTGCACATCAAAGGGCTAATGTAAATGGGTCCATATTCTAAAAATAATAATTAAAAAACTTCCTTACAGAAGTCTCCTATATGAAAAAAAGGGGGGGGAGCACTGAATAGTTTTGACTCATGTCAAGAAAATTACTCCAAGAATGGCTAATTCTACCATATATCCTAAAAAAGATCAGAGATAAGAAATGGTCTCAAAAGATAGCATGTAACTACTCTACTAAAACATCTGCCCTGGCCGCTCATACACTGCCAGGGCAGGTTCAAGGTTCTTCTTGTACAAAGTCCTGAAAAACTTGAGCCCTTAAGGACTGCCCGAGCCCTTACATCACTGAGATCATTCAGAGGTGAGGTTTTAATTGTCCCGCGTGTTACAGAGGCCTAGCTGGCCTCAGGCATTTAGTACTGCCAGCCCCATTCTGCGGAATACTCTTCTAGCAGAGATTTGGCAGGCATCCTTGCTTTGACTTTCAACTGTCTCTTGAAGACCTTTTCATGCCAGCAGGCCTTTGCAGCTCTTTATTTTTGATTAGCTGGTCACCTTATTTTTATTTTTTAATAGTATTTCACCCCGCCCTGGCATTTTATGAATCGGCAGTTTAGAAATACTTTTGCAGATATGTAAGTCCTGTTGCTATCAAAGTCAATAGCAAAACTCCCAAATTTTAATGCTATCCTGGATATGGGAAGCACAGGTCTTCCCCCGTGATGACAATCAGCTGATGGTCAGTGCTAGGAAGCACTGCTCACCCTTTTCGCTAGTGGATCATGGGATGCCATTGTGATGGAAGGTGATGATAGGGCAGCCTCACCCATCTGTCAAACTTGGCCCACAGGTATGTGTATGGAGAGGTTTTGGCATACTGGACCAATGGTGTATTCCCTACCCCTATTTGAGCCAATCTGCTCAGTCTCCAAACTGCTGATGTTCTGCATGCACCCAGACATAGGTTCATTCTGAGACAGGGGAGAAGTAACAAGAAAATGAATAAAGGCAAACCGTTTTGTAGAAGCCTACGGAAGAGCTTCTTTTGAAGTTGAAACTGTGAATTAATTGCAAACCAAACTGCAAAGATGCTAATGGTTAAGAAGAAATCAGTGTGATTAGTGCAAAAAAATAGTGCTGAGTTTTGTGGGAAAGACTTTATGAAATATAAATGTTAACAAAAGGGGGGGGGTGCGCTCTAATAATTTAATAAATGCCTTTGATAAGTCATGCAAAATCTCCTGCTGTTTTCTGAAGTACAGCCAAAATCCATGATATGAAGTAATCAATGTTCCTTAGTAAGATTACACTGGATTACTTTAAATAGTTTTAAATAGAACAAAAGCTTCAAAAAAGAAAAATAGTGCAACTTCACAAAGCCAGAAAGCATTACCAAACCAATGACTAATCATATGCAAGTCCAGCAAAATCCCAATTAAAAGTAGAATGGAATGTATTGCTCAATCATGAATGCAATTAAAAACATAAATAAGACTTTTTGGGGACTCTAGTTTTTCAGTATTTCATTGTTTATCTGTACTCAGTTTGCAGCTGTAGGTCAGAATTAACTTCTCCAGACTAAATATCAAAAAGAAAACAGTTTTCAGGATTTGTCTTCCATTCATATATATTACAAGACACTCCAATTCAATCACTCACTCACACACACACTCCAATTTATTTCAAATTCACACCAGAATGGCAACAGTTTCACCTAAATCAGATTTTATACAAGTTAAACATCCTTCCTATACTCAAATGTGATTGTAAAAGTACTTTGATCTCTATTTCCAAATATATTTCTCTGTGTAATCCATGACAAAATATAATGTGATTTACTGTATCTCTGTATGACAGCCCAACAGCTGACAGAACTTAGTAATTTAGCATAAGGGGAAAAAAACCTTCTGGCACCAAAATATACAAATCGTAATTGAGGCACTTTAGTATCGTATTACAATGAAACATATGCAGGCTGATCATAAAGACTTCAAAACAATTATAATTCTTTCTCACCCATTTAATGAAGGTGGTTTTTATTCCCTGACATGTTCTGCAGCTGCAAGTCATTTTGGAACACTTTGGGGTTTTTTTTTCCACATTAAAAGACTGTGTAGGCCTAAAAGCATCAAATTACGCAACTCCTGGTTTTGCAGCCATTCCCACCATCCTTAAAATCTTTTACATTTCTCAAGTCAGGGTGAGACAAAGGAAGAAGAAAACGATTTTCTGAAACATGTACTCTAAATCAGGACTGGCCTGACATCAGTCTTCCCTGGCCTTTAGAATCCCTGTGGTCCACCAATTTAAATTTACAAAGGAAAAATGCACACTCAGAACCTCTTCATAGTTCAAGCCATTGCCAACCTGTGTTAACTGATTCTGCATATGCGTTCTTGCATTAACAAGTGTCTTACTGGGTGGATCAGACAAGTCCGCCTAATCTAGCAAGAATCCCAGGGAAATGGAAGTTGGCCGGAAGCCTGCCACTTTCTTTTCACTTCAATGCCCTGTTGCATAGCTTTGAAGTAAACATCATCGCAGGACAAATCCAACATTCTGGTTAGAACTATTCAATTGCCGAGAAAGGGAATTATTGAGAGAAACAATCCTACATATCCTAGGGTTACCAGACGTCCCCCGATTTGCAAATCTGTCCCCGGACAAATTCCATCCCCAGAATGTCCCCAGATTTGCAAATCTGTCCCCAGGAAACATGGCAGTGGCAGCCTCAGCAGCCCGGAGCCAGCCTGGTACTTCAGTTGTCTCTGGCTGGCTTCAGGAGCTGCTCGCTGCCGTGGCGCCTGCCATTTTTCCTCTCCGGAAGTCCCCATGTGTCTTGTGTCCAAAACACATCATATGGGGACTTCCGGAGAGGAAAAATGGTGGGCGCCATGGCAGCAAGCAGTTCCTGAAGCCAGCCAGAGCCAACTGCGCTACCAGGCTGGCTCCAGGCTGCTGACTGCCGACAGGAAACCGGGGACGTCTGGCGGTACAGATCTCCTGTCCCCTGCCTCCTTTGTTTTGACAGACTGGGGGAGACTCAGGAGTCGCGGGCGGGCGGCTGTTGCCCAGTTTTTTTAAAAAACTATGCGCATTTATGTTTCACAGGGTGCGAAAGAAGGGCTTTGCAGCTTACCTGGCAGAGAAACCGCATGCCTTGCACCCCTCCTCAGCAACGGCCACCCGTCTGCAACTCCTGAGGCCCCCCCCCGATCTGTCAAAACAAAGGGAGAAGGGGGCAGGAGTTTGGGGAAGGCTCAGGAGTCACAGCGGGCGGCGCGCCGTTGCCCAGTTTTTTAAAAAACTCTGCACATTTATGTTTCACAGGGTGTGAAATAAGGGCTTTACACCTTTATACAATATGCATGTGTGCTTGGGCCCAGGGTCCTTTGCTTCACCATCCCTACTACTGACTCCCTGTTGCTACTCAGTTAAAAAAAAAAAGTGTCCCCGGATTCATTAAAAAAAAATCTGGTAACCATAACATATCCAGCCAAAGAAGGCAGAACGAGTACAAGTAAAATCAAAGAACATTCCTCAAAGCGAGTGGCATTTTGGACGAAACATGCAAGCCGAGCTGACTTGAACAGCGTTGCGGTAACCTAACTGGTTTATAATGGCCAGAGATTTTGTAGATGTCAAATGCGAGATCTACGGTTCCTAATGCATATACGACTACATGGCTTTCAAATACTGGATTTTGCAAACAAACACAAATATGCTAAGCTGCAGGATGTAATGAACCCAGGTAAGTTAGCATTTGTATGCTGATGTAGTGTGCTTTTCAATGAAGCAAGGACGGCGTGTTAAATAATAGATGCTTGGGGCTACGCAAAGAAAAAAAAACACACAAACAATGGATAAGGATATTTTGGAAAAGCCGACAACTTGCTGCTTTGTCTCAGGAGAATCTTACCAAGACAGGTATTTACAGATATTTCTAGGAAAGAAAGAAAAAGTTGTGGCAACATGGAGGTGGACTGTGGGGTGAGAGAGAGGGGGGAGTTCCAACATTAAAAGGGTTGTCCCGTACTAAAGAGCTGCTTTAGCTCCAAGCTATAGCTCAGACCCTCCAAGTGTCCCTATTTACAGACGCCATCCTGGTTTCTGATTTAATCCTGGAATGTCCTGCTTTTCCTTTGGACAACTGCATTAAAAAGGTACAAACAAACAAAATAGATACCGTATTTTTTGCTCTATAAGACTCACTTTTTCCCTCCTAAAAAGTAAGGGGAAATGTGTGTGCGTCTTATGGAGTGAATGCAGGCTGCGCAGCTAACTGAGAAGCCAGAACAGCAAGAGGGATCACTGCTTTTGCTGAGCAGTGATCCCTCTTGTTGTTCTGGCTTCTGTGATTCAGAATATTTTTTTTCTTGTTTTCTTCCTCCAAAAATTAGGTGCGTCTTGTGGTCTGGTGCGTCTTATAGAGCGAAAAATACGGTAATTAAAGTAAATAATGAAAATGAAATGAAATGCAATGTCAAAATCCAGGCAAATTTCAGATAACAGCAAAACTGAGTACAGTTTCTACACTGCCAACTTCAGACTTAAAATTGGGGGTTGTGGGGTTTTTGTGCTAGAATGCTGTGATTAGCATGTAAACCTTATCTGTTTTCAGTGTGTAGACCATAGGTAGGCAAACTAAGGCCCAGGGGCTGAATCTGGCCCAATCGCCTTCTAAATCTGGCCCGTGGATGGTCTGGAAATCAGCGTGTTTTTATATTAGTAGAATGTGTCCTTTTATTTAAAATGCATCTCTGTATTATTTGTGGGGCATAGGAATTTGTTCATTATTTTTTTTTCCAAAATATAATCCGGCCCCCCACAAGGTCTGAGGGACAGTGGACCGGCCCCCTGCTGAAAAAGTTTGCTGACCCCTGTAGACCTGCCTCTTTTGCAATGGCCACTTTGAAAATTCTCTTACAGAACAATGTGGCAACACAATAAAGGCTTGCACTGATCATTCTTCCAGACCTAGCAGAATAGCATGGCAACAATGATGAGCAGAGATTGTCAACTATCTATATACGGGATTTCACGGGGAGGAAGGCAGAGCTCTGGCAATCTGATCAGGGAAGCTGCTACTCTCATTCTTCACAGCCTGATGATGTCCAGAGTGCAAGAACGTGATTCAGCATGATATCCATGCCATTTAATCCAGCCTGGCTACCTTCCGCATGCACTAAATGGAGATGCACTTGAAAGCAAGTATACCATTCTTGTCTGTACAGTGGTACCTCGGGGTTACAGACGCTTCAGGTTACAGACTCCGCTAACCCAGAAATAGTACCTCAGGTTAAGAACTTTGCTTCAGGATGAGAACAGCAGGAGAACGGCGGCAGCAGGAAGCCCCATTAGCTAAAGTGCTGCTTCAGGTTAAGAACAGTTTCAGATTAAGAACGGACCTCCGGAACGAATTAAGTACTTAACCCGAGGTACCACTGTAGAAGTATTAGCAATGGGACAGAAGCAGATGCCATATAGAGTAATGCAAGGTTTTAAAAGGTGATTTAGAATTCAGAAACCAATGGAATGAAAAACATCTACTTGCAAATTGTTCAGCAATGAGATATATATGACTTCAACAGCAATACCATGGCTCTAAACTACATAATTTTGGTGCAGTAGCATGCTGCAAACATGCTACTGTGACCAATAATTGTTCTCACTGAATAGAACATCAGTACAGGCAGATTTGACAGCTTCTAGTGTTGTAAGAGACAGTGAGCATCTCCAGAGGGTGAACTGAGTGTGGTATCCTTTTGAAGGTGCATGCACTGTGTGTTTGGGAACAGAAAATGCACAAGCGTGCGCACACGCGCACGGATGCACACACACACACACACAAAATATATTATACATATGGTTCAAAATGCACATGGCTCAAAATACAGCTGTTTTATGAGATGTCTGAAGTGTTCCAAGGTTGCTTCCTTAGAGTATTGTTAGCATGTCAACTGATATTTTAGGGTCATTCGTTCCGAATGATTGTTTTCTTTGCCAAGTAAATTCCAAAGACGAATGTTACTAACAGATATATTTCGCCAAAAATCACATCTGCACCTACTTAAAACTACAGCTGATCTCTTTCTTTTACTAATGTCCAGCAAACTCACAAATCCACATGAGCTTTTTTCATTGTATTACACCTGGCTAACTAACGTTTACCCCAAAGGTTCTGTTGACACAACCCATAACATCTGTCAGACAGAAAGGCAAACTACACATTACACGGCAGCTGTGTGTGTAACAAAGCTCTAACAGCACCTTCTCCACTGTGGGGAGGAGAGATTTGTTCCTGAGAAGGTGCAAGAGGAAAGGAAGTGACCTTTCCACTGTCATTTGCTTTCCATCTGAACCGCCGCCCCACAGCTGCAAAATATCCAAGGAGATATCAGCAGCAACGTAATGCAAAGTCCTTGCTCCCACCCCACTTCAACAGTAATTGTTAGTGCAATCTGAGCTTCAGTAGGACCTACCTCCAGCATATTGATTTGTCAAAACAATATATATCATAATTTAGTAGAACTAGAATGACTGCCTATCAGATGCCAATATATATATTTGAAGAGAAGAAACAAATTAATTCTATATCTTAATCTAATTGTATTAAATATGTTAAGATATTGCGTGACATAAATCTAATAACCAAGCTCATAAAATATTTTTTTGTGTTCTGAAGAAGTCAGACAAAATACAATACCCAGTCTGTATATTTTTTTAAAGTGTAGGATGGTTGATATACATATACATATACATATTTGCTTTTCTAACATTACATGAAATAAAAAGCTGAAAGAAAGATCATAATTCAAATTCAAAGTAACCCCCTCACTCAAACCAGTGACCAATGCAACAAGTGAGATTATGGATATGGAATTATATCCTTTGTTGAGTCCTTTGGGATGACATGAAACTGCACACAATGCAAAGATGTCCATTGATGTTATTGTAACCACAAATTACAGATTAAGGCTGGTATTTGTCTCTCTTTTGAGGTTGCATTCATATATTGCACCAGGCAGCAGTCCACCACAAATGTCTCTTTTTTTCCTCTGACCCCTTCAAATTGTAGTCTTTGCCTTAGTTTTTCCGTTAAGTGCCACTTTCCACATCACATAGCACTATTTTTGTATATTAAGTCGTTTGCTTCTTTCTAGCATCTGGCTATCAACAGTGTTGCCATTACTAAAAAATATCCAATCAAATTATTACACAGTAAGATTGGGTTTTCCCCTTTGGACAGCTCCAATAAAGCCAGTTCTGGACTTTTCTGCAATGTTTTCCCAGTTATTCCAGCTGTTTCTTGAAAGGGCTCCTTCCAGAACTTGGTGCCCTCTCACAGTTCCAACCACACATGGATAAACAAGCTCCCCCCACAGTCTCTCCAACATCTAGGTAAGCAATTTTTGTACTTTTTTTTCTGTTTTAACCGGTGCTAGGTGCCATTTTTGTACTAGTTTCAAATACATTTCCTTCAATCTTGCTGAGGTTGTTTTGTCCAGAAATGATCATTTGCTGTAATACTGTGGTGCAGCAATAAAATTGCTTGCACATTTGCTAAGCTAAGCAGGATCCAGTTTGGTTAATCACTTCCAATCTAATTCCCATACCCGTCTTAAGATATTATTCAACCTTATGTACGGTTACCTGTGATCCTTGTTTTTATGTTTGTTCTTATCCACTATTCATTTCACAGCAGAAGTTCATATCTGGTGGATATTTGGATGTTCTGCACTTTTATGAAACATAAAGAAATTTCAATCCTAAACTGGTACAGTGGACGCTCAGGTTGCAAATGTGATCCGTGCGGGATGCACGCTCACAACTAGCGTCTGTGCACGCGCGGGTTGCGATTCGGCACTTCTGCCCATGCGCAAAGCGCAATTTAGCACTTTTGCACATGCGAGACCCCAGAAACCCAGAAGTAATCCGTTCTGGTAGTAGTAGTAGTAGTAGTTGTTATTATTATTTACTTATAGGCCACCCATCTAACTGGGTTGCCCCAGTCACTCTGGACAGCTTCCAACAGAATATAAAAAAGACAGCAAAACATCAAACATTAAAAACATCCTGATACAGGGCTGCCTTCAGATGTCTTCTAAAAGTTGTGTAGTTCTTTATCTCCTTAGCATTCCACAGGGCGGGTGCCACTATTGAGAAAGCCCTCTGCCTGGTTCTCTGTAACTTCACTTCTCACAGTGAGTGAAATGCCAGAAGGCCCTCAGAGCTGGACCTCAGTGTCCCAGCTGCACAATGAGGGTAGAGACTCTCCTTCAGGTATACAGAGCCAAGGTCATTTAGGGCTTTAAAGGTCAGCACTTTTAAAGTGTCTACTTGTTGTTTGGGCTTAAAAGGATTTAATTTTGATCCCTATCCTGCAAATACTAGCAAATACTTATCTTTTTCAGCTGATGCCAGAAATTATTATGGTTGCATTTATTATTATTAAAGTCAGCCATTTTTTAAGAAGTTGACAATATATCACAGCAATGAAGCAATGCAACTTTAATTTGGAGAGAAGTTAACTTTTTCTTTTGCTATGCTTTAAATATATAAAGATCAAAGAAAAGAAAAGAACTGAGATTCAAATTCAACTTTTAAGCAAAAATGACAATGTCTTCATGAGTTAATATTAATCCTTTAATTATGAATTTCAAAGGTTTAAATACTTTCTCTGACCTTGGCTTTAAATAATTATGCCAAGTGCAGCTTTCTTTAAATTCAAAAAAGATTCTGAATTGTTGATCACAGCCTTTAATGGTTTCAGGCTGGCAGATTTCCAACGTAATCCTTAGAATGCTGTTTAAAATTATAGACCAAGAACCTGATGCAGGTAAATGAAATGTCAGTTTCACAAAGGCTGTTCCAACTCTATATGCAAATTGCCCCATTTGGTTGCTACATTTCATCTTGTAATAAATTGCAGATTGTTTTTTAATACACGCTAAAACATTTAAACACCTGAATGTTGACCAATGGAGATAAGCATTTTGAGAAGTTTCAACGCAGTTTTCACACGGAGCCACAAAAAATGTATCATTTTTATTAGGGCCATAAATATAAGGGATTCAAGATAAAGTCAAAGCAGCACCAGAGAAACTGCCACAGCAGTGGCCAATGCCCTCACTCCCAAAAGAATAAAGTAAAATCAAAACAAATGAGATCAAAATGTCAAGTTCAATAGGCTTTCTTAATTTACATTAAAAATTCTGTGCAATTTAAAGTGCTCAAAATGACCCTATTCATATGGTGAGATGTTGGGCATTATAATAATGTATATAATGTGTATAATGCAGGTATACACATATACACATCTGTCCACAATGCTGGCACTTAGTTTTAGGGAACCCCTGGGTATGACTCTGTCAGGAACTGCCATCAGAACAGGGACAGGAAACAGAGGGGCAGTTGTGTTACAGGGAGCCTCTGAAAATCATGCGAAGCAGTTCCTCTTCCGGTGATGAGGAAAACCCCACCTCCAGTGAGGAAGAGGTGCAAGGACCAGAGGATGCTGGTGGGAGCCTCAGCACCACTTCTGGCAAAGCTGGCCAGGAGGGAAGCATGCCCCTTCCATCGCCCACCCTGCGCAGAAGTCTAAAGCGCAAAGAGGGAAGGAAGAGGCTGGGTGTAACGAGGCCTTTATGCTGGAGGAGGTCCAGGAAACAGGCACTCCCGGATTCTGCTAGTGATTGAGGCAGACATGAACTTTGGGGTTTTGCACTGTAAATAGTTTGCACCTAAATAAAACCTGTAAAAGACAGGTCAGAGTCCTGCCTGGTTACTCGTGAGCAGCCACCCTTGCCATCTGACAGACTCCCTCAGCAGGATCCCCCTTATTACAAATACATTCACTTTGCTGAAGTCACCACCTCTTGAAGGAGATGTCTCTCTATTGCTGTTCACCATAGTGCAGGGTTTTTCAACCAGTGTGCCGTGGCACCCTAGGGTGCTTTAAATGATGGTCAGGGGTGCCACAATCAACACTGGCCTCTATCCCTCTTTCCTTCTCTCCCTCCTCTGATGCCCTCTTGTGTCTCTGTCCCCATCAGGCCGCTAGGGCTGGGGGCATCCTCTTCCCAGACCCCTGGTGGGGTTGCATGAAGAGACACCTCTCTTTGGGGTGGGGTGGGTGGCTTAGAGACCTGGGGCAGCTGCCTGGAGGACTCCCAAGAAGAGGGGGGAGGAGAGGAGCCTGAAGGAAAACTCCACAAGGGAGGGTGTTTGAAAAGGGGTGGCTCTGCAGGCAAGGGGTGACATAACTGGATTTCTGAGGCTCAGAGCACGTTTTGCCACAGGGGAGCAGCAGAAAAAATGTAGTTCAAGTCAGCCATGGACTGAGAAAGGTTGAAAACCTCTGACCTATTCCCTTGTCTACTCCCCTTGGCCACAGCAAGAGAGGGAGGGAGGGAGTTTCACAGTCATTTTCCTGGAAATGGGAAAGTCAGGTACTGTTTTCGTGCTTACCTTTTCGAGCGCCATCTCCATTTCTGTGGCATTAGACTTTTGCAGATCCAGAATCATCTTTTCTGACTCAACTTTCAGCTTGTTCATGGCAGCCTCATGGTCCCGAAGAGTTTTTTGTTTTTCTTCTTCTCTAAGAAGGCTAAGTTCAACTAGCTGCTGTTTTCTCTGTGTATTCACTTGAATGAGATCTTCTCGCAGTGTGTGGATCTGGGCTTCCATATCAGAGATGATCTTTAAAATAGTAATGATAGTAGAAGTTACTTTTTATGTTTAGTTTTTCTACTAAAAACCAAGACATGAGATTACCATTTTGAGTAGAGAACTACCACATCATAGGTGTGAAAGCATTTCCCTAAATTATTGGGAAGTAGAGTGTATGAAGGTATGTATATGTGCTGTTAAAATGCATCCAAAGTATAAAGTCTGGCACACAATGCAGACAAGTTTTGTGCTCACATTAAAGCTCCCTATTCAAGACTGTAATCCATAAAGCCGCGAATTAAAAGTAGGTTTGCTGCAAGCATAATATTCCATAATATTTCAGGAAACCAGGAAACAAGATTCTCTCACATCCTGATCCATGCATTCCACTAGGGAAAAAGTTGCATTTATTTCAGTGGGACTTATTTCCAAGAAAAAGCATGCTCAAGATTGTAGACTGTGGGCCTACTCTTGAGACAATCGAGGGAAAACTGGAAAATGCTATGCTGAAAATCACGTGCTAGCAAAGAATTCTTATTTTTATACCTTATAACAACTTATAGCAAATGTTACCAACTCTGAGGCTTCCAAAAACAACAACAGAAGGATCTGTGCCTTTGGATTGCACAAATACTGCATATCATAAACTCACGAACTTGTTTATAAATAGTATCTAGTCACACCTGTTGCAAATTAAAAATAAATTAACGCACATGTACTGAGAAATGGAGAGGGTTTTTTTTAAAAAAAAATCAGTTGCATTTGTTTATTTACTGTATTTTTCCATGTATAAGACTAGGTTTTTCCCCTAAAAAATAATGTCCAAAAATACACGTCTTATACATGGGGGTGTCTTATAGATGGAAAAATACGATATTTCTTGCCATTCTACTGCATTTGCAGTTAAAAAACAATAAAAACCAAACAGTAAAAAAAGAGAAAGGTGCAACAGATAAAAATAATCTTAAAAAATTCAGGGGCAGTTGCAAAGGTCTATTTAATCCAGCAAGTACAGTGCCTGCAACTGTAGGGTGGGGAGCACTTTAACCTCCCAGAGTAGGGAGCTACAAAAGCTACACACAACCACAGAGAAGGCCCTCTCCCACATACTAACCAGTGACATCTGGACTCAAAAACAAGCCTACCCAGTAGAATTTAGGGCAAGGAAGGCTGCTTTGGGATGAGATTGTGAACTGCTGACTGTGGGTACTGTATTCAAGTCTGAAGAACTTCCAGATGGAGAGTTATAATCATGCACTCACTCATGTGAATCATCATATCCATCAACACTCAATCAGAAGTAGTTCGTAAAACACACTTGGTTCAATATACATTAAGAGGCAGTGGTGTAGCGTGGGTTGCCAGTGCCCAGGGCCGTGCAGAGGGTGGGAGTGAGGGATAGAAACCGATGGAATATGTGCATTCAACTGCCTAATGGTGTTTGCGTCACCCAGGAAATCACAGCCACAGAGATAAGAAGAGTCATTCAATTGCCTGGAGAGGTCACTTCCTGGTTCGCATGGAGAAGCTGTTTTCAACCAAGCCCAGCAATGGAAGCTTACAGCTGTATTGAGGCAGCATTGGATGCTGAAATTTTGTGCCCCCTAACAATTTTGCACTCGGGACAACTGTCCCCGTGACCCCCTACACTATGCTACTATTAAGAGGTCTCTATATATCTCAAGAAAGACAGGAGTGCCTGGCATGCTCTGGTCCATGGGGTCACGAAGAGTCGGAAACGACTAAGCAATAACAACAAATATATCTCAAGATTCAATTGATAAAAGAAATGGTTTAGTATGCAATTCACATACATAATTGCAGCTTTTTACCTTCCCTCGCTTACAGAGCTTGGCAATGTGGACTAGAAGGAGCAAACATTATAGCTACGTGGTTACTTGGCAGTTGGGGAGTGGGGACCACAAGCACGCATAAATGAGAGATAAACAGCAGCAGCAAATAGCTATCCATTGCAATTAACGTATTTCATAGTGCACAGCACAAATAATCTGAAAAAAAGTTGTTTCACTTTATTAAATCATTTCAGGTATGTAAGTTTCTAAACCTTCTATGGCTTACTTGTCAAAACACATCACTTGAGTTGCCATTAAAACAAACAAACAAACAAATAAATAAATAAATAAATGATTGAGTAGTAGTTGACAAGAATCAAGGACAAGAACAACCAACAATCGAGGACAAAATAGCAGGTGCTATTTTTAAATGTGTTGCGTTCAATATGGCAAAACTAAATTTCAATGGAATGTCAACGATTTGTAAGAATAGTCAGTTTTGCACAAATATTACAGAGCTACTCAACAACACATTATATTTTGGGGGGAGATCTTAAGGGACTGTAGGGGTTAAAAGTAATGGTAATGGCAGCAGGTTCGTATCTGGTTTTATCCTAATAATAATAATAATAATAATAATAATTTATTATTTATACCCCGGCCATCTGCCTGGGTTTCCCCAGCCACTCTGGGTGAAGGACGGGTATGAAATCTTATAAACAAAACAGGTGCCAGTGGTGTTATTAAAAAAGCAAAACAGTGAGGAATACTAAAACATCCTTTAAAACAACAACATCTCCCCAAAGTCTGCCCTCCAACTGGGTTTCAATACCCAAAGGGAGATCAGCTAGAAGAAAATCACCGTAGGTGGGAACATACCATGCCCCTCGCTGCACACCCCCCTTTATCTTCAAAATTAGATTGAAAACCTGCTGTTTTTCCTCTGCACTTGGGGAAGATCCAGTTTGATCTGCTAGAACTGCTGTAGTCTCATCTAGTTTGACCCATTCAGGTTGTAACTTCTCCCTCAGCACATAATGGCTTTTTCTGGGTTTGGCTAACCTTCTTTCTTTCTTTCTTAAATTGCTAAATGTGCCCCCCCTCCCCAAAATCTATAAATTCCACTAAGCTTTGCATAACATATTGTCTAATTATTTCTAACTTTCGTCTATTATGTGTTGAGCTCCTTTAGAAGATAACAGCTTGTCTGAGAAGGAAGAGAGAACAAAGTGAATGAAGATAATGTGATACATACAAGAATTGCTACTCCATTGTTCTTTTAGTGATTGAATAATTTCTGGTAGTTTCCCCCCAGATTTTTTCCACTCAAATATTTGCATTTTGTAACAGTAAAGCAAAAATGTTCTTCTTTATAATAAGTTGCCTCATTCTTATGCATACACCGCTTTAAACAAGAATATTTTTTACCGAACAGCTTATGTATGAGAATGTGCTTAATGGCAAAGCAAACACTGAAATTCACAGGGGCCTGCATACGAAATATGTTTTCAACCTAGAAAATATGTACGTTTTTGAACTGTAAATCCCAGTTTTGTAATAAGAGAGTTTCATCCACATAAATGCCACTGCTATCCAAAGGGATATAGGGAATCAGTTTCGAATTGATTCTTAAGTCTTAAATACTACCAAGATTTTGCATTGCCAAAAGGAGAAATAGGCTTACTATGTACCATTAAAGTGAAATTACCTATTAGTATTCAGATTCTACAGCTAGTATTTGGAAGGGAACCCTATAACAAGATTGCTTTTAAAAACACATTCTCAGTAGCCTACAGTGTCAGCTGTCGCTTTATGATCTCTGCGCTGCTCTTCTCTAAGTACTTCTTTCCCAAATGTCTGCCAAGCCAAATTTATATTCCGTAGCATCTGAATAAATTAGGTTTTGTTTTCTTCCACAGTATTTGACAACTATGGTTGTGGTCTTCAGACTTGTCAACAGTACATAAGCCCTAGACGTTCTAGAGGAGTGTAAGTTGGAATTGCACTTTGAAGGTTTATGGGATGGGGGAAAGGAATGAATTAGTACACGGTAGTAATGTCAACCTAATAATAATAAATTCTTCAGTTGTAACAGCACAAATAGTGGCTTGCACTGTCACAGCAAAATATCATCAGATGCCTAGATAATTTCTGTTTCAGTAGAGGTGAATGGTATGATAATGCCTACTGGGGCACTGCAGTGAGGAAAGGTGGGTTTTTAACCAATAGGGCAGCTATGCTACTTCCAAAGTCACGTCAGGCTAATAACCTGCTGCAACTAGTCATGCCATCATGTTGATAGAAGACCTCTAGACTTGGCTCTTTGGTGCTATGAAAGCAGAAATATGAGTAATATAAAAATGTCTTTTGTAAAATCATTACAGCCTAAAGCAAAAACTGAACATTAACTCGGCAAATGACTCTTAGTTGAATGAGGAAATGTAAAATGGGAGAAGATAAATGGCTATTATTGTGAGAAGATTATCACTTTAAAGTCCAGGCGTAGAGTGAGAAAGGCTTACACTGACAAGAATGTGCCTGTGATCTGATTTTCATAAAGCTATGCTCTCTGGAAATTAAAAATGGCAATAATTTTTTTTTTGAACCACTAAGACAGAGAGCCTTACACATCAGATAACACAGACTGAGGGTCACCAACTTTTTGGGGTCCATGGGAACATTTCAAGATTTGAGAAATGGTCATATGCACACCCACTTAATCAACATTATTTATTTATTTAATCTTATTTATATCCCACCTTTTCCCCCAAACAGAGACTTAAGGCAGCTCACAAAAATTAAAACTAATACAGATAAAACACACATATCTAAAACAAGGATACCAGTTTTTTTTCAATGACTCCGGGGATACTTTTCAACTTCCTACTAAATAGATGGATTTCGTCAGGGGACTGATTTGTAAATCCGGGGACCGTCCCCAGGAAATGGGGACGTCTGGTAACCTTATTCTAAAATCATATGGAAGTCTGTTTTTTAAATTACTGTGCATGGAATTAAAACAATGCAAAATATAGATAAGAGGAATAATAGTACCGTATTTTGCGCCCCATAGGACGTACCGGCCCATAAGGCGCACCTAGTTTTTTGGGGGGGAAATAAAGAAAAAAAATTTTATTTCCCCCCCCCCGGCGCGGGGCTGGGTCGGAGGAAGCCCGAGCTTCCCCTGACCCCAGCCCCCAGAACAGGCTGCTCTGCACAAGCCGTGGGAGCCCTCCCGCGGCTTGGGCGGAGCTACCCGAAGCCCCGGCGCGACTGCTGAGCAGTCGGGTGGCGCTGTGGGTTAAACCACAGAGCCTAGGACTTGCCGATCAGAAGGTCGGCAGTTCAAATCCCCACGACGGAGTGAGCTCACGTTGCTCAGTCCCTGTTCCTGCCAACCTAGCAGTTTGAAAGCACCTCAAAGTGCAAGTAGATAAATAGGTACCGCTCCGGCGGGAAGGTAAATGGCGTTTCCGTGTGCTGCTCTGGTTTCGCCACAGGTGGCTTAGTCATGCTGGCCACATGACCCAGAAGTTGTATGCCAGCTTCCTTGGCCAATAAAGCGAGATGAGTGCCGCAACCCCAGAGTCGGCTACGACTGCACCTAAAGGTCAGGGGTCCCTTTACCTTTAATATGTTTTAAAGAAGTCCGAGTCACTTTACATTTTTGAGGCACAACAATTGTGCCAAAACAGAAGAGTAGCCACCACCAACTTTTGCTGTCTGGGCATGATGGGAGCTGTAATCTGAAGGGCATTAGATTGGCGAAGGCTGGAGAAAAGAATATAATAACTGAGTCCACAGTGTTACCCAGCGCAAATATGTTTAGGGAAGTTTTTAATATTTAATGCTGTTTCGTTTTTAACACTTGATTGGAAGCCGCCCAGAGTGGCTGGGGAAACTCAGCCAGATGGGCGGGGTATAAAAAAATAAATAAATAAATAATTATTATTATTATTATTTGAAGGGTTTCTCTAACTAGGCCCCAAGTCAATGGGGAGCCTCAGAATCAAATGGCACATTATGTTAATAGAGTTTTCAACTGACTTGCTGAAAAGTGGCCCTGCCTCTTTAGAAAAGCAATGCCACAGGGCACCCTGAGCCAGACCAAGACTATGGATCAGGTAAAGGAGGGTTAAACCCTTCCTCCAGGACAGTTTTCTCTTGGAAAATTACTTGCAAAGCTATTTGCCCCTGAAGGAACTCCTGCAGGGGCAAATAGCAGCTTGGGAGATTATTCCCTCATGCAATAGTTCCAATTTGGATCCAGCTGCTGCTTTTTCTAAAGAAAGACATGACACTTGTTAAGGCCTTTCTTCGTGTGCCCCTTCCACAAGAGGTTTGGAGGGTGGTAACAAGAGAACGAGCCTTTTCTGCAGTGGCCCCTGTTTTGTGGGATGCTGTCCCCAGGGAGGTTCGGCTGGTACCTTCATTATACACCTTTAGGCACCAGGCAAAAAGGTTCCTCTTCAACCAGGCCTTCGGCTGATTATCATCCTATACCCTTTTAAATGTGTTGTGGGAGGGGTGAGGGGTTCTTGGTTTTTGTTCTTGCTTTTATTATGGAATTTAAGCTTTTTATCTTGTATTTTTATGTATTTTTATCTTGTATTTTATGATATCTAGGGATGAAGAACAGTATACTAAATAAATAAATACCTACATATTTGTTTTCTGTGTGGGTTTATCCCCCTATACTTGATTTTGCACACACACACATGAAATGTACGGCCAGTTCTAAGTGTATTAGTTAAAAAAACAACAACCCTATTTACACAACATGTTGTTTGATCCTCATTGTCCACTTTGACATTTCTGTGAAGTGGTTTGCAGTTAAAGTCATTTGCATCTAACTGACTAGAACAAATTAAAGCCAAGTCAAAAGAGCCTTCAAAGTCAGATTATGGTTCCTTGTATTAGTTTCATTGCTGTATACATATAACGTGCTTGACAGTAGTGTCAATTTGATCTTCATCCATCCTGGCTTGAAACATTTTGCTGGGATAAACTGGCACCACGAGTTTAGAGCATTGCAAACACCTTTGGGAGGGCTCAGCACAAACCCTCAAGGAAGGCAATTTTCTGTTCCTTTCTGGCAAAACTATAATCAAATCATCATGATGGTAATTTAGAGCCATTCTCCAACTGAGTAGGTGGTGGCTGATCAACTCCATATATTTCTGAATGAGACTAAATTTCTAGGCCAACTTCAGTTGTTCTGCAGGGCTGGTAGTGGAACTCAAATCACATTAGAAGATAAGCTAAAAGCGAATATAGATGAAATAGAAGTATGTTAGTGAGATCATCTGGTCTAGATAGGGGTCACACCCCTTGAAAGATCAGGATGACAGACCGGACACAGTTTTTGATCAGTACTTCTCAATGGACAAGTCTGAAATGTGGCAAAGAGGACTTTCCTAATCTGCCTCAAATGTATTCTCTTTTGCAGGCTAGGACAAACTATTTCGTATTCCTGGGGTAAGGCACCACCTAGCAGAATATTGGCACGATTTGGCAACAGAACAGGCTACTTGCAGGAGAACAGGACCATGGTCAGCTCCTTATGGCGTATTGGTGACTGGTTACAGGAGAACTCAGGGCAGCAAGCTATGAATATTGCTCTAGCCAGCAAATGTCTGAAATGTGAGCTTTCATAGCTGTGTAGCTAAGGGGTTGTCCCTTGCTCTGCCTCATCTGAGAGTATATATACTGAGTTAAAGAGACGACACCCTATTGCTCAGGCATAGGTTCTGGTGGGGCTCTTGCTATCCCTGTCTGAAGGGTGGAAGGGACCTGGAAGAAAACAAGTGAGCCTGGGCTGAGGAGCATTGGCCCCTTATGCTGGCCCTTGCCCCACCCCCAGCTAGCTGCCCATAGGCCTGCTGAGATGGGGGCAGGGCAATGGCTCCCTGGAACAAAGGTGGGTGGCTCACCTGTACCAGGAGGTTGTGCGGTGTCACAAACCCTGCCCACCCAAGGGAGGGGGTGAGCAGAAATTGCCTTCTTGCATCCTCAGTGTCAGAGAAGGAGTGCAGGGCTACCTCCTCATGTTAAGGAGATACTGGTAAAGCTAAAACCTGGTTCCTCTCCCATAGGAATGCCCAGCAATCTTTCTAGGGCTTTCTTCAAACATGATGCCATCAGGATCCACATCTCAGACTGTCGAAATCTCAAAATGAATATTACAAATGTGCTCTCTTTGGAGCTGAAACATTCCTGGGAAATGTTAAAGAGGCATAGGCAATGAAAGCTTATTACAAAATGTGTCAGGCATCATCATACATGGCCATCCTCTGAGAATAATGTTCAGGCTTCGTGTTCCTCTTTTGGGGTCCTTCCCCTATAAGCTGCAGTGATTGCCAATTACCGTATTTATTGCTCTGTAAGACACACTTTTCCCCTCCTAAAAAGGGGAGATGTGTGTGCGTCTTATGGAGCGAATGCAGGCGGGAGGCTCTGCTCAGCGCTTCCTTTAAAGAGCCACGTGGTGCGTGTGTGCGGTTCTTGGGGGCTTTTCCCCGAGGAGGGAGAAGGGCTGCCCTTCTCCCTCCTTGGGGAAAAGCCCCCGAGAGCCGCACACACACTCCACACGCTCTTTAAAGTGAGCATGACTCTTGGGGGAGCCTTAGCCGTGCGCAGCCTCTCCCAGGCAGGGGGATGAAGGCTCCCCTTGCCCAGGAGAGGCTGCACGTGGCTATCCCATAAGCCAGAACAGCAAGAGGCTATCCCAGAAGCCAGATCCCTCTTGCTGTTCTGGCTTCTGGGATTCAGAATATTTTTTTTCCTTGTTTTCCTCCTCCAAAAACAAGGTGCATCTTATGGTCTGGTGCATCTTATAGAGCGAAAAACACGGTAGGTTCCAAACCCAATTCAAAGAGCTGAAATGTTTGCTTCTCAGTCCTAAATGATCTCAGACTAGTGTATCTTAGAATAGTATGGTTCCTGTGTGCACCAAACAAGATTAAATCAAGTGCATCTCACTATACAAACATTTGGATTTCACTTCCTTCTATCACAAACACCACTGGCAAGAAGATAAAAAGTTATTTGTCAAATACAATGCATTAAGAAGTCTATATACAGACTTGCAACGCAAAAGAGGGCCAAATGTAACACACAATAATTGCTGATTTTCTCAGTCTAGGAAATGTGAAGGGGAGACTTATATCCACAAAAACGTGGGTTCTTATGCTAAGGAAGTGTCTGACACACATCTACTGTGAGTTTGGAGATTTATATCTCTGTTCATATGGAATCCCTGCTAGGAATACTTTGACTAGATCATGCCCTAGTTTATTTTCATTTAAATAATTAAAAAAATATGTTAGGCAGAGGATTATTTAATGTGTCAACAGCGCTATGATCTCTCAAGAATGCTTAAGGTTTTTAGATTAAAGGAAGATGAAATATAGCACACAGGCAAGTGAAATTGTGGATTTGACTTTAACATTTGTTTGGTGCTTCTTGAAGTTGTGTCTAACGTTATAAAGTCTAAATCAGCTCCATCATAACTCTGACTGAGGTTGTCAAAAGTTGAAAGATTAGATGGTAAATGGAGTTGCATATTTTCCTTTTAAAATGTAGCTTACAAATCCAACTGATAGAAGGTTAAATACTTAGACATTTACGCTGTCCCAGTATTTCTAGTTTCTTTCACCTTTGCAAGCATCTCTGACAGATCCTTAAAAAATTGTCTACTAGGAGTAAGGTGTTATGTTGCTAACTTGCATATGTCCTCCATTAATTTTAACAGCAGTAATCTGCTTACAAATGTCAAAGCTCTCCTGTAAGATACATTACAAGTGACAGCTTTGAAATTTTGCATACGCTGAAATCTGTTTTGCTATCTGTTGTGAATCTATTGGAGGCACATCCTCAACTTGTAAAACAGCTGCTTTCATTTCAAGTTTTATGGGTTTAGAGGTATATATTTAATTGCTGTATTATCACAAATCACTCTGGAAATATTGTTTGATGAAAGGTAGAATATAAAATATTTTAAATAAATGCAATTCGTATACTAAGATAAATAAACTCCTGCAAATGATGCAGTGAAAACTGAGAACTTTTCAAGGCCCATTGATTTCCGTGAAATAATTAAGCCGGTCCATAAGTTTATTTGTGTCCACATAATAACAAAAGATTCTCCTATAGTTTTTAAATCAGACAAATTACAATCCAATTGGCTGCATTTTACAACTATCACAACCTTTGAAGGCTTTGAAAGGAGTGTGGTGTTTGCCCTCCTAAATGGGTCATAAGGAAAGGGTTAAATGAGTGTGAAGTGATTGGCCAGTGGGAACCCAAGGGGAGGAGTTAGAGTTGGAGTTGTTGGGAAGTCAGTTGGAAGTTGGAGAAGGAAGAGGGAGGATAAGCCTGTGGGTTGGTCTAGTTGTGATGTGAGAGAAACTGTTAGGAGTGGTCAGATAGACAGTTGGGATAATCAGTTAGAAGTTATTAGGAAGGTATAGGCTGATATAGAAACTAAGGATAAAAAACTGACAAGAAAAATTATCTGAAACCATGAACTTGTTCATGCTCATAAAATAAACTTGATTATTTGTTTTAATGTTAACAACTGTCTGGACTCAGTGTGTACCCGAGAGAAACGGGTTGGTGGCAGCAGAGAAGTGATCATAGTGGTGGCACAGGGATCAATAGACTGCCAAACGTCCGGGGACCCTGTGTGATCACCACAAGGAGATTCAACAAATTTGTGGCGAATAAATCCATCAATGGTACCTAGATATGATGGTTATGTACGGCCCCCAGAAACAGAGGCAGTATGCTTCTGAATACCAGTTGGTGGGAATCCCAAATGTCTTGCTTGTTGGCTTGCCATAGGCATCTGGTTGGCCACTGTGGGAACAGAATACCAGACAAGATACACCTCTGGTCTGACTGAGCAGCACTCTTCTGATGTCATTAAAGTTGAAGAAGGAAATGGTATAGTAAAAACGGTTGTCTGAGATGGTTGTATTTCAATGTCTGGGAGATAGGCCAGTTGCCATTTTAACGTGTGAATGCAAGGGGTACTCCTGGACCTACCATTGTCATTGGTGAGGCAGATGGCCTTAATAGCTAGTAACTCCTTTTACTAAATTTGGCCATTGTTGGACATGAACGGCATGGCCAGAGTGATAACCCAAAGGCTGGATTACTGCAGTGCATTCTATGTGGGACCTCCTTCAAGACAGGTCTGTAAGCTGCAGCTGATACAGGATGTAGCAGCTACCGACAGCTTGTAACACCTTTGCTGATACAGTGGTACCTCGGGTTAAATACTTAATTCGTTCCGGAGGTCCCTACTTAACCTGAAACTGTTCTTAACCTGAAGCACCACTTTAGCTAATGGGGTCTCCTGCTGCCGCCGTGCCGCCAGAGCACGATTTCTGTTCTCATCCTGAAGCAAAGTTCTTAACCTGAAGCACTATTTCTGGGTTAGCGGAGTCTGTAACCTGAAGCGTATGTAACCCGAGGTACCACTGTATAACTGCATGGACTGCCAATGTGCTATCTGGCCATGGTTTTCCTAGTGTTGCCGCTCCCCTCCAAGCTCATTCAGAGCAGCGCCTTTCAATGTTGCAGCACATGCCCTTTGGAATTCCCTCCTTGTTGAGTTTAGGTAGCAGAGACAATAGGTTTCTGGTGCATGCTCAACACATTATTGTGCTTATGTAGGTGGTTTCAGACATACGAGCTGAACCATGTATCTTTATGAAGTGAATTTTATGCTTTGTTGTGGCTTTGATTACAGTCATACCTTGGGTTAAAGTCGCTTTAGGTTGAGCGTTTTCAGGTTACGCTCCGTGGAGACCCGGAAGTAACGGAACGTGTTACTTCCAGGTTTCGCTGCTCGCGCATGCGCAGACACTCAAAATGACGTCACGCGCATGCACAGAAGTGGCGAATTGCGACCCGTGCATGCGCAGATGCGGGTTGCATTCTGCTCAGGATGCGAACGGGGCTCCGGTACGGATCCCGTTCGCATCCAGAGGTACCACTGTATTGGCTCTCCAGATGCCGTTATGCTTCAACTCCCATTATCCCTGACCACTGTCAATGCTGGTGCCTAGGAATGAAAGGAGTTGGGATCACCCACATATTGAGGGCTGCGGGTTCCCCATTTTTTATTTCAGCTTGCAATTTTGCCAGCACAACAAACAGTTGCTGTAAGTCACTGACCACAGAAATGTTTGATATCTATTTTTAACTGCAAATTTTTGTGTTCTGACTAAAGCCAAGAATTCTGAGCACTGCTAATAATTAAAGTTAACATGGTTGATTAGTACTCCCTATTTTGTGTGTGTGCACAAAGTGATTACACATTAGTTTGCAGCAGGAAAAAAAAAAAAACAGCAGCCCTCTACCATCACAGGATAGTTTTGTTCATATTTTCCCACAGGCTGTATATCAAAAATAATTATGTATAATGTATCAGTTCTCAAGAAACATGTAATGGCCAGCTGCCAAGTGTCCTTTCTTTTCCTCTCAGCATGACTTAAATTGAAATGCAGGATCCAGTCCCCTCTCACCAAACCAGTATAAACTAAACTGTTGAATTTTCTCCCCTCAGAGGCGTGTCTGGCACCTTCACTATACAGCTTTTGGCAAATGCTGCAGAGGCACCTATTTACCCCGGTGTGTTTTGGGGGGAACTACCCTATTCCTGTGATTTGTTATAAAAGTTTTTATATTGAATTTTAAACTGCGGCAACCTGCCCTGAGATATGATGGCGAAGAGTGGGCAAAAAATTTAACAACATCCTTTGCCCTTTTAAAATGTGGGGATTTGGGGGGAAGCTATTGGGTTGTTGTTTTTGTGGTTTTATATTTTGATTTTATTCAATGAACTGCCCCGAGACCTCTGGGTGTAGGGCGGAATATTAATTCAGTAAACAACAACAATCTGCCCCTACTGGATATGAAACAAAAGGCAACTACACATAGCATTGATTGTTGGTAGGGCCTTGGATTAATCAATTTAACTGACTAAAATAGTACTCATGATTAATCAGGGTGTAGATACACAGGCGTTTATAAATTTTGCATAGGGAAACACTATATATGGAGGCATTCCCATTCCCTCTCTCAAATAGGAGAGAATGCCTCTTCAAATATTATTGATTCAGAACTGTTCTTTTTATTCAAATGCAAATTTAGTTCAGTACTCAACTAAGATTACCTTAATCAAGGGACAAATCTAACTGTAAGCACTGGCGGAAACAGTGCTAACTCTTTCTGCTTTAAGTATATGCTGATGAGACCATGAGACAAGTTGCCCTGCCACTGATGTTCACCACCATCATTTTATCAACAAAGTTTGTCTGAACTGACACTGTGGTTAACTTTAACTATGTTTAGCTTTAAAATGCACAACTTCAAACCATGGTTTCTGAAACTGTGTTGCTGAAACTAACCACAGTTAATCGGAGTTCTTGGTTCAGATAACACAGCAAGTTGTGGCTGATCAAAAGCAGAAGCTGGCAGTGGCTCTCGGAGTTTGATGGGTTTATGTGGATGCTAGGGGTGAACTTGGGAACTTCTATATATAAAGTAGGTGTTCTGTGACTGAGCTACTGCTCTTCCCTTAACACGTGAAGCTCTGCAGGTGCTGGATCAGTGTGGTAGCTGTAATGTGTTAGACCAGGGATGTCCAACAGCGAGTTGTTGGTTAATCTCAATTTCGACATTTTCCTCCCTAAAAAAAGCTCAACAACTGAACACCCTCCCCCCCCCAAAAAGGGTAGATCACTGCCAGTTTTTTATTCTGTGAGTAGACTGCAGTCTCTTGGGAGTTGGACATCCCTGTGTTAGACGATAGCTAATAAACTGAAACTGAATCCCACCAAGATGGAGGAGCTGTGGATTGCTGGTTGTCAGACCTGGGAAACACCCGCCTATTCTTGACAACACTCAACTATTCCTGGATCAGGTACGTAGTCTAGGGATACACCTTGATTTGACCTTGTCATTGGAGACTCAGATGCTCCTGGTGGCATGGGGTGCCTTTTTCTAGCAATGTCTGGTTTGACAGCTACAGCCATTTCTGGACAGCGATAGCTTGAACACAGTGCCTCCACACTCTAGTAACCTCCCATTCAGAGTACTGCAATTTGTCCATGCAAAGCTACCCTTGAATACACTCTAGGACAGGGGTCAGCAAACTTTTTCAGCAGGGGGCCGATCCACTGTCCCCCAGACCTTGTGGGGGCAGACTATTTTTTTTGGGGGGGTGAACGAATTCCTATGCCCCACAAACAACCCAGAGATGCATTTTAAATAAAAGGGCACATTCTACTCAGGTAAAAACACGCTGATTCCCAGACCATCCGCAGGCAGGATTTAGAAGGCGATTGGGCTGGATCCGGCCCCCAGGCCTTAGTTTGCCTACCCATGCCCTAGGAGTCTAGGTATTGCAGCAGCTATCACAAAAAACAGCAGCTGAAGTATTAACAGGCATCTCTGCACAAAATACCATATTTTTCCGTATATAAGACTAGGTTTCCCCCCCTAAAAATAATGTCCAAAATTTGGGGGCGTCTTAGACACGGATAAATCTCTCCCCATTTTCTTAAATCAGAGGCCACCAAAATAGGGGGCGTCTTATATATGGGGCATCTTATAGACGGAAAAATACGGTATGTAACACTGGTCCATAATAATTCACACTGGCTGCCTTTTGTCACTGGGCCCACTTCAAAGTGTCAGTTGATTTGCAAAGCCCTGAACAGCTCAGGACTTGGGTTTTCTGAAATAACACCTACTGATTGTTCTGCCCAAGCTTTTAAGTTTGGCTGGGGAGGCCTTCCTCAGCAAGGGTACCTCAGTTGTGGAATACAGCTCCCCTAAAGTTCAGCTGGTGCCTCCTTTGTCCCTCTTTCAGCACTAGCTGAAAACAGTTCTCTTCTACTATGGTGACCTGGCCGTAGATCACTTTGATGAGAACCAGGCTATAAATACCATTAATAATCACAGTGGCTTTCAGCAATGTCAAATTGCATGTGATGAATACTATTTCCCTCCACCCATCCCAAACTATGGGTGATATTCAGTAAGTTTTGCTCGGAACAGAGCTACTGAGATTGGGGGACCTAATTTATGCTCATAAATTTCAATGCATTTAGTCTGAGTAAAACCTAGAAGACCTAGGTGGTTTTTAACTGTCATTCAAGCTGAACCTGGTATCAGTGATGGTTTCCCTATAAAATCCTATGAAATTCTACTACAGAGACAGAATACACAATGGTTGACTGGAAAGCCAACTCCAGTGTCAGTTCTGGAACTGCTGTCCTGAAGGTGTAAGCTATATTGTGCAGCACTCACAGGTACCTGTATGAAGAATGAAATGAACAGCAATATGCCTTGTACAGCATTGTAATAAGCAAGCTGATGAAAACAAATATGACATTGAATGTGTCATTGAAAGAGATGATATTCACAATGACCTTTATGATTAAAATACTGGAGAAAATGTACTTCAGCTTGGCAGTTTTCATGATTTGTGAATGAAGGTATGGTAGCTACATATTGACTTAATAAAAGTACACGTTTTCTTTCATTTTCCTCTCTCTGACTTTTATTTCACGTAGAAGAGGTCCCCACCCACCCAAGTAAAAGCTACTCATTACTGACAGCCATCATGGCTAATAATTTTACTAAGGTTATAGGCTATGAAAGAAATGTAATCCCTCAAGATGGTACCAACTACCCCGCTTTAAGGCTCACATAATTGGAAGGAATTGTGCTGACAGATGAAGAGAGGGAGGAGTATTGTTTTACACCGAGAAAGTTACCTCAATAGGGATATGATCAATCACTGATCAGTGTCGGATAACAGGCTAAGTAAGGAACATTTTGGTGTATACTTTGCAGAGGGCAGATCACATCTTGGACTCTAGGAACTATGTTAACTGTAAGTGAAATCTTTTTTTAAAAAAATCATTGCATTATTTACAGACCTTGAACAGTCTGTTCTTCATCTTTGCCATGATGCTCCCAAAATTATTTCAATATGTTATGGGTCTTTTTTGGGACGACGTGAGCATTTTGGAGCCAAACTGGACAAAAGGTGTGAAATTTATAGCCCCAAACTGGATACAGTGGTACCTCAGGTTACATACGCTTCAGGTTACATACGCTTCAGGTTACAGACTCCGCTAACCCAGAAATAGTACCTCAGGTTAAGAACTTTGCTTCAGGATGAGAACAGAAATCGTGCTCCGACGGCGCAGCAGCAGCAGGAGGTCCCATTAGCTAAAGTGATGCCTCAGGTTAAGAACAGTTTCAGTTTAAGTACGGACCTCCGGAATGAATTAAGTATTTAACCTGAGGTACCACTGTATTACACATTTTGGTTATTCTATTTATTGCTTTTGTATGAAGGCTACTAAATACCAACAGACGTGGTGATTTTGCTAGATTCGTAGCCTATCAAATAAAGATAGCTCAGTTGGTTAGAGCATGGTGCTGATAACCCCAAGGTCACAGGTTTGATCCCCATATGGGACAGCTGCATATTCCTGCATTGTAGAGGGATGGACTAGATGATCCTCAGGGTCCCTTCTAACTCTACCATTCTATGATTCTATTCACCCAAGATAGTAACAACCACACTTTCTGGCCCACAAACTATTACAAGATAGACCATTTGCTTTAAAATCTTGCCTATCCATAACCTCTATTCCAATTCTGAATGCACTCCTTGGTGAATACTATCTTGACCTTGTGCTTGTTACCTATCAGTTCTTCAATTAGTCCTAAAACATCATCCTTAGAATTGACAATTAAGTAGTATGAGTCACAAGGGCTTCATAGCAATCACCTGAGAGTTTTTAACTCAAATCTGAATCAATTATCTTATAATGGCCGGAGATCAGAGAAAAGCAAAGCAAAATCTCTGGAGTTGAGATTATGCCAAGAACATGTTTAATCTCTAATAATGATGAGCTCTGACACATTCACCTACAGACCTTCAGATATGGTACCATGTCACTTTAGGTTTGGTACCATGAATTCTGTGTACAGCCCTTACCCATCTAATTTTTGTAAATGTTTATTCACTAAACATATTCCTTCATCTATAGAGATCAGAAACACTGCTGAGTATCTTTTTCAGATAAGAAATTCCAGAGTAAGTAAAAAAAAAAAGTATTATAAAGCAACGAACCATATTTATTTATTTTTTAAAAAAGTCTTCTGATCTCCTCATAATCATACATAATTACAGCTTTAATGAAGGCAGCTGTTATGAGGGAAGAGCAATAATTTTCATGACTGAAAGATGTTCAAACCGAAAATTCAACAAGACAAGTGATGCTGCAAATATAAATTACACATCGTTGGTTAATGCTATGTATTATTTTACTGCAGGAGGATGCCAAGGGAATAATTCTTATTCAAATAAAGTGAGTGTTCAAATCTGATTCTGGGACAGTTTTGGAAAAGATGCTATATCCGTCAAGAGCAGTTGCACAAGCATCAGGTGATGCTGGTACTAATTAATTGGCAGCTTTTTCTCCCTGTCGTCTTCTCTGAATCTCAAATGATGAAACTGCTTGTTCCTTTTATTGAACCAGCTTGGCCTAGACTAGCTTGTCCCGCAGTGACATGTATATTGAATACAAATCAGACAGCATAGCTTTAAATCTGTGTTGCAGCTCTCATTTCCAATTCGAGAACTGTACTATAATCATAAGCTTCTAGTGGATGAAAGGAAATCACTGCTCTGAATATTAGCTAATGCCACATTTGCAAGTCCTGAAAAGATCTGTGCTGTTTTTTAAAAAATAGATCATTTCTCGTGAACCTATATATATGAATTGCTTTGTACTGCTCGACTGATAGAAGCAATGCCTGTGCTGGGATTAAACCCTTTTCATCATAAAGCCTCATCTGGTTCGGAGTCCAAGTCCATCAAACCTTTTCCCTTTAAAGTCCCGCCTTTGATTCGACATCAATTTATTCAAACCGCAGCTGGGTGGCTGAAAACGAAAGGACAGCATCATTTAAACCAACCATGTTCCCAACTTGAAAGAAGGGCTATAATTAAAAAAATGGGCATAAAAGAATGGAAATGGGATAATATTTTTTAATGGTAGTTCAAAGGCTGACAGATGTCAAAGCCTTTGAAGATGTCAGTACAGTGAGCAAGAAGTTGCCATTAAATAGTTTGCCTGAGAGGTGAAGCAGCTTTTTAATGACTGAAAAAGCCCTTGCAGACACATCCTTCTGTTTTTAATTTGTCAGAGTTTCTGCTGTATTTTCTGAATAATGACATATGATTATAACTGCATAGCATACATATTTTTATAGTAGGTTAAATGAATACTTTATTTCACATTCTCACAAAGCTAGATAAGAACTTTGCCCACAGAGAGCCCACACTATTTAGATTCCTTCACATATTTATGGTAAATTTGATGGGACTGGCCAAAGACAAGAGTTATTGTGCGTTGCATGCTTTGTTCTTTAAATGGTGCGAGAACTAGAGCTCTCCCAATTTGCATGCATCCACTGATGATCAGACTGACTTATGCCCTTCTTGGGGGTGATGACTGGCTTACGCCATCATCGACAATGAGTCCCTTTATAATTAGCTGATGGGCAAAGATGTCAAAACAAAGTAATGCTTTATTGAGGGCAGGGTGGGGATCCATGTTGTAACCCAAATATATGAAAACAACAGAACCTTTAGAACACAATTTTCTAAGAAAAAACAGACTTGCAGATTAAGCCACAATGTGCTCCATATCAATAGAGAGGAAGCAGTAACATTATCCACAACCTACAAATATGCACAAATTACACAATCAATTCATAAAATCTTAGTCACTGCCACAAAAGCAGCTCTGCACATCAATATACAAAAGAGGTACATGCTTCTAAGGATACTGTGCCAGCTTTAACATTATTTTTACATGATATATCCTTGTACATACTGCAAATAGCTGGCACAATCTGCATTTCATTTCAGATTCTGTATTAGATTTCTGTTCTCAGGTTTCTTCAGGTGGAAATTAGTAAACCCCTCCGACCCCTCCAATCTCCTTCACATCATTTGGACACAGTGAAAATTTCTCTCATCCTCATTATTATTAGGAAGCTTTCTTCCCCATCATAAAAAGTAGGCTTAAAAAGCTATCTGCGTGCATACTCTGCGCTACATTACAAAAAATAAATAGAATTATCCCAAAGACTAGTCTACTATCCCACGAAGAAGAACCTATGTATGGGAAACGTAAGGAGTAGTATTCTGCACTTCTTAAAACAAAACAAAAGAGAAAGAGATACTCCTCCCAACACCCCCCCCCAAATATGTTCTAACTTGCCATAAAAGACAGGACACACTAAGGGCACTTCTCTTGCTTGTTTATATACCCCACTCTGTCCATTTCTTTGTCTCTCAAACCCATCATGAGAAAACAAGGCCTGCTGCATACACTCCTTGTACAGCAGAGGGAGCTGATTCCTGCCAGTGTGACCTCACAATACTCAACATGCAAGCCTTTCTTTCCCAACAAGTACCCTGCAAGGAGACCCATGGGATTAATTCATATACATACGCACACATTCACTGCAGGGGGCCAAACCAGATGACCCCACAGGTCCCTTCCAACTCTCTACAATTCTCTGCTTCTAGAGGTGTGGGATTGCCTTGTGAGGAAGCGGTTCCTGGGATGCTAGTATGTGTCAAGGGGGTCTGAGAGTGGGAGAGGGAAATTCTGAACATTCCATCCCCATACTTCAAGCTGCAAGAGGGAAAATGAGTCTCTTCTCTTCATGCTTTCCATACCCCCTTTCTACTAGCCAAGAAAGTAGGAGTTTGTATAACTTCTTGGACTGACGATTGGGGCTCAGCTGTCCAGCTATGACAATAGGCTGCCACTTATGTACTCTACCTTCCCGACTGAAGTACAGAGTGTTTGAGGACTGGGACATTCGCAGGGAAACCAAAATACTTGTTTACAAAGCTATTGTACTACCAACCTTACTGTATGCTTGTGAAACATGGACCACTTATAAACGCCATCTCGAACTCCTTGAAAGATTCCATCAACAGTGTCTCAGAAAACTTTTACACATCACTTGGGAAGACAGGCAAACTAATATCAGTGTACTAGAAGAAGCAAAGATCACCAGTGTTGAAGCAATGATTCTTCAACATCAACTTCGTTGGACTGGTCATGTTCTGTGGATGCCTGATGATCGTCTCCCAAAGCAACTACTCTATTCTGAACTTAAAAATGGAAAGCGTAATGCTGGTGGTCAACAAAAGAGGTTTAAAGACTGACTCAAGGCAAATCTTTAAAAATGTGGTATAAACACTGAAAACTGGGAAACACTGGCCTGCGAGCGCTCCAGTTGGAGAACAGGCTTTACCAAAGGTGTCATGGGCTTTGAAGACACTCGAACTCAGGACGCAAGGGAGAAACATGCTAAGAGGAAGACACGCTTGGCAAATCCACACTGTAATCAGTTCTCGCCCAGAAACCAATGTCCCCACTGTGGAAGGACGTGTGGATCCAGAATTGGCCTCCACAGTCACTTACGGACTCATTGTTAAAACTGTGTTTATGGAAGACAATCTTACTCGGCTATGAGTGATCACCAAAGAAGAAAGAAGAACTCTATCTTCCTGGTTCTGTAGTGGAGAAGCAAATAAAATGCCTTTTATATAGTTGACGCAATTACCATAATGTTTCGTGGGAAGACTTATATTTACTAAACTAAACTATACAAACAAGGTGGAATCACAACTCACAAAAAAAAAACACCACTGAGCTAAACCAGAAAGTTTCAGCCTAAACCAGAAAGTTTCGTCTATGTAGAAAATGGGAATTGTAATGACCAACCTCTTAGGTTGTTATGACAAAAGAAACGGTGATTACAAAAAGCACTTGACATTAAAACTGCTACAGGCATCATAAATAAACATCCTTATTTATAGTAAGTTACAGGGGACACCAACTATTTATCTATGTAGACCTTGTTATTAAAGTAAGTTTTACATGCCACAGATCATCCTGTTTGTTTATTTTATTAATACATTTATATACTGCTTTGTTTTCATTTCTAAGCGGTGTACATCAAAACAATACACAGACAATTGGACAATAAAACAAAAATAATTTAGCATAAAATCAAACGCTACCTTAAAATGTCTTCTGCAGCAAGAAAGCATCAGCCACATGCCTGAAATTCAGCAAGGAGGGTGCCTATATAATCTCACTTGGGAGGCTTGGGCAGCTTGTAATATTTAAGCACCAGGAATCTGAGCCCTGGGGTACCACCAACAGAGATTCCTCCACATATTCCTCTCCCTCAGGCGGGGATAGAGATTGGGCAGTCTTTAAGATATCCTGGATCCATGTTGTTAAGCGCCTTGTGAATTATTACAAGAACCTTGAATCTGACCCAGTAACATATAGGCAACCAGTGCAAGGTTTTAAGCACTGGAGCTTCTGTAGCCTCACAGAAAGTGCATTAGAAAAATCAAATGTTAAGTTTACCAATACATGAATCACTGCATCCAGGCTACCCCTGCCTAAGACTGGCCGTAGTCGGCTCACTACCTGTAACAGTTAAAAGGCACTCCTAGCCACTTGACTCCTAGTGTCAAGTGACAAAGATGAATCCAGAAACACACCTAAACTATTATTTCAGAAGAAGAGTAACCCCATCCAAAACAAGCAATGACCTATCTTCCGGACAATGGAACCACCCACCCACCATGCCTCTGTCTTCCCATTGCTCAAACCATCACTCCATAATTATATCCAGAGAAGGTTTGAGACCATGCTCAGCCTTTTCTGACTCAGATGCTATGGAGAAACAGCTGACTATCAGCAGAGTATCTCATTGTTTTTGTTCCAAAACTCCTAATAACTACGCCCCAGTGGTTTCATATAGTTGTTTAACAGGACTGTGCTCTGTGGCACACCATAGCACAAGGACCGTGGGTCCAAGACACAATCCCCCAATGCTGTTCTCTAGACACGGCCATGTAGGAAGGAATAAGAACCAGTGCAAAACACTGCCCCCAGTTCCCATCCCACAGAGCTGGTCCAAGATACCATGGTCAGGTGTATCAAAAGCTGCCAACAGGTCAGGAAGCCGGAGTAGAGATGCATTCCCTCTCTGTCCTGCTCTCAACACATCAGGGTGACCAAAGCTGATTCAGTCCCTAAACCATGCCTGAACCTGGATTGAAATGAATCCAGATAGAATCCAGATCAAGAAACTCCTGCAACTGCTCCGCCATCACTCTCTGCACCACTATGCCCAAGAATGCGGCTTGGCAGTATTTACTGTAAACCACAGAGTTCATAACGGGCTTCTTCATTACCGCTTAAGGGCTGCAGGCTCCATTCCACTGAATAGAACCATGTTCACCATACCCTGGACCCACCCACCCACCCAGTCAATCAGTCAGTCCTACCACACAAACTGGCTTTGACCAGCCAGGATGGACAGGGGTCAAGAAAGCAAGAAGTTGGTCACATCATTACCCTGTCTACACCATCAAGACACATAAACCAAAATTAATTCCACAAAATATGGGAAGGTGCTGCATTGGACAACTCAACTGGACTTGCAAAAACTGCTGTGTCTAAGGCACTATAGGGTTGAGCAACATTATTCTTGAAGCCCCATGCAAACTGCTCTCAACATGCTATGAGGGCCATTCACCATCTGGTAGGCAGAACTGTGTGACCTAACAGGTGTCAAGGGCAGACCATCTGAATTGGTCCCCCACCACTGCAGGGCAAGGTTGCAGACAATAGTCCAAACTTCCCTTGAAGTGGTCAGACCATGACAAGAGGGTTACACTCAGCCCGCCTATATGCAGATCCTACATTTGCACCAGTCACTGCACGTTGTTCCAAGCTCATAACTTAATCACAAGCTGCATCTGCCAAAGTGCAAAGAGAAGGGAGAAATACTGAACAGAGGAGTAGCCTCAAGAAGGATGAATAAGCAACATGTCAATGTAAGAGATCATAATCTGGATCAGCCAATTGACAGTTTGTGTTTGGTTGGCTGATGCTGAGTGGACCTTTCCACAAAATGCATCATATATATCTGATTAAAATAGATTAATGGTCAAAACCTGTAACTGTACAAAGGACAAAGTAGTCTTTCAACAATTAAAAGTTTTCCGGAAGCAAAAGAAAAAGAAAAAAAGAAAGAAAGGAAAATAATAAACACCAGGTGAACACTATAAATATAGCACATTTTCAGTTATACGTGATATGCAAAGCCCACAAATTTATATTGTACCATTATCTATCATATTGTATTTCCATTGTTATTCTGTTTACACTTAACTTCTGCCTGTTATTCATTTCCTACCAAATACACAGAAATGGGCGGCATCAAAATACTTGTGAGAAGATGTCACTTTATATATTTCTGCCTGAAGCTTCCAAGAACAACCTTTATTCAAAACAATGGAGTGAGAAAACCAGTGATTCACAATCTACACACAATAAAACACAATGTCTTAGCTGAAACTGGAATTCATCTTAGCAAACCAAAATCTGATTTCAAGACACAATTATGATAAGCATATAGTGGGATGCTTAACACTTGGGCTTCCAGCCAAGAAGTCCTTTCTATTTTGTACCTCCCCGTCTGTTACAAATAAGGAACGCGCTTTCTAGTCCGACTACAAGTCAAGCTTCCCGGAACTCCCTATTTGAAATGTTAATCACTCTGTTACTACACATTAGTTACCCTGCTCTGGTTAATGAGGCAATTCCTGACTAGGATGACCCAGAGTGGATAATATGATGATCTTCCTGCTTATCTCTATAGTAGCATGGGGAATGAGAAACATTCACAAGCATCTTTTTGGCTTCTCACAAACTCTGCTTATGAGATATTGATTGGTCCAAGTCCTTCTTTTTCTCATCCTAAATGCCTCAAGCTTAAAAAGAGATGAGATAGGAAGCATTCACCCTTCCTCCAAATGATCACACAGCACACTATACAGTGGTACCTCGGGTTACATATGCTTCAGGTTGGTACATACGCTTCAGGTTACACACTCCACTAACCCAGAAATAGTGCTTCAGGTTAAGAACTTTGCTTCAGGATAAGAACAGAAATCGGGCTCCGGCGGTGCAGCAGCAGGAGGAGGCCCCATTAGCTAAAGTGGGCTTCAGGTTAAGAAGAGTTTCAGGTTAAGAACGGACCTCCAGAACAAATTAAGTACTTAACCCGAGTTACCACTGTACTCTACTAAATAAACAAAAACATCTGGCCTGCTTAACCTCCATTTTTGTCAGAACGAAACAATTGGACATTAACCACCAGACCTCCAAAAATCCATTTCCTAGAGACAATAGTCCTAGATCCCAGGTGAGGTAGGATGACAAACACTGAAGAGAGTTCTCCCCTGAGCTTCCCACAAGTTGCAGAAAATGAAGGGCAAGCACGCTAACTTATGCTGAGCTTTACAACAGCAGATCTGTCTGATCTAAAGCTCAGTGTGCTCCAATACCTCTCTTCTCCTGTACGAAAGAGGAGAGAGTGGTTCTCTCTGGAGGCTGCCTACTCCAAAGCTCAACACAACAGACAAAAGCAACATAACAAACTCATGCTGCTGCTCTCTAGTCCAAAGCTTAGTGTGGTATGAGAAACCTCTGCCCCTGTGGCAAGCACAAAGAATGGCAGCCTACTAGGAAAAGCCAAAATATGTGAACTCCTGGTCAAACATTGCCACCAGATAGTGTAGAACAGATGAAAATATATCAACCAAATAAATTTAAGTTTACAATGTCTTTGATAAGTTCAGTTTCTCCATCGCCCTTTGCATATTGACTTATTTTAAGTACCACAAAAAGTCTTCTCAAATTTAAAGTAATTGAGGTATGAACAGTGTCTGTAATTTGGGCCAAACTGAGTTGAAAGATCCAAAAAATGACTCAGTACTTCAAAGGAAGAGCTATAGTGTTCTTGTATTCCCCTTACCCCCAAGCTAACTTGCTACCTGAATTTCAGGAATCTGAAAGGCATGCTGCTTTAAAGACATGCTATGAAACCAACGGCTATTTTATCATCTTAAAAAAATCTACAAAAAATGTTAAAACACTGACAGCTTTTCAGGCACTCCCTGTTTCTGAAAGAGTGAATTACTTTGATTTTGAAAACAAAGAAATGACAGTCATGTGTTCTAAATAAATTGACCTATACAGAATAGGGTAGCAAGCTTTAAATAACAAATGTTAGCCATATTATTTTAGGTGAATCTATTTGAAATAATCTGCTGTTCAACAAGTACAGTGGTACCTCGAGTTAAGTACTTCATTCGTTCAGGAGGTCCATTCTTAACCTGAAACTGTTCTTAACCTGAAGCACCACTTTAGCTAATGGGGCCTCCTGCTGCTGCCGCACCGCCGGAGCACAATTTCTGTTCTCATCCTGAAGCAAAGTTCTTAACCCGAGGTACTATTTCTGGGTTAGCGGAGTCTGTAACCTGAAGCGTATGTAACATGAAGTGTCTGTAACCCAAGGTACCACTGTATTAGAAAATGACATGGAGAGGCTGCTGCAAAAGGAAACCTAAGTTCTTTCCCTTACGACAGAGGTTTTCAACCTTTTTGGGTTCACAGCATCCTTGACCAAACACATTCTTCTTTCAGCACCCCTGTGGGGCTCAGGAACCCAGTTATGTCACCACTTGCCTACAGAGCCAGCAGCCCCTCACCTCTTTTAGAATACCCTCCCTTGTGGAGTGTTCCCTCAGCCTCCTCTCTTCTTCTCTCCTCTCCCCTTTCCTTGGGAGTCCTCCAGGCAGCCACTGCTACCACCCCTGGTCTCTGAGCTGCACACCCCGCGCCAAAGAGAGGTGCCTCCTCACACTGCCCCACAGGGCCCTGGGAAGCACCCCCTGGCCAGCCCCAGAGGCACCATTTGCCTGGGGAGCTTGTAGCCAGGGCTGCTGCAACAAACAGCAGTGGAAGCCTCTGGGAGGCAAAGACGTGGGAGGGCATCACAGGAGGGAGGGAAGGAAACAAGGACAGAGGCCGATGTTGCCCACGGCACCCTGACCATCATTCAAGGCACCCCAGGGTGCCACAGCACACTTGTTGCCTTAGGAGTTTGCATAGGCAGGAGGCCATGTGCCAAACTACTCCAACCCAGAACAATCCAGAAAGATGCATGCACCACAAACTGTGTTAAGTATCAATGGAACTGTATAATCAATTTTTTTCTGCAGAAGCATGAACGTGAGAACTTAGGAAAGCCTGTTCAATCAGGCCAATGGCCAATCTAGTCCAGCATCCTGTTCTCACAGTGGCTGAACAGTTGCCTTTAGGAAACCAGCAATCAGGATTCGAACACAAGAGCACTCTCCCCTCCCCTGGTTTCCAGCATCCAGGATTCAGAAGCGTGGTTTCCTCCAACTGTGGAGGCAGACCACAGACACTGTGGCTATGGTTTTAATGTTTAAAGAAGTCTAAGAACTATTTCCTTTTCCTTTACCTAAACCCTCTCCTACCCACTTCCAGGATTGTTTCTTAATATGTCTGCTGAACTATGTCGGAAATTTTTTTGCAGAAACCAGCAGTGAATTCCTGATTGGATAAATGCCAGGGCCTCTATCACCTTCTTAATGTACTTCCTCCTTTCCTGTTTTTCATGCTTAACTCTTTTAAAGAGCTATGTCAGATAGAGATGGGAGAGGAATCTGCTTGTCTTGGATTCCACAGTAGATTCACCTGATCTGAACCTGGTGGAACATGACCTGGATCATATCAATGCTCCATAATCTGTAATTTCTTTATTCCTTCAAGGATTGTGTGCTGCCTCCTTCCCCTATTCCCCCCTCCCATTTCTCCTTTTAAATTTTCTAAAACAGAGCACCACCCATAGTCTGAGCAGCTAGTGCTTGGGCACCTTTGAATGTACATGCAGCAAGTTCCCCTGAGAATGATGAGACTTGAGGGCATTCTATGGCTCTTGGGGAACTTTACGGGAGTCAAAATATGGCTGCCCTCTGTTTACACCCTGTTGCTCCTAGGGGAACTTGTTGTATGTGTATTCAAAGCATGAGGTGGCAGGCAGCAGGGAGAGAATCGAGGCAACACACAATCCTCAAACAACCTTCTAAATACTTTTTATAAAAGTGTGTTTCCAGGGAGATTTTTAAGCATTTCCCATTAAAAACCTACCTGGAAACAGAATGGGACAGCCTTGGCCTCATCCTCTCTGAGGCCTGGGGCAGACCAACTGTAAAGGATCTGCCCAACCCCATAAAAAAATTAACAAGGAAAAAATGGGAGGGAGGAGTTAAAGAAAAAAAAAAACCATCAACACATACTGAGAATACAGTAAGTCCCTCTTAATTTAAACATATAGATATTAGCCTTCCAAATGTCCAGAGAGGTATCCACATTTGTGAGGAATATGTTTGAATGCAAAAAGGGCAGTGTGGTCTTCAGACCATGGCTTAATAGATGGTGTTTATCCTTCCAGGCTCAAAGTATAAATCTCTTAGCAACCACAAGGACTCATAAAACACACTTTTGTTGTTTGCTAATCCCCACACTACAGGAATCTGATTTAAAAGCACATAAACATCAGCAAATATCAAGGATTTCACTAGTACAAAATTGACACAGACAACAATGTCAGACCAAAACAAATGTATCATTGGACATGCCCACATCGTGTGTCCCAGATCTGTCCAACCCTAGTGACGGACTGTCCTCACCTGGTTCTTAATTGTTTGCCGGTGTTCCTAAGGCTGCATGCGCACCATACATTTAAGGGACATGACTACCCCCCCTAAATCATGTGAACTGTAGTTTACCCTTCACATAGCTACAATTCACAGCACCCTTAACAAACTGCAGTTCCCAGGATTCCTCGGGGGACGTCATGTGCTAAACGTATAGTGTGTACACAGTCTTAGTATCTCTTGCTGGCTCCTGTTCAACATTATTTCTTCAGAGCTGGTATAGCAACCCAGGGTCCAGGTCTTGGTCCTGTCCTTCTTCAATGAAAGTGCACTGGGGAAAGGGGATTCATGCAGTATCATTTCAACACAGGCTAGCAATACCGTATTCTACATGCCTGTATTTGGTCTTTCATTCTTGATGTCCAGTTTTACATTGCCATCGGGGCTGATAATATTTCAACATGGGTTGATCTCTGTAGATAGGCTAAAAAACCCCAACAACAACTAGTTGAAAATAGAGTTCCCATTCAAACTTCTTTTGCATGCTTTGTATCTCCATTGACACCACCCTGTTCTATGGCTATATATTATATCCACAATCTGGGCTTCAAACCTGATTCCTCTCCACCATGACTAAGAAAAACAACCTCCTTTTCACTAACCTTTCCTTCTTCCATTTTATCACCGTCTCTCTATCCAAAGCCATGCTGCCAGATAACCCACTTTGCCGTTCATATTTATCTTATCCATCAAAACATGCATTATCTTCTGCAACACGGCTTTACAGAATCATATACATGCAAGACTTTCAAGTCTGTGCACACCCTAGAAATCTCCTTGCCACATTATGACTACTGTTAGAGGTCAGCATCACCATCCTAAAGTTCCTGAGGCTAACAACCAATTTCGGCTCTGCAACCTCCAACCTTCTTTGGGAGCAGGATAATGACGGGGTTCCAACATCCACCTTTTTAATGATCCCTGGTTCTGAAAGCTTGCCTTCATGTAAGAATGTAACTGGGAAACAGAGAACAGTAAGGTTTTGACTGCTGTTAATTTGGAAGTCAGAGGGCATCTTATATCTCATGTAAACCTACTGATCATTAAGGCCACAAACTTTCTTTCTGAAGCACAGAATCCAGAAGTTCAATAGGTTCTGATTCAGAGTCCCCATAATAATTTTGCCCAGTGGGCAAGTTCAAGTACCTATACTGTTCCATGATCTCAACAGTAGCACCACAGATTATCCCTGATTTGTGATTGGAAGTTGCCATTTCACTCTATTGTATTTCTGCCAAGAGCCAGAGGGGGCTAAGCAGACAGGTGCAAGGAAAGAGGCTTCCTGTAGACTAGGAAAAGTGCAAAGGGTACTATAGGAAAACTCTAGAAGCACCTAACTAGGGAACAAGTACTAAAGTAAAAGCGAACTGTCTTCTCAGATACTTGTATAACAAGGCTAATAAAGAATATCAGTATCCAAAGAAAAGGTTAAGGGGAAAGCTAAGCAGAGTCTGCTCCCTTGGCTAGATGGACAACTGGGCTTCAATAGGAATGGGCTTTCCCAAGTTCGGCATTTCAGAATTCAACAGAATGTTGGCCTTCTTTTGGATCAGCCTAGAGAAAAACATCCACAGCTGACTGGTAAATAAGCTCCAACACAAGGAATAAAATAAAGTATTATGGCTAATTAAGAATACTATGAAACTTGAAGGCTTGCATATTACAACACACACAAAAATTGGTCTAATGAGGTTTTGTTTCACCTACTCCTTGTTGCCTGTCCTTTGGGATCAACTGTGCAGCGAGAAATAGGAAAACACTTTAGCACTTGAGAAAACCAACCACTCAGAATCATATTCACAAATTATTTTTTGTATTTTCAACATCTTTTAGGCAACTTAAGAATTAATGGATCTATAAAGTGAATAATTCTCCAGACCTGAGGCAGAGATTTTGGATTACCATAATGCCCACACTTAATATTTGAATCTTAAGTTACCTAGTAATAGTTTGCTGTGGCTGTTCCGCCCACTTGACCCAGAGAAGGAGATTCAGTGAGTTTAGTTTCACCTTTCAAGAAGCTCAGCTTAGCATTACATATGAGACAAACTCTACTCAATTTCACAATAAGCCAGTTTTAAGCCAGGAGTTATGAAAGCGGTTTATCGAACTAGCCAGAGTTCTTTAAAATCTAGGATTCCTGGTTTCTACTTAATGTGAAGCTGAAATTCTTTAAAAGTGAAAATAGACTTGACAGAAGTCCTTCTCCAGGCCACATGGAGGTGTAGGAAGTGCAGAAGCCGAGTGTTTTGCTCAGGCTCCTTGAGGCTAGTCTGTGAAACACTAAACTATGATTTAGCATCACATGCAAACCAGCCTTGTGTGTGTTGCATGGATTATGAAGAGAAAAACAGCAATGGAAGAAAGAAGAAGAGAGTGGGAATGTGTCTATATTACAAATTTATACTGGTCCCATCCCACTTTAACAGTCACAGCTCCCTCCCCAATTATTGGAGCTGTGATTTGATGAGAATGCTAAAAATACTGTTGGAGATCTCTACCCACCCCTGCCTGTAAGTCTTAGATTTTCTAAGGAGAACAAATGACCTAGACCTAGATCTCTGCAGAGTAGATATGCCCTGAGTGAAACAGAGCGAAGAGAAAACAGGAACATATACATTTTTAAAACAATTAAACAAGGCCCCATGTTGCAGGCTATGGTTAGGAAATGGGTGCAAAAAACTGAAGGTGGCTGCAAGCCCCAATGAAAGCTTTACTAATAAAATCTGCATCCTAATTCATCAGTGTGGCCAAGACTGAAAAACAAACTCCTGTGTGTGTGTCCCAGACATAACTGTAGCTTTTATTTCATATGCATAAAAGTGAACAGATATCATAGCTGTCCTAACAATGAGGATCACAGCAAATGCAAACTGACAGCATCTTCAGCGAATGGATAAATATTTGAAATTCTTGTCTAGTGACTAAAGCTGTGTGCAATGTGGTAACCAAAGTGACTAACAGCTCTGTGGCAACATTCAGACGTAATGCTAAACCATGGTTTGGCATTACAAAAAATGAGTCTAGCCTCTGCTGCACCATTTCTCCTCCTCTGGCTTGGTCACAAGGAGGAAATTGGAAGGATGTGCTTTAATTGCCGTTTAGCATATCACCTGAGTTTTGCATTCTGGTTAATCTTAACTATGGCTACTGAAAACAAGTCAGATGCATAAACTATGGTTGAAAGCCAAGTTGCTTCCACAAACCATAGCCATGATTTTCAAGTTTGCATGGTTCACATGACAAGACAACCTGCGATTAATAAAAAACAGAAAGGGGTAAAAAAAAAAAAAAAGAAGTGAAAGCTTTGCAGCCCCTCATCACAACTGTACCAGAGGGCAAGGGGCATGCTTGCAAGCCAAGGGGAGCCTCATATGCATGTCTCTAATGGTCTCTCTGTTGCCTTTGACTTCAGGAAAAGGCATATCCCTCACCCACAAGCCTTCTAAGCAGGAAACATGTAGCAAGATTTCATGGGGTTGTTTCTTAATAAAAACTGAAATTACCATAAGCAAATAGATCAAGATTAAGACTAGCTTTTCAAATAAATAGTGATAAAAAGAGGGCAAGAGCTATACCCCATATGGACTACCACCATGATTGTTTAAGAACCCATTAAGCAGCAAACAGGTGGCAGAAGTGAATTTTAAAGATAGAGTAAGGAATGGAAGAAAAATGTAGCAAAGAACAGTGAAGCTTAAAAGAAACCAAGTAGGAAAATGTACAACAGGAAAAGGGTGACAGAAAAGAAGATAGGCAAATAGAGTAAACTAACAAGAACAGACTGCAAGGAAGGCTATAAACACTATTTCATCAAGCTCAGTTCTCTCATTTTATGAGAGTTTTGAAAGTATTCCGAACTAATAAAGCTATTATTTTAATTCATCTTGAAACTTGAATATATATATAGAGGGGGGGGGGTGGAATTTATCCTTTTACCTTATGGGATGGAAACTGTTCCGGGACAAGTGGACAGTATATCAACTTTTTAACTACTAATCCTCTGTGACATTACTGGTGCTCTATTTATTGCTGAAACATTTATGAGTGGAAGAAAATGGCAGGGCAGCACATTGTAACAGAAAATGGGAGAAAAGGTTTCATTTTTGGTGCCCATTTTACAACAGAACAAAGTAATGTGATTTCTCTGAAGTTCATTCCTTTCTTCTTTGTCCAAAGGTCAAACAGCCAAGGAATAAGGATTAAGAAGATACAACTATGAAGCAGATGTGAACAGTTCACTCCTTGAAGTGGCAAGAATATGTGTCATGTGCTTGGGAAAAGGTGACAACTGGATCAAGAAAGAGTGTGATGGTGAAACTGATACATTTGCTGGAAGCTAGGTAAAAATTGGTTATAAGGCAATGGAGTCTTTTTTAGAAAAGAGAGCACCAATCTTTTCTTTTAGAAAGATGTCTATTTTTAAAGGTTATGGTTTTTAGAAGTCACAATTTGAGTACTTTTCATTGGTTATTAAAATAACTCCAAAGATGGAAATATAATGCACATATTTATTCTCAGTCTCTATCTGTACTGCATTTTTTTAAAAAAAAAATTTAATTGTTTTATAATTTGAATGTTTGCTGCCCTGGGCCCCTTTGGGAGGAAGGGCAGGATAGAAATTACACAGTGTGTGTGTGTGTGTGTGTGTGTGTGTGTGTAAATAAAGTTCATAGTATTTATGCACATAAGCAAGTGTTAGCATAGTAAATTAAAACCGAGTTTAATAAAAACATTTACTCCCAAATGTCAAAGTAAGGAGGCTATTTAACCTCAATGGAATTACTGACCTGCAAAGAATGCCAATGAAGGATTATTGCCAAGTGCAAAAACCCTAAAGATATGCTCTTGGATGTCGAGGTGACCATCCCCTTAAGAGATTAGCTGATGTTGCCAAATTTTATCACCCAACAAGAGATAAAAGGTTAGACATATGTTTATAGTGATGAGAAAACGAAATTCAAATAGTATATGAAAATGAAAACAAACAATTGTTGATCGGCCACATAAAAGTGATATTCGTTCTAATCGAGAAAATTCAGTTTGAGTTAACAATTTGTTGAAAACTAGACATATGCAACATTTTAATATAATTGTGGGGACATAAACTAGTATTAACAAATATTCATACAAGTTTCACATTCTTGAGTTGCAAACCAATTTGAATGTAACTTATATTAATAATGTCTATAATATCTTGTTTATTTCAGTAGTTAATTTAAGACTTCAGCAGTACGTTGCAAGAGTGTAAACCTTTCTGGTGACTCTTCAAAATGCTCCTCTCTTCAGAACTTTGTGAAACTTTTCCATCAATATGGAGGGTTTAAAAAAATGCATCCACTTATACTTACAGCGGAAGAGTCATGGAAAATGCCTCCATAGCCATAAAGGCAAACAACCAAACTATGGATCATTCCGGTTTTTCAGAAAAAGTAAGATATGTTTATCTGACGAATAATGATTACAAGGACATGAAGAAGCTAGCTCAACAAAATGGCTTCCACTATGTTGTTGAGGGAATGGGGGTGTGAAGTCACACTGTACAAACATGGTTCACGTAAAACTTACACCTTACAATGAGGGTCATCCTTTTTCATATATACTGATTTCCTAGACACACATTGCTATTGCTTTGTTAATGTCACTATCTAAATCGCTTTAGCAGATGGCGGTAAAACACATCACTAAATACCACTTGTATGAAAAGCCAAGTGTAAATAGAATATTTTATCAGTAACATCACTACCGTTTATCAGTTTGATCCAACAGGATTGGTCCTTCATCCCCCCCCAAAAAAAATCCTAATAAAAGTAATAGTCATCAGATAGCATTTTGAAACAAGTGGCCTAGTCGTGAACAAGTACATTCCTCTTATTGAGCTGCCATGATAGTTACGCTGAAATAATAGTAAAAATAATAAACATGGAATTTAATCATTTCAATAGAAAAACAACCAATTTTGAAATCTTATTAGGGATTGCTTAATCTCTAATATATACCAGAACCATCAGGAAGCATACAAGCTCAAGGGATAATTTAGAGCGCTACTAAAATAATACTGTATATATGAAATAAATATTTTTAAAAATATCATTGCCAACCGCTACCATGAATGGAACTCATTAGGCAGTACATACAAGCTGATTAGTAAAGATGAAACAGCTTCAACAGTGACAACTCAAAAGTCATATCCCTGCCTGGTACAATCCACCAATATTCGGCATAGATAATTTTCTGTCAATGGAACTGAAGTGCACAATTAAATAAGTCCCAATGATTACAACTGAACTTGGACTAAATGCTTAAGACCTACTGATTACAGTCAAACTTTTTGTGCATTGCATCCACTGCAAATATCCAACTAGCAGGAAAAGCACTGGTTCCAATAATTCTAATATATTAACGTATTTATTAAAATGTATAATGGTCTAGATGCACCCCATACTCGCGATTTGTAAAAGAGATTACTTTCATGAGGCAAAATTTTAAAAAAGCCGTTAATTTTGCTTAGATATGGACCAATGCAATAGTTAAGATTTTACAATGAACAGCGCCAACACAGCCATCATGTTTCACCCAGAATGGGGGAAGAAATACAAAACGCGAAAACTATATGGCAGTTAACCCACAGAAACAAAGAAGCCCATTTCTGTATAAAATTATCCAAGCTATTCTAATGCAGATAGATAGATAGAGATAGATAGATACACATATCACATCACTATACATGCTTTCAAGTTATTGTCTTTACTTCAGGCTTTCAGAGCACATATATTCTTGATAATAAACTACGCCTATATACTTGCATGATAAATGCAAACACCACACAATGAACTAAAATGATTTGTTTAAAACGGAACAATTAATAAAGATAATTTTCCATGCTGACAGTCCACATTTCATCCATAAGTTTGAAGAGTCAAATGCTACCACAGCTGGAGGTTATTCTGCCAAATGGCTTCCAACAGTGACCATAGAACCGGGAAGTGTGAATATATGTATGTATTCATGTATGTGTATGCGTGTGTGTGTGCTCATTTGTGTGATTACATATAGTATATATCAGTTTTTTAGACATTCACACATAGGGTTATATACATGGGGGGGTGGAGACATACCTAATGAAAACTCCAAATTCAAAGCGTTTCAACTGTTCATCAGGTGAACTCAAGTCAATCATATTCAAAAAAATATTTTAAAAAATACCCCAAACCCAAAACATTAAGAAATCAAATGGAAACTTAAGCACAAGCTATTTGCAGGCTGCCTGCGGAGAAAAACTAAAACAAAAAAGTCCATACGAATAACTCAGATATGTTGAAAATAGATTTGTCCGAAGGGGGGGAGGGGGTTATTGTAGATAAAGTGGGAGGGAGGAAATACCTCCCCGCTTAAGTCCATCATGAAAGAAAATGAGACAAGATTATAAATAAGAGGCCAAGTTATTGCACACCATGGGATTCTTAATCTGGCTACCTGTGGTTTTTGCAGTTAAAGCCTTTTTTCTGCAGTGGCAGGGGGAGGGAGCGGTTGAAGGAAAAAGAGAGAAAATTTTGTGTTTATATGCCAGTTTTGCAAGTGATCAAAAGCGTGCATTAACCACTAAACTGGAAAAACATAAAATTATTATTATTGTTGTTGTTGTTGTTGTTAGTATTATTTAAAAGCCTATGACTTTCGAAATGCTATTGATTATTACCTGTACATCTCGCTTCCTGCATTCTTGGGTTTTATTGTCGTACTCTGTCATGGCAGCCCGAAGCTGTTTTTCCAGTTTCTCAATTTGCCGTTCATGTTCTCGGACCAGGCAATCCTTTTCTGTGTTATTCTGCTGGAATAGGTGCGTCTTCTCCTGTTCATGCTCCAGCTTCAGCTCTACTATCTGATTGGACAATGGAGAGTACAGTTCATCAACAGAACATCCCTGTCGTCATGACAACTCATCTTACAGCTTAATTTCCCACCCTCAACAATTTCAAGTTCACTTTATTATTATTATTTTTACGTCATCCTTACCTCGAATTACCTTTGTCTTTATTTTTAAAATAAAAATAAAAAACACAATCGGAGCAATTTTGTTAAGCGTGACAGCTAAACAAATACGGCACATCTTGAAACGCAATGTACTTGTATGGATGTCAGAATGTGTGTGTGGTTTTCAAAAAAAATTTAAAAAAAAAACCACCAAAAAAATCCCACGCCATTGTCGCATTCTGTATACGTTTCCCCAAGTATCCTGCTGTTGACATCCAGCAGCGACGCAGATTAAAAATGGTTAAATCAGCCTCTTCTGCTCTTCATGCTTGCACACAAAAGCATCGGTAAATCTGTTAAAATATTTTGCTATGATTTCTCCAAAATAAAAGCCCAGCCCATCTAGGCGACTGTACATATATTATTTTCGTTAAAGAGAAATATATATACGCACACAAACACACACACATTAAACAAGAGCTCTATTATTCCGCTGTCAGCTACGGTACACCAACATAAACAGATGTATGTGTTTCAGGAGGGAACCTGCTGTGCTGCAAGCTTGCGCCATGATTTCATAAGAAGCATTCTATTCTCAGGAAGGATCCTTTCCCAGTCCACACCACACTGGATACGATGACCTTGGCCAGTCTTAGCCTCTCCCCGCTAGACTGAATGGCAGCCCGAGACCAAGGGCCTGGTAGCCGCAGCTTTGATACTAATCCTCCCAGGCTGTGCACAATGGCACCCTACCTGGCCTGCAAACTATAGCCAGCTAGGCTGCCTTTGAAGCAGGTGATGAATAGGGGACTGCAGGAAGCCAGCTTTCCTAGTGAACTCCAGGCCACACAGCTGCTAAGAACAGTCACTTGGATTTTTCTTCAGTTTTGGTGGATTTCAGGAGAAGAAAAAAAAGCACGTTATCGAGAATATGTTGGTTATAGTCAGCGTGAGAATCCCACTTCTTCCTCTTCTTCTTCAGAAAAGAAAGCAAACAGTAGGAGTCTGCTTAAAATCGATCTTGTTTGTGTGGGTAAAAGTGCGCAGGCACCTTATCTTAAAGCGATAGCATTCATTTTTTAAGTCGGCATTTTCTGTCATCGGCAGCTGCAAATGTGTCCTTGGAAATGGCTGTTATGTGCATTTGTAACACTGCAATTAAAAGATTCCCGCCCCCTCCCTATTCAGGGACTAAGGGGAAATGTGTTTTTTTTAATATTTTATTTCCAACCTCAGAAGGGAATCGGGTTGTGTTACACACTGTGCTTTACATCTTTTTGTACGGTTTAATAAAAACAAAGCATTGTAATTCTAATCCTGAAAAAGAAAGATACATTGAGCAGTGAGTTACCTGGAATTATGCATTAGTTAAAACCGGCTAATTTCGCCTGCCCTTGCCTACATACTCACACATTTTTATCTAACACATCAAGGCCTGAATCCACTTATATGGAAGGTAGCTTGTTTGAGCAGAACAGGATGCGCTTCCATGCAAAATGAGTGCCGGAATCAAGACACATTGTTCCAAACTTCTAAAAACTGGCTCATAAATATTTGTCAAAATAAAATAAAACTGAAGCTCCTATCCATTCTTAAGGAAATCAGCCCTGAGTGCTCACTGGAAGGACAGATCATGAAGCTGAGGCTCCAGTACTTTGGCCACCTCATGAGAAGAGAAGACTCCCTGGAAAAGACCCTGATGTTGGGAAAGATGGAGGGCACTACGAGAAGGGGACGACAGAGGACGAGATAGTTGGACAGTGTTCTCAAAGCTACGAACATGAGTTTGACCAAGCTGCGGGAGGCAGTGGAAGACAGGAGTGCCTGGCGTGCTGTGCTCCATGGGGTCACGAAGAGTTGCACACGACTAAACAACAACAACACTAGAAAGACTTTCACGGACACCACGGTTTTCCCTTTGCCAACTGATTTTCTGGTGGTCCACCCATGCTGCCCTTTCTAGTCCCCTTAAACCAGGGACAGCACTACCATGAGACAGAGTGAGGTTCCAGGTGGCAAAATGCTAAGTAGGGGACAGAGCTGTGTGTGCCATGTGTTCTGACCTACTTCCTCTAAGCTAGCTTGTGCCATCTGTTGCAGCAGAGGACACTGTGCTGTCACCACTGTGAATGACCAGTCTGCAGTACAAGGATTGGGGAGAGGCGCCATCTTGCCATTTGCCTCAGGCCGCAAAATGGCTTGGGCGGCATTGCCTTGAACCCTTTCAGCTCATCAAAGAACTGTATGAAGTATCCCTATCTGTGAACTCTTAAATCAAAAAGAGAATAGTCAGAAAAGCACAAATATCAGTTTCTGTATCCTCTCTTTCCTATATGCTTGTTTTCACTATAACTAGCAGAATATCCATCATTATGATACTGTAAAAGGGAAACAAAGAGAAAGTCCAAATATTTACAGAAACCCAGGGTGGTGCTTGGAGAGAAGAACTCCTGTATGTTTTGAGGAGAGACAGAGTAAGTCCTCTGAAGATCTCTCCTTTAGGAGTGGATGACTTGTATGGCAAAATGTAATGTTTCGTATTTGGTGACACTACTAGTGTGGAGATTGAACCTACCCACTACCACTGGTGATCAAATCCTTCATAGATGAAGCAGGGACACACTTCTACAAGTCTTCCAATTGTAGCCTGGTATAGTAACCATCTAGGGTTTCATTTCTTGGATACACTACAGTGGGATGGCAAACCTGGAATTGGGGGGTGATACATTTAAAGAGCTGGACCATAAAGAAGGCTGATCGCCGAAAAATTGATGCTTTTGAATTATGGTGCTGGAGGAGATTCTTGAGAGTCGCATGGATTGCAAGAAGATCAAACCTATCCATTCTGAAGGAAATCAGCCCTGAGTGCTCACTGGAAGGACAGATCCTGAAGCTGAGGCTCCAATACTTTGGCCACCTCACGAGAAGAGAAGATTCCCTGGAAAAGATCCTGATGCTGGGAAAGACTGAGGGCACAAGAAGAAGGGGACGACAGAGGACGAGATGGTTGGACAGTGTTCTCGAAGCTACCAACCTGAGTTTGACCAAACTGCGGGAGGCAGTGGAAGACAGGAGCGCCTGGACTGCTCTGGTCCATGGGGTCACAAAGAGTCGGATACTACTAAATGACTAAACAACAACAAACAACACATTTGAATATAGATATATTAGAGGAAGTTGCTCCTAGCAACAATGGAGGACAGCATGGTGGAGCTGTGGTGCTCACCTGACCTCCCCTCTGGCTATGTCACTACTTTATACCAGACAGAGTAGGGGAGTGGTAAGGCAGCAGTAAGGTGCAGTAACATTGGTGGAGACAATTCAGTGCTCTTGCCAGTGTGTTTGCATTGTATTGACCTCATTGTTCCTGCTCTTTCTCCCAGAATGCAGCAGCAATTTAGCTGGGACAGTGCAGGGAAATTCAAAAGATGTGGTGTGTAAGGAGATGGATTCTAACGAATACCTGGGATTTCTTTGCCACTGATTAAAACCTTGGCAAGTAGGAGAGGAAACTTGTTGAACTACTTTGCAGCTCTCGCTAATCCTGAACTCCTGAACCCTGGCCCTTGTTCTCAGATGCATAGGAGCAGGGTGCCAAACACATAAGTCACAAGGAAAGAAATGGGACTTAAGCATAATAATAATAATAATAATAATAATAATAATAATAATTTATTTGTACCCCGCCCATCTGGCTGGGTTTCCCCAGCCACTCTGGGCGGCTTCCAACAAAGATTAAAAATACATCAAAATGTCACACATTAAAAACTTCCCTGAACAGGGCTGCCTTCAGGTGTCTTCTAAATGTCAGGTAGTTGTTTATCTCTTTGACATCTGATGGGAGGGCGTTCCACAGGTTGGGCGCCACTACCAAAAAGGCCATTTAGCATTTCACCTTTTCTTGAAGGCATCTGTAGGCCTTGATCCAGATATCTGCTTGTATGGTGGCTCCATTCGCTTTTAAAGAAAGCTTTTGTATCCATTGAGAAATGCCTTTGCATGAACTTTCCCTCCACACAGGAGATGGGGAAAGGTACATTTGGGGTAACATATACCCCTTGGATTATGGTTACAGTGTTGAGAATCAAATTATACACTTGGCATATCTTTGTTTGAGAAGTTTGGAACAGCACCCAGGATTTCTGAAATTCCAAAAACTGCGAATTTATACATTCAAGAACCTGTGGCTTTTAATGAAAGCGCTTTCAGTCAGTACCATCCAGAAGGTGTTTTGTGTAAATTAAAAGCATTCCAAACACATGCACAAACAGCAAGAGAAATATATAATATAAACACATACACACCATAACAGTTTTGTGTGCTGAGGGTCTTTTAAGCCTGACCCAGGCACTGAAGCCGTTTCAAAGGCAGGAAAAGCTGCTGCCTTCTCTGTGGTGTCCAATACCTTTGAAGTATCTAAGGCAGCTGCTCCTGGCAGATAGGAACTCTTGTTCTCTCTCTCTCTCTCTCTCTCTCTCTCTCTCTCACACACACACACACACACACACACACACACACACTTTGTTCTCCTTACAGCTGGTATATTTGAAAGACCAACTAAACTAAGTAAAAGCGAAAAACAAAAAGTTTCTCTTTTAAAAAATGACCTTAGTAGATACTTCAAAGGAAAGTGACAAATCTGAAGCTGAATGTGAGTGAGATGTCTAGATGGTACCAACAAGGGCCCTGCCATCATATTTTGTTGAAAGAAGTACATTTAAATGAAGAAATATGCAGAGCTCTTTTAAACTGACTCTCAGACTCAGATTGTGTCCTACTATAAACTCCCTTTGGAATGCCAATTCCCAATGTTGACTTTAGCCACTGTCAAACCTTACGTGAGAAGCTCGATTTTTAATGGTGCCCAAGGATTTAATTTTAATTTTATATTACTTTTTATATTCTTTGCTGTGTTCTAAGGTGCCCTGTGCTCTGATCTGGACACAGGATGGAGTTTTGAAACTCTGACATAAATAAGTCAAGCAAGGTTTACTAGTCTAACCAGAATATTCTACCACTATATGGCACCAGTAACCATCTTAGATTACTTTTTAAAAGGATTAAACATATCCACAAATATCTCTGTCAATAGCTATTTATTATTGACATCCACATCACAGAAACAAAATAGCTGTCTGAATACCAAGTAATGGAAACAAAGGTAGGTTCACCCTTAACCTCACTCCCTGTGAACCACCGGCATCCAGCTGACTGATGGTCAAATTAATAAATTATTATTTTTGCTGGATACAAATCTAAGGGTTGAGGTTATTTAATATTTTGGTATTTATATCATGTTCTTCTACCAGTAAGTACCCAGAGGAAATTACAAAAGAAGGGAAGAAAGAATAGATAAGCTAATACGTAAATTCATGAACATGACCAAGGACTGCTGTTTTTTAACCAAACATAACACCAACATTTTTGCAATCAGGATATCAGATTCAAATCTCAATTGATGATCAAATTTTAGGGCGATGTTCATTCTGGAATCCACATATCATTCACAACTGTCCCATTTAGAGTGCTGAAATCCTTCATCAAGTCTGCATCAATGAAGGCATCTAAGATGACTACATCATGTTTTTGGTCCATGCTACATGACTGAAGTTTTAGCTCCCAGTCATCTCTTCCAGGAAAAAACCAAAACAAACCACCCACCCTTCTGGCAACCTATGACAGGCCCCTCCACTGCTCACAAAAAACCCCCAGGCTATTAAGCTAATTTTCTGCTTAGCTGATAAATCCTTAGAAGGCCACATCTCCCCCACCTCCCAGTAAAAGCTGGTCCACCAGCATCTCCACAGCAAAGGCATGAAGGGTAAGGATGGAGTACTCATGGGCCCTCTGTTTCATTTAGGCAGCAACTTACTGGAGCTGGCATTATATTGAATCTTGGATAAGGCTAGTGGGGTTGGGGACATTGCACTGCAGATGGAGAGAAAGCACAGAGGTCACCCATGATGTTCCATGATATCATTTGAACATTCCAGGCTGTATATTTCAAAGCACAGGCTTTGCCTTGGCGACATCACTGTATCACCTGAGGCATCTTATATGTAATGCAGAGGAATACACTACCTGTTTTGTCTTAGGGCTCAATTATAACTCACTTTAATCAACATTTTGGAATGCACTCTTTTACCTAAAAGGCATGACAACCTTCAATACACAAATCCACAACAGTGCTGTAGAACCTGACTCTACATAATGCATGAATGAAAAGTTGGTACCGTTAAAAGGGATATTTAGAACCTGCAGAGACCATGATAAAGTTCAGAAATATTCAGAAATGACTCGCGCTGAAGTTATCTTGTAGTTTGTTGCCAAAAAAGACAGCATAAAAGGAACAGAATGAACTATTAGTGTAACGTTTTAAAGAACAGACATCCAAGAAGATGAGAAAAAAGAATTTAGCAGAAGATCATAAAGAAGATTTCATGTGAAATTTATATAGATATTCTGGCAGAGGGGCAACTCATGGTTTGTTTTCTGCCAACAAACCATAGTGTGAAACCATAGCTTACAAACATGGCTTGCTTTAACTATGAAGAGATAATATGTGATTTAAACAAAGGAGATGAGTTTCGAGTTCAGCAAACCAGGGTCTTGAACATCTTGAGATATAGCAATATACACCAAACACAATTTGAAACCTCTGGAAATAAATAGGAAGCCTTGCTACAAGTGTAAACAATAGAAAAGAATGCATACTTTGTGTTAATGAACTGCCTGTGAAACTTAATAATATTGGATGTTGTTGACTTATTTTTAAAGAAAAAAATGCAAGTTGGGCCCAGCTGTGTCAAAAGGTAAATGCTAGAGGAGTTGTTGTTTTTACTATTTATTTATTTTAAAGCTAGCTAGCTAACCTGTTGCTCATATCTTTGCTTGAGCTCTTCAAGCTGCCAGGAGAATTCTTTTGACTGCTTTTCACGGAGAGATTTTGATCTGCTTAGATCTGCTTCCACTCTTTCCATCTAGAAAGTAAGAGACAATATTTAACATATATAAATTAGTTATTTCAAGACAGACACTGCTGATAACAGTTCTCCTGCCATCAAACAGCTTAAAATGGTCCTGCAGCATTGTTGTGTGTTGCTGAGGGTGATTCAAGGATACAGTATCTGTAGTGACAAGACCACCAGCACAATCCAGTTAAAATTTAGTAATTTTTCACTGGGAGACTGAAACCAGTGCTGAGCTCTCTCCAGTTTTGCATCTGATGAAGCGGACTCTAGCTCATGAAAAACTGAGGAATAAATTTTGTCTAAAATACTTTGTTGCAGCATTTAATTTAAAACAATGGCAGTTTAAAATGCTGGACTTTGGCCAGAGAATATTCCATCTTTAATTTCCTCTCTCATGCAACTGTGTTTGAATTTCATTATAAATGTGTTTGTCTGTAGTAATTAAATGCAATATTGTATACTGATTCTGAAAACAGTTATCACCGGGGTCATTATATTTGCACTCAGGAAAGACTTTTGCTCAAGCTTCCCTGGCTTCTTACATTTTTTTTATCTTATAGACTACATGACATGACTTGCTTGCTAAATATACCTGGATTGTTTAACCAAATATTTGCCTGTTTGCCCTTGCATTCTGAATGTGATAATACAGTTCAACGATACAGTTGACATTATTGTATGATACATAGAAGTGGCATAGAAAATCCAACAAGCAAATATCATCAACAAACAAATATCATCAACAATTTGTGCATAAAAAATTGCATGCAATTAGAATCTACAGTATTTCCAGGTAGGGAAAATTTCCCTATCTGGAAATCTGGAAAGCCACTGCCAGTCAATTTCGGCATCACTGTGCAAGATAGACCAATAATTCGACTCTGAAAAAAGGCAAGTGATGTTCCTAATTCATTTCCTAATTTAGTTATTTGTATTATCAGCATAGTGGTCAGATTTGTGTCATGCATGCTTCCAGAGACCTAAATTAAGCAGAATCATCATCCTTTCTACTTCTGATGCTCAGACTATGAGTGCCTTTGTTTACGTAGTCAAAAGAGAAGCATTGATGCACAAAGAGGGAGGTGTCAGCAGGCTTCCCCCCCCCCCGCAACAATAGTAGAAAATAAATATGGGGGGGGGGGTTTCCCAGGTAGTGGATGGGTACTAAAACTAATGACATCAGAAGCCTCTAGAACAGAATCTACTGAAAGCAAATAAAACTTGTGGGCTACATAGATGGGGCTAGGTAATAATATTTAGGTAAATAAATGAAAAAGATCACTTGCTATAAGCTATCTAGAAAAGCATATACAAATGGACATCCAGAGAGGTTAGCTTTTAGAAGTCTCATCTGGAAGGAGGAGAACATCATGTGCCCCAAGTTCCAATTCATGAGCATGACCTCAAGATGAAAAAAGACTATAATTCAAGGTAAATGTTTGCTCTGTTTAGAATCATAGGGAGCAAGTCAGATGTTGAAGAGAGAGGGTGCATTGTATAGCACCTTTAATTTTGTCTTTGGTTAGCTGTGTAATTAAACATTTGAGACTCTTTGATTTTTACTACCACTTTGTGCTCAATATTTTTAGAAAGGTATTCTTTTAAAAGAAAATGGAGGGACCACATCCTGTGTTGTTTTTGGTTTCTGCTAACTGGACTATGAAGGTTGATGCAACACTGTGTTTTTTAAAAAGGGTGGGGTGATGAAACTAGGGTTCGCAGGAGTAACATCCCATAGTAACACTTGGGAGGGAATAGCAGGGGCATGACATACTGTGAATGAAGAGTTCATAGTCTCAAGAGATAAAGGAAGGCCAAGATTATCAGAAGTATTATCAGAGGTATTTAGCTGGAAGATACCCATAATCCCTCTGGCGGTGGCTGCTTAGAAGTACACATCTTTTGCCAGTAGTGAGAATATAAGGCGGGGGGGGGGGATCTGGAGTTCTAATAACTTCACATTTCAACTTGTGAAGAATTTCCGCCCCAGTTAGAACCACTTGTTATAGTTATTTGCTATTTAGTAATAATCCTTGTCCAATTTAAATACCACACCTGTTTATAATTATTATTTTGTCTTTTATTTGCTTATGTGCATTTATTGACCACCCTTCCTTGTGCAATCTCAAAGTGGGTTATCCAACTAAATCACCCTGTTAGCACAATGATTTTCACCTGTGCAGTGGGATGCCTCCCACCCCACAACCTGCTCTGGAGGGTTGGGGAACTCCCCAGAACAGATGAAGGGGCATAGGGAGAGGATAGGGAGTAGAAGTTCTATTGCACAGTTGAAAGTCCTTGAGCTAATGACATGACTTCTTGAATACAACTCATACAGTTTAAATCAGTGATGGCCAAACTTGGCCCTCCAGCTGTTTTTTTTGACTACAACTCCCATCATCCCTAGCTAACAGGACCAGTGGTCAGGGATGATGGGAATTGTAGTCCCAAAACAGCTGGAGGGCCAAGTTTGGCCATCACTGGTTTAAATTAAAACAAGTAAGCCATACAATACTTAAACCATCAGTTAGGCCGTTTCAAATGGTAAGCAAAATGAGCAACAATAGTCTCAACAGCAATTCTCATCTTTCACCCCAAAAAGGTGGACTTGGACCCACTGATGAAATGGGGAATACTACATGTGTGCAACCCTTGGCTCCACAAGATAGAGTAGAATGGGATACAAATGTGATAAAGAATGTATTTCACATTAGAACAAATTATGTAATAGTACACACCCCAGTCCTCAGACCCACATAAAATGAAGCTTAAGGACATATGATTGCATTTCCCCACATTCTTCCTGTCTTTTTCTGTTATCTCCATACTTCCTTCAACTGCTGAATTTTAGATAACGACCTGTTTTTAAAACTAATATTACCCTGGGGGAAAATGCGTATGTGGATAGCACTGCATAAATAAAAATACTAATACCAAATCCCTCTCTAAAATAAAAATGAAAAGTGTGGCCTGGTTGTCTCATTTGCCAAGACTGACAAGTACTAGAGCTAAAATAGTGGGCATTATTTATACGATCATTTCTTCTGGTACAGTAGCCAATTATTTCACTTCCATTTTTGATTTGTTTCAGATTAGGTTAAGCCATGATGAAGTCCACAGTCCACAGGCAGCACACCAGCCGTGCATTGCTAACTGACCACATAAGGAAACCAAAGAAAAAGTTAATTTGAAACCACCTATCAAAATCACCCTTCACAAACAGAAGAACACTACAACAATCAATTGTGTCATAAGTGTCTGTTTGTGTGCACAGAAGAACACAGAAGCATCCAGGGCCTTCTTCAAAGGAATTCCCCACGCAGCTCCAACTGTGAACAAAACATGCATCATGTTTCGTGATATGTTCAAACTTTGGCAATGACTGTATTCATTTAACTCTGGCATGGTTCATAGCAGCAGAATCAAGGCTTAAGGGTAGAAATGATGTGGAGAAAGTATCAAAGCGCGGAAATATTCAGCGATGAACTGGGCACAAACCGAGAGAAAACACACACACCTCCATAGTTAGCATTCTATCAACAGCCCCATTAACAGACATCTGATTATTGTGACAGCCATGAGCCTTGGCAAAATAAAAAGCAGATGGTAACAATATTAGAAAGCCATAAATTATATAGTCTAATAAATAAAATATTGGTTATAGTAACTGAAAAATCCACAATATTGTCCACACTTACTTTCTCAATAAAAGATTAAAATGAAAAAATGAGGATATATAAAAGATATTGTGTTGCTAAAACTTTATCTTTATGCCATCAATAGCTATATAAAAAAGAAGGTAATTCTTTCTGATACAACATTGTACTATGAACAGAAATTTAAGAATATAAAAGTCATGGGCTTAGAACTGCAACATTTTACCATGTTGATCCTTTTTGCATGCAGAACTTTAAGGTTTAACTGAGCTCCAATGTTAACAAGAACAAATGTAAAGTCTACCTTAGTACCTGGACCCAGGCTATTTAGCACACCAAATCCCTGTGACCAATGACACAGGTGGATTTAATCGATTCAAAAATAACACCAAAACATGACCAGGCATTGAATGTTTAAGCCATGTGCTCAAATGCTCCCCATTACCCCTCATGTTCTGCTGGATTAAACCACAGCGCCTAGGGCTTGCCAATCAGAAGGTCGGCGGTCTGAATCCCCGCGACAGGGTGAGCTCCCATTGCCAGGTCTCTGCTCCTGCCAACCTAGCAGTTTGAAAACACATCAAAGTGCAAGTAGATAAATAGGCGGGAAGGTAAACGGCGTTTCCGTGCACTGCTCTGGTTCGCCAGAAGCGGCTTAGTCATGCTGGCCACATGACCCGGAAGCTGTCTGTGGACAAACGCCGGCTCCCTCGACTAGTAAAGTGAGATGAGCGCCACAACCCCAGAGTCGTCTGCAACTGGACTTAACGGTCAGGGGTCCCTTTACCTTTAATTTCTCAGCCTGTTCATAATTTGCTGGTTCTGATGTAACAGCAAGCAACAATTTGACCAAATATGTTCTAAAACTCAGGTGTAGGAAATATGTGTAGGTTGGCTATCAGACACACAAGTTGGCAGGTACACCAACATTTCCTCAAGGAGCCTCTTATGCAGAATCATGAATTTTTGACTGATTAACAGAGGATTATATTTACTTCAAACAAGCCATATTGTTGTTGTTGTTGTTTAGTCGTTTAGTCGTGTCCAACTCTTCGTGACCCCATGGACCAGAGCACGCCAGGCACTCCTGTCTCCCACTGCCTCCTGCAGTTTGGTCAGATTCATGCTGGTAGCTTCGAGAATACTGTTCAACCATCTCGTTCTCTGTCGTCCCCTTCTCCTTGTGCCCTCAATCTTTCCCAACATCAGGGTCTTTTCCTGGGAGTCTTCTCTTCCCATGAGGTGGCCAAAGTATTGGAGCCTCAGCTTCAGGATCTGTCCTTCCAGTGAGCACTCAGGGCTGATTTCCTTCAGAATGGAGAGGTTTGATCTTCTTTCAGTCCATGGGACTCTCAAGAATCTCCTCCAGCACCATAATTCAAAAGCATCAATTCTTCGGCGATCAGCCTTCTTTATGGTCCAGCTCTCGCTTCCATACATCACTCCTGGGAAAACCATAGCTTTAACTATATGGACCTTTGTTGGCCAGGTGATGTCTCTGCTTTTTAGGACTCCTTAAGGAATCAGCCTTAGAACTCAGTATATGACTGAGTTCCCTACGCAGTACAGATGTTTCCAAGAAAAGAGACTCTCTTTATCATAGGTCTATTCAGTGCTTTTTTTCTGGGGCCACGCAGGGGTACCCATACCCCTAAACATTTTGTCAATCTAAGTTTGGCCTCATTGAGGGGCAGTATTTCAATATGAGTAGGAAAATGAGAGTACCCTTAAACATTTTTTAAGAAAAAAAAGCCCTGGGTCTATTTATTTTATTGGGTGGTTTTTAAAAAAAGGTTTGGCTTCTTCAGCAGCTCCAGAGTGTAGATTATGTGTACTCCCCAGTGTACAGATTATCCCCAAGGAGCTGGCAAATGTGATGTTCCTTCCTACCAGGGGTTCCTTTGTGGGGGGAGAGTGGGTGCCTCACTGCCCTTCCATCCAACTTGAATTTTTTCTGCCCAACACCTAATATCTGGAGACACCATCTCCTGCAGCTATCATTTTGCCTCCCATTTTTTTCTAACTAAAAATTAAGCTATTTACTGGTTTCACAAGTGTACCAATATACACATACACAACCAGTGAACCACTGAACAAGGCTATATTGCACTATACGTATATTGAGACAAATACTTTAGAATTTCTGGAGTAATTGCACTCCTGTTTCACATTTCTCTCCCACCCATCACTGATATATTGTCGCATCCCTGTGTTTCCACTGGCCTATAAGAAATTGGTTGGCAAATCCTTCCTCCTCTGTACTCCAGTGGTACAGGGTTCCCTCAAACTCACCCAGCAAACAGAGCCTCACATGACAATGCCCCCCCCTTTTGTTTTAAAAATATATCACTTGCCATTTGCCATGCTTACATGGCCCTTTCTCCATTTCTTTTCATTTGCCTTAAACAGTCATTGTGCCGCTGCATCCGAGAGAATACCTATGACCCTTTCACAGGAAATATTGTGCCTTACCTGCACTGCAAGACTGAAATTAAATGCAAGTGGCTTCAGTAATGAAGTGAGGAGAAAGGTTTCCTACCATGCCAGACTTTCACATTATCGCAACAGTGAGATTGGCTAGATACATCTAAAGTGAATTTTCCATTAAAAAGAAGAAATAAGAGATGTGAAAAATGGGAGATAAGATGCAACCCAGAACAATGCATAAACTAGCATTTTATTCTTGGAACTTCTGGAAAAAGCCCTAATCAGTAATACTGCTACGGATAGTTTTATAGCAATGTCAATCCTGGCTTTGTTATAAAGATAAATCAACGGCTAACATCCTTTTTTCTGACTTGCCGGCAAAGCTGTTGCATTGTGAAAGAGTTTGATGTAGCACTATCAAGTGAAGTATGTTTCTGGAAATATAAGATGAGAATATGCTTCCCCACTGAGACAGATAGTTGCAGAAAGGCTGGCATTGTGACCTCCTCACCTGCTCTTTCATTTCAGCATAGACTTTTTCTGAGTTCAGCTCCACCTGCCGCTTAAACTCCTCCAGGGCAGCATCAGCCTGCTGGGCATGCAGCCTCTGTACCTCCATCGCCCGAGTCAGCTGCTCCTCCTTCTCCCTAGAAAGTCAGAGAAATTTTCCATAGTTCAAGTATCAAATAAAAGAACATGTGCGCTTGTGTAGAAGAAAGGCCTTTAACCCTATCCATTTAAAGTAGTACTCAGGCTTTAATTTCCTGTCCATGGTTATGCCAAACTTCCCTTAGCAATAATTTGAAGGAGAGAACAACAAGTTGGATGGTAAATCAGAGATTATTTTCACTTGCTCATTAAGTAGGAGTAGTAGTAGTAGTAGTAGTAGTAGTAGTAATTTATTATTTGTACCCCGCCCATCTGGCTGGACTTCCCCAGGCACTCTGGGCGGCTTCCAACAAAGATTAAAAACACATTAAAATGCCACACATTAAAATGTCACACATTTCCATAGGGCGTGTGCCACTACCGAAAAGGCCCTCTGCCTGGTTCCCTGTAGCTTTGCTTCTCGCAGTGAGGGAACTGCCAGAAGGCCCTCGGCGCTGGACCTCAGTGTCCGGGCAGAACGATGGGGGTGGAGACGCTCCTTCAGGTATACTGGGCCAAGGCCGTTTAGGGCTTTAAAGGTCAACACCAACACTTTGAATTGTGCTCAGAAACGCACTTGGGAGCCAAAAAGAGCCCAAACATAGGACTAGGCTCTTGTGCAGGTTATTTCACCTTCAAAGTTTTCAGCTATACCAAGGAAGCTTAAGTAGTGCAGCTTTATTGTACCCCATAGAACCCTTTTCTTTAATCTTCCATTAAGTAACGTTAACACATCATCCAAAGATATTTAATCAAGAAAACATTTGGAATATATATGCCTGCATTGTTACAGTATATGCCTACATTAACACATCAACAGAAGTATATCCCCTCCACCATCTCCTCTAAGAAAGAAAGAGGATTACTTGCTGCCTGGTATACGTCAGATTATTAAGTATGGAGAACATGACACACATTGGGATCTTCTCAAGTCAATTTAGTGAAAACTCTTAATGCGCAGTTATGATATCAATTCAGCATTTGCATGGGTGACACAACTTATGCTTCAAAAGAGTATGATTATCCCAAGTCACTTTATCTTAATGTCAAACAGTGAACACTAATTTTTAAAGACTAAAGATGCAGCTTTCAGGAGCATTAGAAACTGAAGTATCACAACTGACCATAATATGGTCTTTTCCAGAATTATGCACAGGTTCTTATTCTCGTAACAACCTTTGATCTTGGTATGATGCATGCAGCTGACATGTTTTAAAGCAATATATCACTCCCTCTATTTCCAAAGTTCAGAGGTGGGCGTAGATTCTTACATATCCGAAATCGCACCATCCATGCACAAAAGGGCAGGTTTGGAGAAACTCCAGTGTTTGCAGACGTACAAAAAAGAATGGAAGGAAACAGTCCAAAGTAGCCCAATGATGACTGAGCGTGCTCAGGGGACACTGTATGCTGCCTGGTCAGGGGGAATGGAAAACTAGGTGGGGAGACCGGAGCAACTTCCTAGAAGAGAATATGAATAGTTGGCTGGAGCACCAAACAGAAGCACTCCACATTGCAGCTCCTAATTGTCCATGAATACAAGCATGCCTATTTTCAATTCTCCTTGTATTTATGGTATAAGTTATTGTTTATACTACATTTCCTCTCAACTTCTCTCTTATATGTGAGTATTCTTAGGTGGTGGTTTTTCTTTTAAAAAAAGACTGCTATTTTGTGAGAATAGAACATATCTGATTTTTACACACACACCCCAATCGAGGACTCATACCTAACTTGCTTTCTTTATGGTTTTAATATAACAATACATGCGTGTAATATATTTATTTTATGTTTATTTTATTCAGAAAGCTGTTAACCCTTTTTCTTTATAAACTCAAAACGGCTGACAAAAACAATTATACATAAAACCAGATGCCTGCTTTTGTTTTTCCAGATTTGTATATTTGTAAATAAATTCCGTTGCTAGCTTTGCCTTTATATATAGCAAAATTATTACTTTTTAAATACATTTCCGTTTCTACAGATCTGCATACTGACATATTTCTACACTGTTATGAAGTAACAATGATTTCTACTGTAAACTTATCAAACTGAATTTGATATAACTGACAGGCTATCTGTCGTCGGTTGTGTGTGTAAAAGATTGATTAAACTCACAGGTTATACATTTCAACAAAAAAGGCTCATAGGCATGTAAACTATTCTAATTTCCACTAGGCTTAGATAGAAGTTTTGAAAGGTTTGGAGTGTTAGTTTTTTAAAAAAATAGTGATCTATGTATTTTAAAGGGACGTGCGTGGCACTGTGAGTTAAACCACAGAGCCTAGGACTTGCCAATCGGAAGGTCGGCGGTTCGAATCCCCACGACGGGGTGAGCTCCCGTTGCTCAGTCCCTGCTCCTGCCAACCTAGCAGTTCAAAAGCATGTCAAAGTGCAAGTAGATAAATAGGTACCACTCCGGCAGGAAGGTAAACGGTGTTTCCGTGAGCTGCTCTGGTTCACCAGAAGCAGCTTAGTCATGCTGGCCACATGACCCGGAAGCTGTATGCCGGCTCCCTCGGCCAATAAAGCGAGATGAGCACCGCAACCTCAGAGTCGGCCACGACTGGACCTAATGGTCAGGGGTCCCTTTACCTTTACCCATATCTTTTAAAGATAGTGGTTAATTTTAGCTTTGGCTGCACTACCTAGAAGGAAGTTCCATTGAATTCCGATGTGTGTAGAACTGCAGTCTAACGCTGCCATTCAACCCCCCCCCCCACATACACACTTTGTGTGGGGCTGGACTGTGTGCAGTTTTTTGTCCCATCCGCCAAATGGGCAGGGAGGCAGAAGGGTTGCTGGTGGGTTCCCCACTAATAGAAACCTGTAGAAAGTCCTGAAAAGGCCCCTTTTCATGAGTGCATCACACCCAATTCAGGTTGAATTCTGCTCTAGCTCCAAGCTGGCACCATTATTTGCCCCCACTTTCATCCTGGATGGTGTGAGCAGCAGGGCTGCTAATACAATGTTGGTCCCACCATTCTGTTAAGCACTGCCAACTTGCAAAGCCAGGGTTTTGATTGCACCCTTACCAAAGATGAAAAAGCAGCTTGCTGCAAATTGCTGTTTAGGAAAACATGTACTTGGGCAGAGTCATCAACATTCAGCCCGCTCAAAAGAAAACAAATAAAAACAGAATACTAGAACTGTATAATAAAGGGACTCTGAGGACCATCTTGTCCAGCCCCCTACAATGATGGAATATGCAGCTGACTCATACGGGGATCGAACCTGCAACCTTGCCTCCTGTGAAACCTTTTGGGTTGGGACACAGAGAGGCGAACACAAGCTGCCGATGAACTGAAAACATGACATTCAGTGTTATTGCCCTTGAATATGAAAAGTAAGTTTTTCTTCTCAGACTGTTGGCTGATACTTACATTATCTAAACCAACCAACGCACTCCATCTTACTCTCTGTGATAACTGCATTGAACTCTGTTGTGCTTCAGGATTCTGATGTCATTTCTGATGTATTTTAACCATCAACCTCTTGAGAAGTGGCCAGCCAGGAATCAGCTTCCACTGATTTTCCAGGGTGCAGAAGCCAGTTCTACATCTACAGCAATAATTTGTAGTTTGCAACTTTTCCCCTCCAGGATATTGAGAAGTGTTGTTTCCATGAAGCATTAAAATATTCACTTTGAAGGTCTCCCTCCCACCCACGGTATTACTTGTTGCAGTGCCCAATACAATACAGTTACATCACTCAAATCCCTTAAAAACTGAGCTGGCATGAATATTAAAAGCACGAATTTAATCTTTGGCCTCAATTTATTTGTAAGGAAAAAAATTCTTTCATCTCAATGCATAAAGGATATGGTTACAGAATTAGCAGAATTGTGTAAATAATCTCCATTTAAACATGACTATGAAGTCTAAATAACAATTTAAGGAAGAAATGTACAAATAAAGTGAGAACATGTATTCTAAATACTTGTCTTAAGTGGTTAAGCAATTATTTCACTTCCATCTCTCTTCCAAAATATAAAAACAACTCTGTACAGAAGAGATAATACCAAAATATTCACAATGAGATCAACTAAAACTAGGGGTAATCCAATGGTTGGTATACTAATAATCTCAGAATATATTTGTGGCTTACTACATGTCAAAACACAAACGATTACTTGTAATAACCACCGCAACTCAACAGTAACTTTGTGCATAAGGTAAAGGGCAAATCAATTAACAGAACAACTATTTCAGCATTTGAAAAGTCCTCTGGAACTACTTGCCATTTGATATCACTTATTTCAGATATTAAACAGCCGCAAGAAACACTAGGGAGATCAGACCTTGCGACTGACTCAGTTGGTTTAACAGGTCCACAGGTTTCTGTTAAAAACCCAGTAGATCAAGCCAGCCTTATCTCTTCCCCCACTTTGCCCTAAAACACCTCGTAATCTGAATGGATTTGTGCTTGACTGGTGTATAACTTTCCCAGCACAAGATAAAAGTTAAAAAGTTTATCAGGCAGAAGATGTTTCTGCACTCCACTCCAGGGACAAACTTTATGAAATACCAATAAAACTCGCTAGCAAGAGTATGCATTACAAGGGAAATCCTGAGAAATTTTGTTCAGGAACTTGATTTCTTCTCTTAGACTTTTTCAATTTATTTATACCTCTCGGACAAAACACACACATACCCCAAAACCTCCTGGGTATTCTAATTACTATTCCTGCCCAAAAGAAAGGGAGCAGCCTCTACAGGTTTTAATAAATCAAATAAGAGTCATTTTTATCTTTTGTCTTAAGGTACTTAAGTACATGAAAGTATCAGGAGCTTGCAGCATTTGTCATTTATTTCTCAATCCATCCCAGAGACCTACAACGACCCACCAAGCTGCTTAACACAAGCCACTGAAACATCAACCTAAACCTGGATGATACACGTATTCTGACAAAAAAAAGAGAGGAAGAGTGGCCCTCATGTTGCTAAGCAACAGTTACTAAGCCAAGGCTACCACTGGAAATTCCAGGTACCTTACAGACAGAAGAGACCTGTGGCTGTAATGGAAGTCTAGAAATAAAGAGCCACTGCAAAAGGAAGAGGGCGTATGTTCACATTTCTCAGACTTGCGAGACAAAGGAAAAGCCCATTTTTCTGCAAACTATTTCCACTCTTCCCATCCAGCCTTACTTTCTCCCAAGAAGCTTTCCATGGGAAGGAACAATTCTATGTTTCTTTTCTTAAGGACAATTGTAGAATAAGGGTTTGGGATAGTACCATTTCTTTGGTATCACAGTTCCAAAGTATACTTCCAGAAGAGCCTCATCTTTCTCCGACTTTACTTAGTGATAGGGAAATGATGATCTAGCTCCTGTACTTAAGATTTGTGCACATCTTTAGTATCTCGGCATGCTCCTGAGATGCTACAACTGCTATGTGGCTGAAAAGACTGTAAATTAGGAGAGTAAAATACAGCAGCTTCCATCTAGACATTTTAAAGTGTTTACAAACAGCTGTAAATCTTCTGGGAAGTAGCCAGTTATATTTTTCCTGCAGTATATTGTATTATACATACAAAATATTGTGGGTTGTTGTTAGGAAATACATTGAAAGAAATCATACAAATGAGCTTATAAATGACACTCCCTATACGAGGATATGGAAATAAATCTGAAAGATCTGTCAGGCACCTTGATAAAATATTACATATGAAAATATTCTGCACCCTCGTCTCTCATCTTCCTGACTTCTTTGCATCTTCAAAAAAACTGTCACAATCAGTTCTGATATTATATATTCTACTATTCTAAGGTAGAGGGATGTATGCCTTCTTCTCTAATACAGGCCACTGTGAATCACCCAACATTATTAGAGGGCTTTTATCCATGGAAATAACTGCGGACATTTGAACTTTTGGCTGGTGAAAAGATTTTTAAATACAGGGTAAAATATGTTTATTTTGTAGGGTATAAACAGATGTGCCCTTGGGGTGGGGGCTTAAACTCTTATTTGGAAACAGACTCTTGTTCCCACTTCTAGGGATGTGCACTGGAACACATGTATCCTCAAACATGCCAACATTTCTGTTCTCATATTGCAGAACACACAAATGCGAACAAAATGTAACAGCCATCGACTGGTGACTTAGACACATTTTCAACATTATTTATGCTTGCATGACAAGAAATTCCTGCAGGATTCAGAAAAGTCCTGCTTCTCTACTCACAGTGTACTATACAGGACTGTTTCCGCATTGCTTCAAAACACAGTTAGGCTTAACTATGACTTAAAATAAATGAGCAGAATGCTGGTGAATGTGAACAAAACAGTAGCCATTTTGCTCCTTTCCTACTCAAGCTTCTACTTCGCTGTCTGGAGGGAAGCCATGGTCTGGCTTTGTGATACATCCAAACTCTGGTTGATGAGTTTGTCTCTCTGCAAACAAAACATGAAGGTTGCTTCTTGGCTTGCTTCTCGTGCTTTCTTTGGGGGAAAGAAAGCACAAGCCCTCATTCAGGCGTAAGCCAAACCATGGCTTAGCTCCCAGTAGCACGGGAGGAGAAAAGCAGCCACAAATTTAGCCTCATATACCAGCATGCTATGGGACGCGGGTGGCACTGTGGGTTAAACCACAGAGCCTAGGACTTGCCGATTAGAAGGTCAGCAGTTTGAAGCCCCACAACGGGGTGAGCTCCCGTTGCTCAGTCCCTGCTCCTGCCAACCTAGCAGTTCGAAAGCACGTCAAAAAGTGCAAGTAGATAAATAGGTACCACTCTGGGGGGAAGGTAAACGGCATTTCCGTGTGCTGCTCTGGTTCTCCAGAAGCGGCTTAGTCATGCTGGCTGCATGACCTGGAAGCTGTCTGCGGACAAACGCTGGCTCCCTCGGCCAATAAAGCGAGATGAGCGCCGCAACCCCAGAGTCAGTCACGACTGGACCTAAAGGTCAGGGGTCCCTTTACCTTTACCTTACCAGCATGCTATGTTTCACCTTTATACCACAACAATGCTTAACTGTTGTTTAAAGTGATATGTAAACCAGTTTACAGATATGTGCATAGACAACATACTAGGGCATTCCAAAGAAGGGAAGTTGTATTTGCACCGTCTTTATCCAGCTTTTCCTCCCCACTGAGCCACATTATTTAAGTCTTGGAGCTCACAGAAACCTGACCAGACAGAGGATGAGATTATGGGCACCCCTTACCTCCCCAAGGCACCTTCTTGGCCTGCCACACTGACTCAGTACTTCTCAGGTTCATGTATTGAAGAAGGAAGGTAGAAACAGGACACCACTGAGCCATATGAGCATCCTTCCACGCACAAGCACAGCATCCACATGATGAAGGACTGTATCCTTCATATTTGTGCTATTTTTCTTTAATTGTGAAATAAAAAAACCAGACAATAAACTGCATAATTAAAGATAAGCCTTTTTATAACTATTCACTGGAGTTAAGATGTAATTAAATACATTATTTAAGCAGCAGTTATCAGAATCAAAGAATGGCCATCTTTTACAGCAAAAAAAATCCCAACCATATGGAATATGTGCAGAATTACTATTTTTGTTCAGAGAAGAGGGAGGAGGGGAAGAGACAGTGTGAAGTCATTCAACCAGAATGATAACTAAACCAAACCCAGATCAAAGGAATAAAGAAGAAAGGCTGAAATGTGAAGCTGAAATATTTATTGCCTTCAAAACATCATCCCTGTCCTGTCCCTGGGCACTTTAATATTGTGAAGTTGCTAGAAAGCATTCTAAGTTGCATTCATCACTGCAGACAAATGAACCCAAAATTTAAGGAGACAACAGGCTTGTTCATTATTCAGTGGTTCTGAATCTAATATGGAATTTCTTGTTTAGGGTGGAAGAAAGCAAGCATTTAATTGAAGAATTGTATACAGCATTTTTAGTACTAAACTAAGCCACAACTGAAAACTCCTTTGGGTATTATTATTAATATTAGCATATCAAAAATACAAAATTAAAAGTACATAATCCCCATATCGTATATACTAATAATGAATTAATTATCTGAGCATGGATACTTTTGCAACCAAAACAGCACCATCCATGCACAAGAGAAAGGTTCCAGCGAGCTTAGAGGTACTCAACAGAAGAACAAAAGATCTTTAAGCAGGCAAAACCCTGAAGGGCACCCCAGGGAAGACTGAGCATGTTTAGTGGGCAAGAAATGCTGACTGATTGTTGGTTGGGTTGGGGGACTGGCAAATGAAAATATGACAGGAGTGGTAATAGAATGGAGAATTAGAGGAGAGCAGCCAACTGGCTGGAACAATGAATATGGGGACTCCACACTACAACTTAATATTACAGATCTGACTGGTCCATCATAAGTACATAATTGTGAGTTGCCATCAGTACAAATTACAAATCTACCTGCAGCATTGTGGAAACAGTTTTACAACAAAAACAAAATCCATAAGGGAAACATTCAGCAATTGATAATAAACATAATAAAATAGCAAATGCTTCAGTTATTCTGATGTCCAGTCTCTTCTAACAGCTAAGATAAAGCTCTCTTATTTTTGAGAGACCATTTCTGTATTATCAACACGTTTGTTAATTTAACCATTCCTGATGTCAGTGACCTCCAAAATCCCAAAGGCATCCATAGGAAAAGATGGAAAATAGTGCTTCCAAATTGCAAACTTGATCTTTCAAGCCCTATTCAGAATAGGCTGACACCTTAACACGGGAACAATTTATTTCTTAATGAGGAACAATTATGTTTGTCCACATTCAACAGTCCATCAGGACCAACACAGCCTCCCCAAGGAGCTGTAGAGCTGAATGTTAGGGGCAGCCTACTCCAGTTCCTGGATGATCTGGGATAAAGCATCTGGGGCTTTGGAGTTGGCTGCCATCAGTATGTAATGGTTCCAGGGGTTGCTCGTGCGTAAGCCAGTGCAAACACCTGGCTGGATTGCCTGAGTGAACCTTTTCTGTCCGGACAGCCACTCACCCGTGGCTGTCTCAATCGCTGGCAGAATCCGTCAGTGGGCGTTTCTTAAACTTCTTCCAGCAAAGAAGCTCTTTGACGCCTAGTCTCCTCCTACTTTCTCTGCGCGAAAGCCTTCTGCGCAAGGAGGGCGTAGGCAGCGGAGGAGCTCTACTCTCCCCGCTGGTCCCCGGCAAGGAGTCATGGGACCGCCTCGCCGCTTTCCCCATCTGCCCCCCTTCTCCACTGGTGCTACGCTGATTCTCCCCAGAAGATGGGCTGCCTCTCCCAATCCCGGGACGCTCTCCGGAATCCCTCTGGATTTTGCTCTCTCCCTCCGGCACTGATGGCAGTTCCCTGACACAGTATGTCAGCTTTTGCAAAGATACATCATAGCCATTTAAAAGCAAATACCTTTAACAAGGAGAGAAAAGTTTATTCACTACTGGAAACAACTGGGCTCCATTAGTTTAACTGACCAACGTGCTATTCTATAATGTTGATTAGAAATTGCTGAATGTTTCTCCTCCTAGTTTTTGGCTTTGGCTGTTTAAAATCTATTTTCACAATGCTGTTTGTAGGTCTGTTTGTAAACCAGATCTCAAAGGAAAAAACAACTATCTGACTTTTAGAAGACATCTGAAGGCAGCCCTGTTTAGGGAAGCTTTTAATATGTGAAGGACTATTGTATTTTAATATTATGTTGGAAGCCGCCCAGAGTGGCTGGGGAAACCCAGGCAGATGGGCGGGGCATAAATAAATAAATAAATAAATAAATAAATAAATAATGGATATAGAATATGGAAGAATTGTTAGGTGTTTTGATATGGTATTTGATATGGTATGTTTTTAATATGGTATCCAGTTGTTAAATACAAAGGAGACAGCACAGAACCCTAGGCCAAAAGGTAAAAGCATTGAACTGGCATCTCCCATTGCTATCTCCTAGAATCCTAAGAGTCTGATACAGTTCTATTTCTGGATTGCTTATGAAAGCATCATGTTACTTACTTCAACCCCATTTTAACATATAAGCAGGATTAGAATATAAGCATAGTGTGTGGTTTATATGTATCAGTCTAGGATGGCAAAGAAGACTTGTTTCCCCACCCTCAGCCCTACTGGAAGTGGCATTTACAGCCTTGGCAGGGTGATGGGGAAATATGTTGCTGTTTCCCAGCCTCAGCGTGCCAGACGGGGTGATTTTACTGCTCCTCTCAGCCATGTGGAGGGCTGGGAAACATGACGAGACCCCAGAGAGCCAATTACTTAGGCTTAGCTCCTGGTGGGTGGACATCCCAGGGCAGACCTGGGTGAAGACTTTGTCCATCCAGATCCACTCTGGGAGTATTTAAGGCGAGCTGCAGGGGATTGGAAACCTCACAGTTTACATCCGGCTTTCCCTCCTACCCTCCCTTTATTGCACTCGTTTATGGGCTGTCCTTTCAGAAGGCAACAACCCTGCATTGACTTTCCTTTGGGTAATTTAGTGGCCACTGTTTTCAGGGGCAGGGAGGAATTTGCCCTACAAAGTGATTGTCTGGGTCTGCGGGCTTGGCCTACCTGATAACAATCATCACAGCTTTATAGTGGAAGAGGCACTGGGTGGGATCTCTGATGGGGATGGGTGGTGGGGAGGGACTTCAGTTTGGATGGATAGCTTCCAATATGATTTTAAGGTTCTAGATGCATAAGAATAGTTGATAGGCACTGACATACAGTGTGAGCATGCAATACGTTCAGTTACAATAACAAAACTGAAGAAAACTAAATAAATTCTTCTAAAATGCTAGTTCATTTCACAGCATGTAATATTACTTTGTAACCATCAAGTTATTTATCATGGCGGTGAATCCATCACCTACTGTACCTATCCTGTTGAAGACACATCCACTAGTACATCTCTAAAGAGAAATCAAGTGCAGAAAGGTTTTTTAATTTATTTATGTTTTAGTTATAAGCATCTCACTGGCATTAATAGGCCCTGTGGAGAAATAAGGCGTGGGATCAGTTTTGAAACAGTTAACGGGATACTTATTTTTTTAAATGGCGACCATAAAACAAAGGTTTCCACATATTTACTATTTTCTGTTCATACTTTACGTTGTGCCCCCTAGAGTGAGGGTTATGTCAGCATGTTCACTAGAACTAAAGGAATGTTTACAATATGATGGAAACTTTGACTGCTTTGGGACTAAATGGTTTCAGATGCTCAGAGTACCAAGTGGAGAACAGATGCTTTTCCCCAATGATTTAGGAGTAGAGGAAGAATATTAAATTTGGGGGGGGGGGAATAATCAAACTCTTCAGCCCTGCATATATCATTGTTTTTAAATCACAAAGATCACTACTCTCATCATGATACAACTCTTTTAATGAGCAGAGTACTTAGCATCTATATAATGCCATGAACACAGTATTGAGCCCCTATAACATATCAGCTTTGCCATTTCATGTTAAAATGTTCAGAAACTTGGTCCCTGTGTTCAGAAACCTCAGAGTTCCTAGATCTGCAGGATAAGGACTCCAAAACAATTGTGACACCCACACTCAATAAACAACCTCGACATTCTCCAATTTAGCTATGGAGGTTCCAGAACCTCAGGGATTTACATGATACCGTCCTGGTCTGCAGTAAGACAAAGCAAGATCTCAGGTCTTCCTGGTCTTCTGCAGTAGAGTCCTCTGAGTTAAAGGATGTCAGTACCATATCTTCAGGCTGGGCGTGGGGTGTGAAACTCTGGTTCCTGACATATATAACAGTGAGTAATTAAAGAGTGGGCATACCCCTTGCATAGTATCTAGCGGGATATTAATTCAGGCTGCTCCATGTTCAACCTCTGGCTTTCAGTTCTAAACCACAATCTCAAATGATTTGGAAACTTCTTCCTATAGAAATGTGATGTGCTACCCAGTGAAAGCAGGAAGAAAATTGAATCTTGCCAAATAAATTTTCAGAAGCCACAATTAAATAACATTAAAGTAGACACCACATCTAAAAAAAAATGGCTCTGTGCAAATCTTCCACTGGTTATCTCCAATATTCATTTATGCAAAAAATGGCGGGTCTGTAACTAGCAATATGGAAGGCAAGTCTTATCCGATATCTTCCCCCACCATCCTCATACACACTTAGTTTAGCCCATTTCCAGCTCTGTGTCTTGTCTGGCTTGGAAACAGAATCACCAAACCTTATGGGTTGTCTCTGAATCTGCTTACCCAACAAATGGCTATCTACGAATTTTGCACCAGTAAAATCTTAGCTAATTCTGAAAGAAGAATATTATAAATTTTAACTATAAGCTATTTATAGTTGATATCCAGGGCACATTAGATCAAAAACACTAATCCTAGTAACACAAGATAAGGCACATGGGTATGCAGGCCAACATGCCAAAGGACAATTTGTGAAACTATAACACTAAAGGGGTGGGGGGAAGCATTCAAAATTCTAGGCTTAACGGACAACATAAAAACTGCCAAATTGCTGGGTCCAAATGGAATTCACTCAAGAATTCTCAGAGAACTCAAATGCTGATCTTCTGACAAGAACATGTAACTTGTCCTTCAGAACAGCCTCCATACATGAAGACTGGAAAGGACTCAATGTAACATCAATTTTTTAAAAAGGGACAGGGGAGGGGGTGTCCTGGAAATTACAGACTGATCAGCTTAACATCTTTCCCAGGGAAATTTGGTTGAGAGGGTGATTTAAAAACAAAACAACCAAAAAACCCAAGCATATATAGTGGTACCTCAGGTTACATACGCAGGTTACATACGCTTCAGGTTACATACTACGCTAAGCCAGAAATAGTGCTTCAGGTTAAGAACTTTGCTTCAGGTTGAGAACAGAAATCATGCTCTGGCGGCGCGGCAGCAGCAGGAGGCTCCATTAGCTAAAGTGGTGCTTCAGGTTAAGAACAGTTTCAGGTTAAGTACGGACCTCCGGAACGAATTAAGTACTTAACCCGAGGTACCACTGTAGAAGAATAAGTCTTACTGAAGCAGGACCAGCAAGGTTTCCACAAGGGCAACTCCTGGACAACCCATAAAGCTGAATGTTGGAAGATTCAAGATAGATTAAAAAAAACACTTCTTCATGTAGTGCATAGTTGAACTATGGAACCTGCTCCCACAAGAGGCAGTGATGGCCACCAATCTCAATGGCTTTAAAAGAGGATTAGAGAAATTCATGGAGGAGAGGGCTATCGATGGCTGCTAGTCATGATAACTATGGACTTCAACAGTTGGAGGCAGTGATGCTTTTGAATACCAGTTGCTGGAAACCATTTTTTTTGGGGGGGGAGGGGAAGAGTGCTCTTGTGTTTGAATCTTGCTTGGGGGTTTCCCACAGTCATCTGTTTGGCCACTATGAAAACAGAATGATGGACCAGATAGGTTCATTGGCCTGATCCAGCAGGCTTTTCTCATATTAGAAGTTGGGGAATGCTGAGTTCTAGAACCAATGAGGTTGCTGGTTATCATACAATTTGATTATGTACGTGACTGAATTCTTCTATTAAGCTCAACATGATGTGTTCAGGTACTCGTCATATTGATGTACTACAAAGATATCACAATGATTTAGACATATATATCATACAAAGGGTGATAATTCCTAAAAAGATGTCAAGACAACTTTAATTGAGAGGGACACACTTTTTGATGGGCGATGAAGACATTTCAGGAGTCTAATGCTGTAATATGACAAACATCTTGTTCATATGAAGCAAGGCACACCAGGCAAGCAATGACTGTAGAAGTTATGTAAGTCTTCCTGCCAGTAACAACAATGGTGTTATCAACTTTTCTCACAATGTCACAATCTACTAAAAAACAACAACACCTCAGTAAGCACACTAAGCATTCAAACCCTCACAAGTCACTGAAGAACCACATTACTCCAAACACATATTGTTACAAAGAGGCAAAATTGTTTTGTTTTTTTAAATTCATGTATTCCCAAAGAACAAGACAATAAATTTTAAAAAGTATTCTTAACGGGCTATCTTATCCAAATGACCATAATTTCATACCAACTTCTGCATATTATAGAAAAGAAGTCTGTACAGTATATGATACAGTCACTGAGATTTTGTAAAGCTTGACCTTCCAAACACTGACATTGTGCAAATCCTTCCATATTAAACAAGATCTGATCAGATGTATACACCAAAGAAAGAGTAGTGGCACTACCTTCTTACATTAAAAAAATAATAGAATGAATTTAAAGCAGTTGGTGGGTGAGCATTCGCTCTGTAACATCAGCACTTGCAACAGCTTTAGGCTTGGCTCCCAAGACAGGTAAGGAAAGTAAGATAAAGGTTCATCATCATAATCTCCATCACCAAACACTTGACCATAGATCACATCCACATATGCTTTTTACAATTTAATGTGTGTTTGAAAAAGCTTCAGCACTATTCTTCACCCATTTCATTCACCAAGCTATGTGAGTTTCAGTGGAAAATTATGGCCTACGGATAACATATTTGCAGAAAACAACTACAATCAAAGCACATATGGTAACAGTGCAGTTCTATGCATGCCTACTCATAACTAAGTCCCACTGATCTCAGTTAAGGCTTCCTCCCAGGAAACTACGTAGAGCAGGGATGCAGAACCTGTTGCCCTTCAGATGTTGTGCAATTCTTGTCACCTCCAGCCAACATGGACAATGGTCAGTGATAGTTGTAGTCCACAACATGTGGAACTCCACAGGTCCCCTTTCTCTGCTGTAGAGGATTGCAATCAAGCTTGCACTTTGAAAAACAGTACCTGATCTCACACGAGAGTAGTGTTAAGTGAAGTAACTCTGTGGTTCCCCCCTCCCCCAATTTACGGATCACACCAACACCCTACTGTGGAATACAGTGGTACCTTAGGTTAAGTACTTAATTCATTCCGGAGGTCCGTACTTAACCTGAAACTGTTCTTAACCTGAAGCACCACTTTAGCTAATGGGGCCTCCTGCTGCCACTGCGCTGCGGGAGCACGATTTCTGTTCTCATCCTGAAGCAAAGTTCTTAACCTGAAGCACTATTTCTGGGTTAGCAGAGTCTGTAACCTGAAGCATATGTAACCTGAAGCGTATGTAACCCGAGGTACCACTGTATCAGTTTATTGTGTAATTAAGCTGAACAGGATACAAGAATGAAGTGTATTCCTGCTCTGATATTTACAGCATACACATAAGTAGGTTACTTATGGAACTGTACCAGCCCACTAGTAGTTGATATGTTATTCATGTAGATTAATCAATGTACCACAAAATGTATCAGGTCCCTGTGCAAAGATCACCAGTGAAAGAATGAGAACAGCTGGAAAAGTAAATTAATGACAGCACTTGCAAGTCACATATCGGAAAACAATATCCCTGTGCAAATAGCTTAGACAACTATCAGATCTTAGAATCACCAATATTACACCTAACATTTCAGAGCTGACAGCAAAGCAGGCTATATGGAACTAAATTATTTGCTAATGTACGGTAATACATACCCCACTTAAAGCACAGCATACGTGGTGCTCCTAACAATATCCATTTAAGTACTTAATAGGCCCTGATGTACTTAAAGAACATGCTCTGGATCTTAGTTTCATTGCATGCATGCCCGTACACATTTTTAATTGGCCAGGTCATTTTGTTTATGAATATATCTTCTTCCATCCATTTTTTACTATGCTTACCATTTTTGGCATTTCTTAACCTACCCAACCCGGCTTTTTCAACACACACTTAAAAACCCCACTTTTCAGCATCTGGTGTCTACTCTGTATATACTTAGCAATGTAATCCCAGCCCCCCATTTTCTGTATTCATTGCAAATGAGATTATATCGAGAAAGGTTTAGCCTAATAAGTGATCTGTCCCTCATAACATGCCATTATGATTCAACTAACATACAGTAATCAGAAAGAACCTCCCTTGCCCTAAGTAATTATATTGGCATTATGTGTTCAGTCATGGTGTGTAGACATTTTAAATTACTTTCTAAAGAAACACTAACTTATATTAAAGCAATTTCCACTAAGGAGAACATGGCAGTGACTAGTTTGCCAACATTAAATATAAATCAGCATTGACAGGAAATGTGCAGCAATTACGAGAACTGCAAAGCAGTAAAGAGTATTTTTTAAACAAGCTTCCACTGGAAGCATAGGCACATTAACAAGAATTCAAACCCACAAATCTGCTGGGCTGGAGCAAGTTAGGAGATGGCCTATGTCCCCTGGCAGAAGGGAGTCTTTATCTGTGGAAATACCCCTACTAGCAGAAGTCGGCTGAGGACCATGAAGGCTCTGTGGCTTCAGATGGAGTGTAGCTGTGTGGAGACTGGCTACTTGTTGCAGGAGCCAGTGCCTCCCTTGAAACATGCCTTGATGGTACTCCAGTAAGGTGGTGGAGGAAAGGAACATAGCTCAAGTAAATGACCATCTCCATGCAGGGGGTGCATGGCAATGAGGGTTTCACAGTCTCCCTGGACCATGCTAAGCACTCACCATGAGATATGGAAAACATTCCCCATTGCTTGTGGAAAGGGTGGCAGATGTGCCAGGCATTTCCAGAAGCATGAAATATGGCAGAGTCGGTTATAACGTATACAGGAAATTACAAAATGCCACGAACAGAAAATCCTAAATTTAAAGTAGCAGCGGCCACCCTATTATTTCCTAGTTGGAAACATTTAGTTTCATGATACTTTAATGCAAGAGCAAGACTAGACTTTGGAATACAATGTAACTACAACTTTAATTGTCATAAAGGTGGATACAGAATAAAACAGTAACTTACTGCAACAAACAATCTATATACTTAAAGACTGCTTCTTTATCTGATGGGCAGACTGAAAAAACCTGTCATTATAGCATGGAAATATTTTTACCATAGACATAAACATAACACAATTCTTTTAGAGGCTCACATTTTATTTCTTGGTTTAGGGGATTAAAAAACCAACAAACCTTTGCTCTATTTAACTTAATAACTTTTCCTGTTCAAACCCGCATTTGTTTGCTTGAACAACACTCAACCAAATCAAACTCTGGTGATTCATTCATTCATTCATTCATTCATTTGATTTGTATGCCTTTGTCCAAAGATTACAGGGCAGCTGACAACCTAATACAACATGAGAGCACAAATATTACAAAATGAAAACCAATACCACCCCCCAAAAAAAACCATTTTAAAGACGATAGAATGTTAATCATCCAAAGGCCTGGTTATAAGAGAGAAATGGGACTGCAAAATTGCTCCATCTCCTTTGCTCTACTCAAAGCCCAGTTTCACCAGGCTCCTCCCTGAATTGTCATCTAGCACTAGCCATTTAATGAGAGAACAGGGGGAGAGAAAGCGGGATCTGCAGGGGCTCTACACCAGTGTTGCTGAAAGATAGTAACTTTTAGCTCATCCTGTCCTAGAGATCGTTTCATTCCAAATGATTGTTACAAGAACTCTATGCCTAAATTCTCTTCCCCGCCTCCATCCCTTTTCAGTTTGCATTGCCTTTTAGATTGTGAGGGGATGAGCGGGAGAATGCCCCATTGTGCAAGTCCCACTGTGCAAGTTAATGCCTTTGCACAGAGTTTGCGCTGATGGGACTCATTAGGTAATTGCTGCCCTTATGGTTTTGCTTTGGGGGAAAAAGACATTAACAGTGTACTGTGTTTACAGTTTAGAGTAAGGTATTCTCTACAACAGTGGTGGCCAACTCTGCGATCTACTTTCAGAATTAAATACCCCCGGTTTTTTAGGAGGGAGGCCCTGTTTTTTAGGGAGGAGAGAAGTTCCATTGTTCCATTTTGGGGGGGGGGGGGTTTAAAGGCAAGGGACAAAGGCATAAGGTAAAATCACTCACAAATAGATCACTGTGGTTCAAAACAACAGCACAGAGAACGCTCCGTCTTCCCTTCCAGAGATCATACAACAATGGAGGGCAGGAGTCAGTTTTAGTGACGCTAAGGAAAGGGAGCCAGAGATCGACCGTGATCTACCAAAACCTCGAGGGAATCTACCAGTAGATCACAATCGACCTGCTGGACATCCCTGCTCTACAACATATATACCAACAAACAGCGCAACCCTACTCAAAAGTAAGTCCAAGTGAATTCAGTGGGGTTTACTCCCAAGTCGGGATGGGGACAAAATTCAATTTGATTCACCTTTAAAGATGAACCTGCTAATTTCCACATTCAGAAAAAATACATAAACTGAAGCCATCCTTCAAAATTCACATTTCTACGAAACTTGCAATGCTGTTCCCCAACCAAGTAATCTGTACATAAACGGGTATACTAGGGCAAAATGGGCATAAAAATGCATTTACTGGTCAAAATTGCTTTGCAAAAACATGTAGATTATGCAGAATTGTGTATATTCCTTTCTCCAGCAGTGCTGTTAGCAGAGGGACTCAGCAGCAGTGGCGGTTTCACCAGCGATATACCGCTGAGTGAAACCAACATTGCACTCTGCCCTCATACGACGCAGAGGAAGAAACAAGCTGTATTGGAGAGGCTCCCTCTGCATCTTTAAACTGTTCGACTGAGGACAAGTGTGCAGCTGCTCTTACCTCTACCAAAGGAGTCCCCAGCCCAACACTGGCTCCTGCGTGCCGGTGGGAGGGGGGGCTCCATGAAACTGCTCAGCTGAGGGGAACGCAGTTGGCGCTCCTCACAGCAAGCAGTTAAAGGAGCACTAATGCTCTGCCTGCTCACAGCAGGACTGTTTCAGCTGGGGAATGGGAACCTTCCCTTCACCCAGCTGTGCTGGACAAACAAGTTGTGTTGTCCTAGACCACAAGCGCCTGGGTGAAACCACCTCAGCTTCCAAGGTGAGAGCTGGAGCAGTTTCACCAGGTGCCTCATGGGCAGATTGTTTTTTCAAACTGCGATGTATGGTTGGCAATAAACCATTATGTTGAAAAGCTAATATCGCCTAGTCCTACTGTTTGTTATCTAAGAAATAACATATTTGTGTCCCTCTTAAAAAATCTGAATGAGTTTCCCATGAAGAAAAGGACAGGATATTTGTTAAACTGCCCTAAAATATTGTTCACCTCTCTTAAGCCAGCAACTAGTAAAACTCAAACCGCATGACTTCTTTGACTCTAGTTTGGATGTGAAAAGAATACACTTATGTATGGTTGTTTAATCATATTGATTTTTAATTGTGATCTTGTTGCTTCTTTTTATTTCTTACGTATCATGTTTTATTGTATTACAATCTGAATTCTATGGAATTGCAAAGTTCACAAAGTGCAGGGCTTGCAAAGCTTGCAATCAATTGGTTGGGCACTTGGGAAACACTGAACAAGGGATTTTACAGGCACTGAACTTTGTGAGATGTAGGGAAGGTGGTTGGGCATGACCAAAATGGCCTAGCAAACCAAATTGGGAGGCCTGTCCAACTACACTTGGCCCAGGTAGGTTCCCCACCAGTCATCTGTAGTCTCTAACCACATGGTTAAGATCAGTGTTACCATGGGGCAATTGTCTAGATTTTCAAGCAACACAGAGGGATGATAAGCTGTTTAATAGCTGCTGTGCAGCTTTTGGTATAACCGATATCCATTTTTCTGGATTAATGGGAGAGACTACATCTTCACTGCTATGGTGGCCCTAATCTAGCAAGCATTTGTAAGATAGTAACAGAAGGAACGTAATAGAGGGAAGAAAAGAATCTTGCAGCTGCTCTTTTTCTACTCCCAGAATTCAAAAGAAATGTGGAACTGAATAGACCAGATCAGAGTCAGCTTCTGATCTAGTAAATTTCACTCCTGAAATAAATTTCACACTTTTTTTTTTTTCCTTTTAAGGGGCTGCATAAATCATTTAAGATATTTAAGCATCCTTTCACTTAGGAAAACCAGGAAGTGCAATTAAAAATAACAGTTTCAAAAACTGTCAAAAAACAGTTTCAAAACTGCTTTGTGTATGGAGTGGAAACAGTATATTATCAGTCACAGGCACCATACTGCAGGCACTCAGAATCATGCTAAAAGGGACACATTTCTATCTCAAGTGTGCTGGCTATGTTTCTGTTTTTCTGTCACAGAGCTTGAAACACGACAAGTCAGTCTCACATGAGATGATGGTGAAACAAAACAGCTGCTCACACGCAGAAGCACATTGCCCAGAAGCAATAAGACCCCTATAATATTGCCTCAAATTCTGAAAAATTATCTGTACATAGTCTAAACATCTGCCAAGTTGAGAACTTATAAAGGCATAGTATAAGCACACACATGAAATAAACACAAAACACTACACACACACACACACACACACACACACACACACACACCACCCCTTTCAACATATAGCTGTTTTACCCCCTTTCCTTCCCATGCAGAATATATGCTTCTGGGTTCTGCATGATTATCAGGTGTACATAATCAGGCCATACATCTATTCCCTGAAAACACACAATACAACCTTTATTCCTTTATATGCTGCTATTACCTAAAAAGAACTGTGAGAACACCATAAGATAATATTTTAATGTGAGTATGAGCATCATCTTTGGGATTTAAATTAATACTGCAGCCATCAACACTAAATGCTCTCAGTGTAAATGCTCTCTCATCTCAGTGTGCTGGAATATTTATTAGGGTTGAACTAAAAAGAAGAGTTTGTGGTTTTTGCCAAAGCTTTCATCTGCTGAAAAAAGCACACAGCTTTAGCAGTTGGGGGTTGGAAATGGGAAAATGCACTCACTTATTCAGAGTCAGGACAGGGAGCATTGACTTGGCTCTTAAATGGTTTTGTAATGTTGTCATATAGAATAAGTTACAGATAGGTAGCCGTGTTGGTCTGCCATAGTCGAAACAAAATAAAAAAATTCCTTCCAGTAGCACATTACAAACTTAGTTGGTCTCTAAGGTACTACTAGGGACGTGGGTGGCGCTGTGGGTTAAACCACAGAGCCTAGGATTTGCCGATCAGAAGGTCGGCGGTTCGAATCCCCGCGACGGGGTGAGCTCCTGTTGCTCGGTCCCTGCTCCTGCCAACCTAGCAGTTTGAAAGCACGTCAAAGTGCAAGTAGATAAATAGGTACCGCTTTGGCGGAAAGTTAAACAGCGTTTCCGTGCGCTGCTCTGGTTCGCCAGGAGCGGCTTAGTCATGCTGGCCACGTGACCCAGAAGCTGTATGCCGGCTCCCTCGGCCAATAAAGCGAGATGAGCGCCACAACCCCAGAGTCATCCGCAACTGGACCTGACGGTCAGGGGTCCCTTTACCTTTTAAGGTGCTACTGGAAGGAATTTTTTTATATAGGATAAGGTGGACCATCATTTCATCCATGCAAACCCTGACTTTCAGGAGGAAAGTGGGGGAGCACTTGGGTGAAAGTCTTGAAGCAGCAACAGAGAGGGTAAAAATATTGCTACAAGCTCAGATAGTTTTTATACTTTTGAAACTCAAAGAATATTTACAGAGCACTGCTCTGTACAGATCTATATTTCACACTGAAAAAACAAAATACAATATTTATTTGTATCACCATATTGTGTTTGCTTTGTTATATTATTGCTTATAAAAGCTATAAGCAAAAGGCGACATTAAACTCTGCATGAACAGGAACTTTTCAAATGCCATAAAAAACCCACAACTGGATATGCACAATTAACACAGGCAGCAATTTTAATCTCCGGACCTAACTGTTTTTAATCACATACTGGGTGATGCTTTTTGGTTAGACAGTAGAAAGAAAGAACAGCACTCTTCTTAAGAGTTTGATGCCTTTTCTTGAGAAGAGCTCCTTGCCTACAATGAAGACAGCCCTTTTCTTTTTACACTGAGAAATGAGGATATAGTGAAAGTATCCAAATAGCAGAGTTAAGTGGAACTTCACCACTCCTGATTCTATTTGATGGCTAAGAGCCACCTCTCTCCATCATGTATATTTAGATACAAGCATGACTCCAGTATCAACAAAACCTACATATGTATTAGGATAATAACACTATATGAATTTATATAATGTATAGGAATGTATGGGAGTATATTACATTGCATTTGTGTGTGTGTGTGTATATATATATATATACATTTCTCTCTCTTTCTTATACACATTTGTTCTCCCCACCCCCTCACGTCTCCCCTTTTTTCCTTTGTATCAATTTATTTCTTTATAGCCGAGATTCTTTCAATAAAAATATTAATATTTAAAAAACAAAACATAATCTTCCTCAGGAACATTCTGGAGCCATTTTACTCACCTCAGCATGTCTTCCATTTTTCGTATTCTCCTATGAGAATCCTTTCTCTCCTTCTCAAAGTCATTCTGCAACCCATGCATCTAACATTTAAAAAAGAAAAAGAGTTACGTTCCAGTCATCACACACCCTGATAACCGTGACATATGGTCACTGCCATTCATTCTCTGAGGTCTTCCACAACAGACTCTATGTGAGGCTGCATTTGAAGATGGTTCTGAAACTTCAGCTAATGCAGAATACAGCAGCTTGCCCATTAACCAGCACAGACCACTATTCTCACATACAGTGGTGCCTCAGGTTAAGAACTTACTTTGTTCCGGAGGTCCGTTCTTAACCTGAAACTGTTCTTAACCTGAAGCACCACTTTAGCTAATGTGGCCTCCCACTGCCGCTGCACGACTTCTGTTCTCATCCTGAAGCAAAGTTCTTAACCCAAGGTACTATTTCTGGGTTAGTGGAGTCTGTAACCTGAAGCGTCTGCAACCTGAAGCATCTGTAACCCGAGGTACCACTGTATCACCTGTTTTGAAATACAGTCGTACCTAAGTTCTCAAACGCCTTGCGAGTCAAACGTTTTGGCTCCCAAACGCCACAAACCCAGAAGTGAGTATTCCAGTTTGCAAACATTCTTTGGAACCTGAACATCTGACACAGCTTCCGTGGCTTCCAATTGGCTGCAGAAGCTTACTGCAGCCAATTGGAAGCCGCACCTTGGTTTCCGAACATTTTGGAAGTCAAACGGACTTCTGGAATGGATTCCGTTCGACTTCCGATGTACCACTGTATCTGCAATTGTCCCAGTTTGTTTTCCCGTCCAATATTAAGGGCTTATTTAAGGCAGAGCTTTCCAAACTGTGTGTTACGACATATCTGGTATGCCCCGCGGATGACCTTAAGGTCTACAAATGACAACACTTTGGAGGTCCCAAGTCGCAAGGTGGTTAGATTGGTCTCAACTAGGGCCAGAGCCTTTTCAATACTGGCCCCGACTTGGTGGAATGCTCTGTCACAAGAGACTAGGGCCCTGCGGGACTTGACATCTTTCTGCAGGGCCTGCAAGACAGAGCTGTTCCACCTGGCCTTTGGTTTGGACTCAGTCTGACCCTTATGTTTCCCTCCCCTTACAGTTTTGATCTATGGGCTACTTCTAAAATGAGGCTGCATTTTAAATTGTATTTTAACCTGTATTTTAAATTGTTTCCCCCCCTCCCATTATGATTTTATTGTAATTTTACTGGTGTTAGCCGCCCTGAGCCCGGCTCTGGCCAGGGTATAAATAATTTTTTTTATTATTATTATTATTAGCATGTCAGCTGCAATGTGTGTGTCGTGTGAACGCTCCCTGCACTCCTCCCAGGGCTGGAAAGGGCCAGTCTATTTCCTGCAAAAGCCTACTCCTGCCTTTGTCCACTAGAGTTGCAAGTAACCCCAACCAGTGATGCAAGTGAACTTGGGACAAAGCTAAGTAAGCATGAGCCAGATAGTCATGTAAAATACAGCAGTGTTAAGAAATAAAACAGCATAATTGAGAGTTTTAAATGTTTCTTTAAAAATTTACTTCTTGTTAGTGGAACTTGCCAGGGAGAGCTTTGTCCCTTTTGCCACCTTGTACTGCAAAGAAGATTGAACGCTGCCATCTCGCCATTCTTGACCAATGTGATCACAGATTTTACATACTCTAGATATTTCTCACTACGTCGTCCTCAATTAAATAAGTCAAAAGCCATGAAGATCAGCTAATATACCTATGACTGTAATGTTTGGTTGCTAGCAATTCTGCTCTGTAGTGGGTCTTTTACTTTGAGGTCTGCTTTTCTTTATCGGTCCAACAGAGTCAAAACTTTAAACTTGCTAGACATATGTTCCCAGTGCTTTTGCCCAAGGCAGAATAGGTGTTAAGGTTGTTTCTTCCTTTGATATGGTTCTGATACCTATGTGGAACTGTCAACCTCATGTCTGTTGCAGAGATAGTTCTCCTCATTTGTCTAGTGGAGTTTTCAAGCTTAATATGCTGCAATAAATAAAATAATAACACTAGAATATGTCTGTTGAATTAGCCCCTACTAATGTAGTTGCATTTAATGGCTGTTTTTATGCCTTGTAGGTAAACCACAGATGGCTAATAATTTCAGCCCTGGGGTCATATATTAACCTCCGAAGAACCCTTCAAAGAATGTCTGCCAGTGGACAAAAAAAGTGCACGTGGCAAAAACAGAAGCCACCCCACACTCTCATGCATGTATACATACACCAGAAAATGCACACAAAATGCTGAAGATGGTGATGTCAAAGCTATGGGCTCAGAAAGCAACCCCAGTGCAATTTTTTAATCACTGAACACAACTCTCCCCCCCCCCCCCAGGAGCAGACACCTATGCTCTACCATGTGACAACACAGCCTCAATGTGATTGGATTCTCAGGGGTTTTCAGGGGCCACAAAAATCACTTGAGGATGCCACATGGGGCCATGAGATAGCTACCCCTGATGTAAAGCAAGTAACCTCTTGGTTTGGGGCAACTGGCTACAACATTTTAAAATGTTTTAAGTAAAGGTAAAGGGACGCCTGACCATTAGGTCCAGTCGTGGCCGACTCTGGGGTTGCGGCGCTCATCTTGCTTTATTGGCCGAGGGAGCTGGCGTACAGCTTCCGGGTCATGTGGCCAGCATGACTAAGCCGCTTCTGGCGAACCAGAGCAGCGCACGGAAACGCCGTTTATGTGCTTTCAAACTGCTAGGTTGGCAGGAGCAGGGACCGAGCAACGGGAGCTCACCCCATTGCGGGGATTCAAACCACCGACCTTCTGATCATTAAGTCCTAGGCTCTGTGGTTTAACCCACAGCGCCACCCGCGTAAAATGTTTTAAATGGTTCTAATTTTGGTTCCTCTGTTTTGTTTTTGTCGGGCGGGTGTTGGTTAAATGTTTAGCTGGGGTTGGCGGTTATTTTAACCTGGGTATAACTGTAAACCGTTATTATTGTTATTGTTGCTGCTGTTATTATTGATTTCTATTGCTTTATTGGTTTGTTTGTTGCTTGAATAGGATATTTTGTTTTTTAATGTTTGATGTTTTGTTATGTTTTTATATATGTTGTAAGCCGCCCAGGGTAGCTGGGAAAGCCCAGCCTGATGGGCGGGATAGACATTATATTATTATTATTATTATTATTATTATTATTATTATTACTATTATTGTATATATCAATGCAACCACATTTTCCCTTTTCCAATACATTATTAACTGCCAGATCTGATGATCATCGGTTCTATGGTAGCTGCTCCTTGCCCTGGCTTCAATAATATATGTGGTATGTGGTAAGAGGTGGTATGTGGGCTACTGACACACATATGCTTTTAGCCTAGCACAGACAAACCATGTAGAACTATCCACAGCTCAAACACCAGGTCTCTACACTATAGTATATGCAGTGGGCAGCTGCATTAATGGGCATCTCTTCTAAATCAAGACATCAACTGAGTGATGGCCAACAGGCACCCAACAACATATATCTGAAACAATCACACTATCATGCGCATTCTGGAAAAGCAAAGTTGGCCAGCCTTGATTTACGTTTGCCTACACCGCTGCAAGGGAAAGTACACACAGCAAAGATCAAACCTAACTCATTTGTACTCTCAGGAACCTGTTAAGAGTTCCAACAAGTGTGTGAAAATCAAGAGAGATATTTGCAGGATTCTTTATACATGATTATGTTCTCCATTGTTCCCTACAAAAGTGCATACTCCGATAGAAAAAAACAGAGCTCAAGTGAAATATTTCTGTATTTTGCTAAGAATTCTGGGTGATTGGGGTTGATGGACTGCCATGAAAATTTCAAGGACAGGCTTGTCAGCAAATAGGGGGTTGTGGAGATTGAAAGTGGAAGAAAACAGTTTAATATTACTTTTCTCAATCTGGCACAAGGAGCTACTGTACTGGGGTGGAATGAGCCTGCGTCCTCCAGTCTCTGCCTCACTGATTAATCTGGAGAACAGGCAAATATAATCTGTGATTTGTTTTTTAGTTAGTAGATCTTCCAATTCAACCTTTTAAATCTGGATGTCATTATAACTAAAAATAATTACTGAAAGATCTTAAGCATTTTCAGACAGGGCACTATTCAAATCTTTAACCTAAGAGGGTTCCCAACACTTTATGGACTAAAATACACTAGTGAATATAACTTAGCCAAGACAGTATAGCTCTCTGACAAACATCAACAGGTTTATCGTTGAAAAAAGCTCCTTGGCAGATAAGCTTTTACATTTCACCAGTTCTGTGTTCCTTTTCTGGCCAACATTTGCATTTTATGGTTTATAAATAAATCTTTTAATGGCTACAGCGGATATTCCATACAATAAAACTGATACTTCAATTCATTACCTTCTTTTCAAGATCTCTCTCTAAATGAAGTTTCTCCTGCATATATGTCTGTTCTTGATCCTGAAAAACAGAGGTCAAGGAACTGACGATTACATGATAAATAAAACTTTTGGAACTATCTGATAACCATATTCAATGCACATGTAACAGCAAGTTTGATCAGACGGCGGGGAGTTGACTTAGCTAATCAATTTTAAAATAGGTGAAAAACTGGTCTATAGAAAAGGTGTGGGAATCTGAGCTCAAGATGCCACCAGTTCCAGTCTCCCATTAAGCTAAAGGTAAGCGGACCCCTGACCATTAGGTCCAGTCGTGACTGACTCTGGGGTTGCGGCGCTCATCTCGCTTTATTGGCCGAGGGAGCCGGCGTACAGCTTCCAGGTCATGTGGCCAGGATGACTAAGCCGCTTCTGGCGAACCAGAGCAGCACACGGAAACGCCGTTTAACTTCCCGCCAGAGCGGTACCTATTTATCTACTTGCACTTTTTGATGTGCTTTCGAACTGCTAGGTTGGCAGGAGCAGGGACCGAGCAACAGGAGCTCACCCCGTCGCGGGGATTCGAACCGCCGACCTTCTGATCGGCGAGTCCTAGGCTCAGCCCACAGTGCCACCCGCGTCCCATTAGAGGTGTGCAAACATGCAGAACCAGTTTCCATATGCCCCCCACCCCAAAGTGGGGAGAAAGGTTTGAATACATGAGCAAAATACCACAAACAGTCAGCTGCATAATGTGGCCTCCTCTCCCTAAAGGGTTACACAACCCGTAGTAAAGGCAGCTAATGGATAAAGAAGGAAAGGATGTTGGGCAGTGGAAAGCTGAAAAGGAGATGCAGTGAATTTACTGGTTAGGAATGAGAAAGAATAAGAGCCAGGCATAATTTGGACAGCAAGGAAAAGGCAGCAAATATTTGAAATGTAGGAGCCATGCGACATGTTTATGCTAATGTACTAATTTATACAAATGTAGCTATCACTATGTAAGACAGACACAGGGATTACTTTCAACTTCACTGTATGCATTTCTTTAATCCACTGATATATACGCTTTTCATATCAGTTCAATAAGCAAGGAAATAAGACAAATAGCCCCCAAGTTTCTTTAAAGGGTTTAGCCAGAAATAAGAACATATTCCATTATTACGGATGTTGAGTGATTGGCTCACATTTCCAAGAACTCCAGAAACTCTCTCACTTGAGCATTCTATTCATACAAATCACAGAAAGTAGTAAAAAGAAAAAAGAAAAAAAAGGCTCATCATTTTTCCTGAGTGAAAAATGCAGGGCTCACCCTCAGCTGTTGCTGCCTTTGATGTTCTGATTCCAGTAACTGTTGTTTTAATTGCGACACACACTGTTCTAATTCTTCAATCACATCAGATGCCTGTAGGGATTTAATAGACAAGGGAATGTTGGTCTTGTATTAGCTCCGGCAGAAGTAAACTTTTTTCAAAGTTCAACTTAAAAGACAGGGGGAGGAGAAGATGATCTACTTGGAAAAGATACAGAAAACTTTTAAACTCAGTCTCTCCATATTTCATTTGTCCTTAAAATGCAAATACTACTATAGTTACTGATAGATTAAACAGTGTTGTTAGAATAGGCATTGGCACCTGATTTAAAATTGTGCACACACTTCAGAGAAACAAACTAACGTTGAAACATTAGATTTCAACCCTGTCAACATACATGCATATAAGTATATTAAGGGAGCTGAGAAGAATCGGTTGATTAAATTAAACCCAGTCATACCTATACTTGTGTATGCAAGCATAAAACCTCAAAAATTAACACTGAAAACTTGCTTTAATATATTGTTTATATATAAGCCTATCTGTATATAAGCCTATCCTATTCTTGAGTGTGAACTTACTTTCACTGCAGAAAGAGCATGTTCCTGTTTCAACAAATCTATGTCATCATCATATTTGCTTTGTAGAGTCTGAATGTTCTGCTCAAAGTCTTGTACAATACGCCCCTTTTCTTTCTGAAGTGAGTTGCATCTAGAAATATTGCAAGGAAATCTAAGCAGAGGTATCTGAAATAACACAACATTCTCTTCTCTTACACATCTTACAGCATGAATAGAACAATATTAATCTTCATTTTCTTATGAAGCATGAAAATGCAATCACTTCAAACAATGAACTGCTTTTACAAAAATACAACCAACGAGAAAACAAGCGGTTTCATATACCAATCCCTATAGCTTTATATAGAGCTCCATTTTCAACCAGGGACTCCACACCCACCATTGGGAAATCCTGTGAGAAGCAACCAATAACAGATAAAGATCAAGTACATTATCTGAGGTAATGGCAGATGAAGGTTTGCTTATACATTCACTTTTCTCATAAAGTTACTATCCGGATCAAGGAGAACAAGAAGTTCAGGAATGCTTACGCTACACTATTTTGCTGACTTTCCTGGGTTCTTTATAGGTTCATTGTATTTCTCCATAGAACTGTGAATTCCTCAACCACTGATGTGCCTTGGTGCCACAAGATTGTTTGTTGTCTTTGCTACAACATATCAACATCACTACCCCCTTAGAAGTTGTACCTCTGCTATTGATTAGTATCACCGTTGATTTATCCCATTAACTGCCGTGGAAACACATCTGAAGGTGAGGAAATTATTCCACAGTATGTGATCCAAGTAAATAGGCAAGTAAAACATACCCAAATATTTAAGAAACTCAAAATGCAACTTTTCATTTTCATTTACCAGTCAGTTATTACTAAATACTAATGTTTTATTACAGGTGGCACTTGTAACACCTATTATCCAAAGTGGAAATGTTCATTAAGTACCTTGCCTTGACTTCTTCGAGTTCTGTGCACACAGCCTGGTAGGCTTGCTCAAGACTGGTCTTTTCTTGAGATAACTTCTGATGCTGCAAATTACTGGATTCTGCTTCCACAGTCAACTGGTGGACACGGGCCTCCAGCTCTTTGACCATCTGGTTCTAAATAAAGTGGTTAAAACTCAGTTAGGAATTGAGTTGATGTGCAGATTCTCTATGGAAAATACAAAGGTTGGAAAAGCAAGCCCATCAAATCACATACAACAAAACAAATTAAATGGGTATCAATTTCAAACAATTTCAAACAGAATGAACAGCCTTTCATTCAAAATTTGAAATTTCAAAAACAATTTCAAATTTTCATTTCCAGATGGGAGAGTCATTATAGAGAGTTGCTCCAGAATAATATACCACTCTATACTTAATCTTGGACTGGACTTAACCGTCCAAGGTTCCTTTCCCTTTACCTTTATACCTAATCTTATCATAAAGCTATAAAAATTGAGACTGTAAAGAATTGGTAGATTTACTAATGCAGTGGTACCTCGGGTTACATACACTTCAGGTTACAGACTCCGCTAACCCAGAAATATTACCTCGGGTTAAGAACTTTGCTTCAGGATAAGAATAGAAATCGTGCGCCGGCGGGAGCCCCATTAGCTAAAGTGGTGCTTCAGGTTAAGAACAGTTTCAGGTTAAGAACGGACCTCCAGCACGAATTAAGTACTTAACCCGAGGTACCACTGTACAGAGAACTGCATAATACTGGCATCATATGGTTGGCATTTGTTTCTCTCGAGAGACAATGGAGTGCACCTCTGGAGGTGAAGCCAAACCGCTGCATTAGCAACACTGAAGTGACCTCCCTGGAGCACAAGCCTGGACAGTGTGGACAGATGACAAGACCCCACTCTCGGCTTCACTGATGTGCTCCAAAGGAAAGCAGAGCAGTACGTTTGGCACTAGCTTGGCTGCAGTAGCTGCTGGAAGGAGGCATACAAAGCACCATCCAAGGAACTCCACTCCAGATTTGTGCAGGATTTATTCCTTAACCTTTTTTTCTCCTGAGGATATCCCACAAGGCAGCAGAAGTTTCAGATCAGAGTTTTCCTTTGTCCCTTATCTGAAAGTAGGCTTGTTATGCCCCTGCACTTTTGTTTTGCCACTGCAGTATTCTATATATCATGCCATGAGGCAAATACATGCTATTTCTTCCTTTTAGATAGCACTACTGTACGGGGACTAGATGTCAGGGGGCCTTTTGCATAGTGCTGCTGATGGGTCCCCAACACAGACAACCTGAACCCTTCAACGCTGTTGCATTATTATTATTTTTTTAAAAAACTTCTGGCAGCAACATCACTCATGGTCCTCCCTCCTGGACCTCCGGGCAGCATTTTAGCAGCAGGTGTATGGTAGTACCATTTTTTAATCTTGGCCCCCTAGGTGAAAAGGCTGTTCGCTATCTGAATTTATCCAAAATGCAAATACACATGATTCATTTACATAGTGAATGTACACAAGCCATTAATTAATTAATGGTAGGTTAGGCTAAGAGGCAGTGACTGGCCCAGGGTCATCCAGTGAGCTTCACGGCCGAGTGGGGATTTGAAACCTGGTCGTCCCCCCGCCCCCCGCCCCGGTCCTACTCTGACGCTTGAACTACTACATGACACAGGCTCGCTTCTCATTTCTACCACTTCTTATTCCAAAAGCAATCTCTACACCATCTGTTTCATAGATCTATGGGTCCAGGCATTACAATTTGAGCAACTTAGAACAGCAAGTGGCCATTGCAAAATGTGCTGAACTTGCCTCCTGTCCAAAAGATGCACTGCTGCCATCCCACTGCAATTTATTTATTTATTTATCATCTGGATGTTGCTCTTCAGGGCACTGTGCACCCAGAACTATTCACAACATCATAAAACAATACATAAATAAAATAGAACGTAACGACAGCACTGGTGTTCACAATCCTTTAAAAGTCTGAGCAGTTTACAAGCATCAGTACAAATTAGCACCTAAGAAGCAGAACCATCTGTAGTAAAATAACCAGTTCTAAGAGTATAGCCTTTAAGAGGTTTGATAGAGGTAGGTTTTTAAGACACACATAAACACCAGCAGTAGAGAGGCCATACACATCCTTGTGGAGTTCCTCAATCTGGAGGGCACTACAGAGAAGGTCCCATCTCTCATGCCCAGCAGCCGAACTGACCTGATAGGCAGATATACAAGCAAAACCTCTGAGCTTGCTCAGAAATGTACAGGCAACCAATGCCACTGGTATAGATTTGGTGTCCTATGCACCACACACTCACTATCAACTAGCATTCTGCACCAGCTGAAAGTTTCTGGACAGTCTTCAAAGGCAGCCCAATGTAGAGTACATTACAGTAGTCTTTCCTGAATGCGACCAGCCAATGGATTGCTGGGGCAGGGTTTGATCTCTCTAGATAAATTTGTAACTGGCATACCAGTCTCAACTGGTAAAGGTCAGATGCCTCCCATGACAACCAGGCAATTGGTTAAAATCAAAGCTGGGTCAGGATTCAGGAATCTAAACAGGACACACAAATCACATTATGTTAACAAAGGCTTGTGCGGCAGAAGAACGTGGAAAGAATGAATATTTCCAGCCACTGTTAAAGTGAAACTTAGCATCCATCAACTCAGTGCTTTTTTATAGTATGTAGCTGAAATTATTGTTGAAACAATTATGTAAACTGGAGATTTTTATGGCTCATACTTGGTTAAAGCACTTGCATTATATCTTCTGAAACACGAACATCACATACGCAGTGCATTCTTAAAATATATTCTTTCAAATTGTTCTTAACACATCTTTAAGGACTGTATTTGTTTGGACAAAAAGTCAAACACATTTTTCTTTTCAATTATAGGATTTGCTGTGCAGCCAGTGGAGATTACTATCCTGCTTTTGATAAACAGCAGCTTTCAGACATCCTGTATCCAGTAGATTTGGCCATATGATAAGATCAAGAGGATATCCCACTTTGCCAATTGGACAGTATTTGGCAAGGGGGGGAAATAACTTGAAACACTCGAAAAAGAATAAACTTTTCTTGTTTAAGAAACCGTTAGCAGTTCATAATGGCACACGAGAGAAAACTGAAAGGGCCCAAATAATCATTTTAAAAGCATTGATAATGAAAACAATAAACCCACTGGCTAGAAATTAAAACACATCTCCTAGCTGATTTCAAGTAAAATTACTTTTAAAAAAAAAGTTATACCAGAAAAGGACTCAAGGCAATGTACTGTAAATGAAAAAATAGCTCATATATAAAAACAATAAAAACCAAAGGCAACAGAGTGTAAGCTATTTTAATAGGACAAGAAAATTAAAATATTTACTCCCTGTCTGAACTCTAATACTGAGGCAGGGTGTGATGCTTTCCAAGAAAGCAGATTCCAAAGTTCTGGTGCTACTACAGAGAACACCCTGCCCCAGGCTCCACAAAGATTTCACAAAGACGTAGAGGGAAAACCTGGACTAAGAGCTCTACAACCAATCACAAAGAATGGAGACATTCATATGGAAGGAAATGTGTGCCTGTTAGAAATTCAAATGGAAATATATTTTAACCTAGATGACAGAGATAAAATGAATTGTAATCTTAATGGGAAAAGGTGAAACTTCATTACATAAACTCTGCATATAGGTCATTAGCAATGGTGTGGCCAACTTAATAAAGTGTCCACATCAGATCTACCCTTGTAAGGCAGGCCTTTTGAAGACACTCTCGGAAGTGGTTAAAATGTTCATCTTATAATGTTTTGGTAAAGGTATGTCCTGAACACCGTGGCTGCCTGAACATAAATAAGTCCTTTCTCACAAAGCTGCTGAGGTAGCAGCCCCCCAACCAAGCATGCCACAAAACCCTCAGGGACTTGAAAGTTAATGCAACTGTGTAGAGCAATACACCAACCATGGAAGAGAAAAGGTTGTGAAGACTCTTCTGACCATTATGGGAGTGGGACATTGAGGAGCACTGAAACTCCCCATGTACTCTGACAATCCCCAGAGAGAAAATGACTGTGTGCCCTATCTTCCTGTGTCATACATTTGGTACTTGCTGTGTCCTCTGTGGTGAATCGAACCACATGGTTGTTTAGGCAACCATGATTCCAATGACAAAATCTGTGGAATCTGCCATTTGGAAAGCCTATTGAAGAAGTCTATGGTCCAATTTTCTCCCTACTGGTGCTTCCTAGATCCTCTCCCATCAGCTCCAGCTAGCATGGCCAATTTATGCAGCCTGGGGCTCATGGGTGTTGTAGTTGAAAACATCTGGAGAGCACCAAGTTGGACATGCAAGACTTGTCACTCCACAAGTTCATGTGTCCACCAGTGCTTGTGAAGTGGAAGCCTATGCCATGAAGAATGACTGCCAGAACATGACTATACGCGGAAAAACAGACCTAAGGGAAACTCTCTCTCTCTCTTTCCCAAGTGAAGTGTATGCCAGGATAGTGTGACCAAAGGGGGAGTCTCTCTACTCTGTTCTTTAGGCTAGAGTTCTTAACTTAGCTCCTTCTTTCAAAATACTAAACGGCCACAAGTAAGGAACAATGCCAGAGTCTATCTGCCCATGACAAAGGTGGGAAGAGCATGATCCTCTTCCAAAAGTAAGTTTAGGAGATGGCCCTTCCTGCCCCCCAAAAAACATAATTTCCCTATGCTAGGTGTCCTACTCCAGGAGAAAATATTGTCCCTGTAAATTTGACATCTAAAATAATAGACTGGAAAGCCTCCTCACAATGAAGAACCAGCCATCCAAATGTACGCTGCTATAATTCCTAGTAATTCTTTACTGATGTTTATGCATACAGGCAGACTGTTACCTGAAATAAGGGGAAGTAAGAGACAGCAAGGGGCAATACAAAATAAAAACTAGACAAAGCAGTAGAGATTATGTGGAAGCAATATTAGAATTAAGCATTTTTAAAATACTGTACAAAAAAAGTGAAGAGGTATTCAGTGGTGATGGGTGAATAAAATCATAAACCATAAAAAAGAAAGTTCATAATTCCATAATATACCAGGTTACACAAGAGGAATTTGCGATTGAACGAAATATCTAATACTTATTTAAAGCTGAATCTGATCAAGCAGAATCATATCAAGTGTTTTAGATCTTATCTGCTATCTAGCAAGTTACAGGAAATAAGAAGATATTTAACTCCTATTGTATACAGGGGATAGGAAGATATTTGATTCCTGTTATGATGAAATGTAAACACATGTAATTGGAAGAGAAAACAATGTGGCTATTAGGCAGTGAATCACTTTCAGATTTCTTGAGACTCTTTGCATCAAAGCAAAGAAAAACAATGCGAGAGGAAGTAAAGATGATTGCCTAACAACCTGGTTGTTTAGACACATGCTAATGCTGAAATCTTTCAACTTTTATACATAAGCATGATTGAAACAGAATGAAATTTAGTGTACAAAGCAATATACACAAAGCAAATCATCAATAAAAACTCCATATGACTACTGAAAGGTCTGGGTGCCTGAATGTGTGAAAATATGTGGTTCATAATGTTACCAGGGTAACTGCTCAGGAGAAGATACATGAGATACAAGACGGCTGCAGGAGGAAGGAGGAGTCAATGAAAGTTGTCTCCCCCACTTCCTCCCCACTTTCCCACTTCCATCTTCTTTGTGGAACTGGGAATGCTCCCACCAGTAGAAGCCTAGTTACGTAGCTTCTAAGCCTTTATTTCCCCTTCATTAATCAGCCAGAAAATTAAACATCATACTGAACCACGCCTTCCCCACACGTTGTGGTTGTATCTGAAAACAACAATGTAAATGTTTAATATTTGAATTTATATAAAACATATGTATATTTTGGGTGGGATGCAGTGCGGTGCAGAGGGATAGTCTTCAACATTTTGAAAGGGGGGGAAGGCAGTGTCAAAAACAAGCACTGTGGATTTCAGGTGAATTAAAAAATAACAACACCCCATGTGGTACATGACAGACAACATAGGCAACAGCTGTGTTGATAAATTGATGTACTGTTGTATTATTATGCATTATTATTATGATTAGACTGCATAGCTAGCAAGCAGAAACTAAAAGTTGGCTACCAAGCCCAGCCATAATTTGGAGACCCCAGTACAGTGGTACCTCGGGTTACAGACGCTTCAGAATACATACGCTTCAGGTTACAGACTCTTATTAACCCAGAAATATTACCTCAGGTTAAGAACTTTGCTTCAGGATGAGAGCAGAAATTGTGCTCCGGCGGCACGGCAGCAGCGGGAGGCTCCATTAGCTAAAGTTGTGCTTCAGGTTAAGAACAGTTTCAGGTTAAGAACGGACCTCCAGAACGAATTAAGTATTTAACCCAAGGTACCAGTGTATACAGATCAGATTCAAGCTCCTATTGAAGCAGAATTTTCTTTAACAGAATTTTTTTAACAAGTTATCAGCCCTGCTGATAACTAAACTTCATTGTTCACATAACCCTTCTCTCTGGCTAAAGGCACAAGAAGATAAAATATGAACTGGTGGTTTTAAGAAACAAAATAAATGTTTATTTATCAAGTGATAAATCGCAGAAGATAAATTAAGCTGGTATGTAAAACATAATTCTTATTGCTGTAAACTTCTTATACAAAACTATTGCGTGCTATTTGAGAATGCTAATAAGCTACTTGTTTGAAGGCTTTTAAAGGACCTCCAGATATATATTTATTTGCCCACTTACAGTTATAAAAAGCCCACACTCTCGCCCAGTAGAAAGCAATATCCAACCTGGCCAAATACTTCATTCATTCTTACTGGGATATCCCTGAATTTGATGTCTTTCACAGGAGAATATGATGATTTGCTGGGTAAGATGCTACACCTACAGCTCAGGGACAGCCACCAAGCAAAACACAGGAATCATGCGAGTCAGAGAGTCACTCCGATGCATGCTATGTTCAGAGAGTAATATCTAACATGACCAGAAATCCATCTGGCTCTAAATCCCATTTCTGTTTTAAAAGGCTGCCAATTTTCAAATATTCCAAAATGAATCATTCACCACCATGTGTATCCCCCTCCCCAAATTCGTGCCAATATATTTTTTAAAATTCCATTTATATGTTTATTATAAGCTTAAAAAGGATTAGGAGTCAAATGCCAAATCTAATGTTGACTTTTGAGTGAAACCATTGTTCCAACTTACTTGTCAAATTCTAATAATTTTTCTGGTCCAAAATCTAGCAATAACTATTGCTGTATGTTTAAGATAGCAATATTTCTCCTCAGAAATAGAACTATGTATAATAGAATAATGAATGTGTCAAGAATATAATTTGCAAGTCTCATCACTCAGCAAAATTCACTTGTGCACAACAAATGGCACTCTTGACAGTAGAAAACTATGAAAAAGGGGGATGGGGGAGTCTGAAATAATAAGAAAAGAGAAACTAATTTTCAGTGACAGTCTAGTCTTTCATCTTAAGCCATACCTTGAACCCTACTATGTTTAATTATTAAATCAGGAGCTGCTGTGCAAGATCTGTCTGCTTTTGATGGTTCTAAAATTCAATCCTGCTGACAGACTGTGTCCATTTCTTGCCATATTTATCATTACCTATGCCAAGGTTTGAATGCTAATTTTTTTTCAATTCAACTTTCATTAACAACAGAATCTAAAATTTGAGTGAGCTTTAAAGGCAACATCAAACAAATGATCACTACTTTAAATGTGCCACACTGATGAAAAATGTCAAAAGGGACTTGTTGAGTTTTAAGGCACAAATACCTGCCTTGCAAACTCCAAGTACAAAATTCATCTCACAAGCGACTCAGAAGGGAAGGACACCAAGACACAAAACCTTGTGAAACATCAACACCTGAGCATAGAACAGAGAGACACTTTTGCAATGAGTTTGTATTCTGTCTCTACTGTCAAACTAGAATAAAGAAATGATGAAGGACCATGCGGGAATTGCAAGATGAAAAGTGGCTTCCCATCTACATGAGGAACCAATCTGGGATGATGGATGACCCCTTTTAATGAGATTCCCCCCTAGGGGTTACAGCTTCCCAATCTGTGTCCAGTTCCCTATCTGCTAACAAATCTTCTTACGTTGCTCAAGTGTGACACCATTCCATCCTGCAAATCTATAAGAATAAGTTATTACTTGTGCCCACTGTTGCAATACAACCTCTGATACCATAACTATGCTGATGCTATGACAACTCAAAGAAAACATTCATGGTCTTTGTTGTCTTTCAACAGGCCTTGTCAATGCTGGGAGCGGGGACAGACAACCATGCCATATCATGAAGAGTGGAAAGAGTTCAGTCGCAACACATGGAAGCTACTACCAGCACTAACAATAACTTGAAAAGAATTTAAGATGATGAACGTTCTCCCTTTCCATAAATTCAAATACTTTGCATTTATAGGTCCTGTTCACTTGTCATGGAAAGCCACAATCCATGACTTAGCATGAACTGCTGACTTGTTCCTGATTCATTTCACCCTTCCTTGGGCAGGGGGAAAGGAACAACAAGTGCTGCTTTGCACATCACAGCTTGTGGTTTGCTTCCCCTTGCTTGAGTAAGGACAGAGTGAAATGGGAGGAATACGACAGTCTGCAATAGAACACTGCTCATTCACGCTGAGCATCAGCTCATGGCTTGCTGTAATATGCAAACATGGTCAGAGAGAGCATTTCAAATCTTCCAAGTGCTGTGTATACATTGATATAACTGCCCCGGAAGAAAGGGCCAAAATTATCACCAAGAGATAATGGTTCGTCTAAGGCCACCTAATGAGTTAATGGCCAGGGAGAGATGGGAAGAAACAACACTAGCAACTTCTTTCTTCTTGCTGTACTTCAGCTCCCCTCTGCCCTTCCACTACTTAAGACTGGAAAAGAGCAAAAAGAGGTAAGAGAAAGATTAATGTGTCCAATCATAATGAAGGAAGAGAAAGAAGAAAAAATAAAACCGTTTTAAAACAGAATCTGGTGCCCTGTGAAGTCTTACTGACCGCCCTGTTTCTCACAACCAATCTGGGAGTCATCCTCCTTGGCTGTGTACTTAGTTTGGCTCAGCCTTTCAGAACACGGAAGAGGAATCATTTTCCAGAATCAAAGACTGACTACAGTGGTACCTCTGGATGCGAATGGGGTCCGTTCCAGAGCCCCGTTCACATCCTGAAGCGAATGCAACCTGCATCCGTGGGTTGCGATTTGCCGCTTCCGCACATGCGTGTGACATCATTTTGAGCGTCTGCGCATGCGCGAGCAGCGATACCCGGAAGTAATACACTCCGTTACTTCCGGGTCGCTGCAGAGCGCAACCCGAAAATGCTTAACCCAAAGCTACTTAAACCTGATGTATGACCAGACTTGCCAGTACCCAAGAAAGGTGTCAGTTTTCCTGCAACATCTCTGCCTTCCAGAACAGAGATGGGGAGGAATTTTTTAAGCAAAATGACCTCATTTGAACCTCCTGGACTACCATAAGGGCCAGAACATAAATATCCTGCAGATTTGGCACTTGGAATTTTCTGATACAGTTCTTAGCTTTTAAAAAAAGAACCAAAATGCATTCTGAAGTACTTATTTTATGAAAAAACACATTTAGAAATGTGTGCATTGAGATAAAATAGGTATTTGAAGATGTATTCAGTGATTAACCACATATTTAAGCATCTATGAATTTTCATAGAGATTTAGCTTTTTTAAAAAATCTGCAAGTTAACTGCAGAAATGGGATGGAACAGACTTCTGAATAAACACACTTGACATAGATACAAACCAGAGACAGAGTGATCTGGCCAACCCTACCTTCCAATTCTCTGTGTTCTTCACACTCTACACTAAACTGATTGAACTTGCAGATCTGAAAGTAGGTCACTTCAGGGGGAAGGAGATAAAAAAGTGGAGATTTTCTAACTAACTGAGCAATTCTTTTGATAAGGTCTCTTGGCACCCTATGTGGCAAATATCCACGAAGAAACATTAAGATGGAGCAATGGAACAATCAGGAGACACCAGCAGAGCAGATTTATCATAGCATAAAACTTATAGGTTTAAATATCCCATGCTAAGAACATTAAAACTGGAAAATAAAGTGCAAACATAAGGAAAAGGCATGGACCTACATTATATGCAGAATTCAGCGGCCAGGTTGCTCACCAGAGCAAGACAGTTTGAGCACATTACACCAATCCTGGTCTGACTACACTGGCTACCAGTTCTGGGTCCAATTCAAAGTGCTGATTTTGAACTATAGAGCCTTAAACGCGTCAGGACCGCAATACCTCAAGGACCACCACTTTCCCGATGAACCTATCCAGACCCTGATATCACCTTCTGAGGCCCTCTGAGACATTCGGAACGTGGCAACACGAGAATGGGCCTTCTCTGCAGTGGCTCCCAGTCTGTGGAATGCTCTCCCCAGGGAAGTTCGCCTGGCGCCTTCATTATACACCTTTAGGCACCAGGCAAAAACGTTCCCTTTTAATCAGGATTTGACTGACATCCTATGCCCTTTGAAAATGTGTTGGGTGAGGGATTATTGGGTTGTTGTTGTTATTTTTATTTTATTATGTACTTTGTGGTTTCATATTCTAATTTTATTCTGTGAACCACCCTGAGACCTGCATGTATAGCATGGAAGAAGAAGAAGAAGAAGAAGAAGAAGAAGAAGAAGAAGAAGAAGAAGAAGAGCAGCAGCAACAACAACAACAACAACAACAACAACGACTCCTCATTGCAGGAAAGTAATCCACACTTTAGCTCAAGGAAACCCACTATTACAATGATACAGAAAAAAAATGTGACCTAAAGCGGAACCAGTTGTTGATTAGCCATAATACCATAAAAGGCAAGGCCCACACTCCAATGCAGGTTTTGCACCTCTACAGGTTTGATTCTCTATAGAACTAAAAAGTAGGAGAAAAGCTTTAGCTGGAGCTCTGAATCACTACTGCCATTTCATAATAAAAATCTTACAATAAACTGTAAAATGTATCAGCTATTATATTCAAAACAAACATGGAGGCGAAGTGAAACCTTGTGTGAAGTAGGATGGGGGAGAGGAAGAGACACAGTGTTCCCACTTCAACTATCCGTTTAGTAAAGCAATGTCACTGTTTACAGTCTTGTACTGCACAAGAGTTACAATAATTCTCAGCCTGACAATATTTTCGCATATTTCTGTGACACAAATAATTTTTTTATCTAAATTTTTATATCAGCACTGCAATACACTTGTTTATGTCACTTGAACTATACAAATTTCCACACTCTGGAATACTTACAGTTGATTTGTTTTGTGCCAAGTATTCTGCTTCCATTTTACTTAGTCGTGCATTTGTATCCTCCAGCAGTTCCTGGATGTTTTCCGTGTGTTTTTTCTGAAGGTCAAACTTCTCCTTTTCCATTTCAGCCACGGCATTATGGAGCTATACGCAAACACACACAAAAATTAGGATAGCATTCAGTAGCCCCTATCCTAAAATGGCTGTGGTATTATAAAAAGGCAAGGTATTATTTTTAAAAAATAGAAATATTATTTCCATATGGTTATCTTCCTACATTTATAGTGAATCCAGAAAAAAAATACAGATTACCCTTTTCTCCCATTCATTGTTCAAGGAATCTGTACTTTGCTCACACAACTTCTTTAGTTCTGCAATTTGCTTTTCCTTTGCTTCTCTAACAACTTGTGACTCACGGATAAGCGTCTGAACTGTCAGAAAAGAGAAATATAAAAGAAGAAAATGCAATACATGAGAAAATGGGCCTTTCTGATATTACATCTGGCAACGGATATAATCAGATGAGTGTTCCAGCTGACCTCACTTTGTTTAAAAGCGGCATTTCATTTTAATGTGTGAAACCTGCCTTTGATTACATTTCTAAAAAAAACCTTGAACGTCAAAATTAGTTTGCTTCCAATTTATTTCTGTATAAGTGTGATCATAAAACGTATCAATGTTTTGAATAGAAAGCGTGGTCAGGTTCCAAAGAACTACAGGTAGTGACCATTTTAGACACATCCAATTGACGCATGATTGCCGATGTGTGGATCCTTTTGGACCCAGAAGAGGGCAGAATGGGGACCGGATAAGGGCAGGGCTTAATGGGGGCAAGGCATAATGGGGTGGGGGCATTTATGCATGCTCTGTGGAACGAAACCCCCGCACAAAATGGTCACCTTCTGTACTCTAATTGTACAGAATTCAGTAGATAGGTCTACCAAGATTTTGTTTGTTTCTCATCTGATTAATGGACTACGCTGCCATATTGTTGTTTTTTTAATCCCAAGTTGCAAAAGTAGTTTGTCATAGGACATGGGGGCTGGTATTGGGGTGGTGGAGAGGGGGTGCCCATTGGTTTGGCAGAACAGTCCTGGGCCAAATAATTTCACTTTAGAAAACCAAGCAAAGCTCATGGTGCTCAAATGCTTCTAACAACAAAACAATTAAGACTCTTCAAATGTATTCAGATTAATTCTATGCAGGTTCAAAGGTATACCCTCCAAATGAGACAATAACTCCCAACAGTAGCTGTTGACCAGCATGCCAGCAGACTCATCCTGCTTCCTTTTACAAAGGCTGCTGAGAAGATCTAACCAAAGAGAACAGGGATGCTCTTTTTTGTTCTGTAGCAATCCATGGCAAAGCTAGTTTGAGAAGCAATTTCTGACAAAGTCCTAAATATTTGCCTCTAGTTAGATAAGGTGAAAATTAATACTTTTGAGTCCAGAGTACTTTGTTTATGCTTCATCACCTTTTTTTTCAAGCTTTCGAATGGTCTCTTCAGCTTCACTCTGCTTAGTTTTGTACAAGGTCTTCAGTACCTCAGTTTCATTATTCTTTCTGTCCAAAATCTATAGGAAAAATCACCAGTGCTTAGTAAATCTATGAGGCTAAGTATATACAGGAAAGACTACAATCAGAATACAGTACAGTATCAGCAGGAACCAAGATAAATTTGGTATATTAAAAGAAACTCCATGAAGTGTGTATTTCTCACACTCTTAATAAGGATTTGTGAATTTAGAAAGTATTTAGAGCAACTAAATGTAACATAAACAAAGGATGAATTCAGCTGGTCAAAACAGCACAAAACTTTTTAAAAGACTCGTACAGTTTTAGTGTAAATGTCCTTTGTGAAAGGAACTGAAAAGAGGGGAAAACGTTACACAAAAGACTGATTTTGAGAAGATTTATTTTCCCCAAGGCATCAACATCCCTTTGCAATCATATAAAGAATTTTGAAGTCTAACAAGTTCTGAAAGAGAACTCTAAAATGCAAGTGTAAGTATTATTGCTAAATGCTCTGTTTAATCCTTTGGGATCCCAGCAAGAAAAGAAAAGAATGTTCATGAACACAGTGAAGAAAACATTCAAGATGAAATGTTTTCTTTACAAAAGAACTCGGTATTCAGTCTGCAAACAAAAAATAATAATAAAAGGATTATTCTTTACTTTAGAATACCATAGGACATCTCATCTGGAGACCCTGCTGTGTCAGTCAAAACAAAACTACTAGTTTCAAAGGAAAAGCAAGGGCAATATTTTTGTTCTAAACCTCCCCAGAATACAGGGCTGTACATATTTATGATTATTAACCAGCTTAAACTTTTCAGTGGATTCCCCAAATCCTGGGATAATTCCCACCGCCATATTCTCTGGCCACAATCTCACCTTTGTGAAAAATATATTCTATTCCCTTTACACTCACCCAATATTTAGTGGTACTCGCAATTCTGAATAGTATAGAAATGTACGTTTTCTTGCCCTATGCCTTTTGTACTGGGCTGAATATACAAACCCAAACTGCTATGGCTCCTACAGGCCTAGACAATGGTCTACTTCCATTGATTGTAACAATAAAACTTGGTTATTTGCAAAACTGCCAGCTCTCCACTGTACCACATGTGGTCATGAAATACCACAGGATATCCCACAAATTTATAAAATAATGTTCTGCCTCACTGTCTTTCAGTTCATGACACACGGACATTTCCTATTCACTCTCAGCAATGCATAAACTTAAAGGAAGCAAGGCATTACTTTCACCCACACTGTGAATCTGGAATACAAATATATAGTAAAGTTACAGACTGGAGGCAAAATGTCCACTGGGTCTTCTTTTAATCTCTTACTATGCTCAAAGCAATTAGGACCACTTTTTTGAGGGGAGCTGAGGGGAAACTGCTTCCCAACCATCTCCATATCCCATCACCTTTTGCCACCGATCTTGCCAACATATCTTTCAGTTTTCTTATGCTGTTACAGTATATTCTTTCTCAGTTTGGCTGACATACGAGAGACCTGGCCAGGATTCATGACTGTACTCCTTGTTGAGGTCTCCATCAACAGATTCACTTCATCTTCAACCACCCAGGACATTTACTCACCCCAGGCTCAGCTCAGAGTTCTGGTACAAGTGAACTTTAACTGAGAAATCATATTGCCTCTGACACCAATCCTAACATTACTGTTTAAGAGGATGTGGTTTCACACTGGACACCTTTGGGAGCTGTTGGTGCCTTGGGTTGACCAACCTCCCATTCCATGTTATTCTTTCAAAACTCTTACATCCTCTCATATTCAGCACCTAGACACAGTGGCAAGAGCCAATTAACAAAATATGTACATTGCCAAATATTACAATCCTTTTGAGGAATCTTCAATGTTTTATACTTTGGGGTCAAACAATGTTATCATTATTACGTATGAATTTATACCCTGCCTTTCTACAAAGGTTCACAACACATTTTACACAAAATCAACACAGTATAAGAAAAATCCCCAAACAGCATAGCCTTAAAACAAAGCAAACAAGCATGAAAAACCAACATTCACCAAGTCTTTCGACAGATTTTCAGTACTGCTATCCCCTCTGCGTCATTACAACAAATTAACTTCTATTATTACCCTGCTAGTACCCTGCAAGATACTCAGTGCTACAGCATGCATTTTATGTATTTCATTTATTCAGAAAGTTTATACCCCACTTTTCACCACATCTGGGTCTCAAAACAGCTTACAAAATTAAAATTTACAATGCACAAAATGTAAAGATAAATTAAAACACTGGAGAAGAAAACATCAAAACAGCATTCACACCGCAAAGACCCCCCTCTTGCATGTGAAAGTGAGTAAGGGACAGAGTTGGATGCACTACGCTGAAGGAAGGAATAACTCCTCGATGACGTGAGTTATGCTTCTGGCCCAATAACATTACTGCCCTATGTGATCTCAGCAATCAATCTGGGACATACAGTGTAAGACAATTCTTAAGGTGTCCTGGGTCTAAATTGTTCAGAGCTTTGCACACTACTAGTATGAGAACCTTAAACCTGGTCCGCTAGCAGATGGGAAGTCAGTACAGATCTTTTAACACTTTTGGAATGAGCTGGCGGTTGTCTGTTCCCACCACCAGTCTAGGTGCAGTATTCCACACTAGCTCAAGCTTTGGACTGCCCAAGGGCAGTCGCAGATAAAGCACATAATCTAGTCTTGAGACTACCAGTGCATGGACTACAGTGGCCAAGCTGTTCCTATCCAGGAGCTGCTGTAGCAGGCATACCAGCCAAAGCTGATACAAGACACTGCTAACCACCAAGGACTCCTATACCTCAGGTGACATATATGGTACCCCAAAGTATGTCCCTTCTGCTTCAGAGGGTCCCATAAGAGAATCACTCCATAACCCATAGAAAACATGAAGTTAGATCCAGAGGTACATGGGCATTAGTAATTCTGGCAGTGGTACTGCCCCATTAACTGTTATGCAGGGACTAGTGGAAGACAGCCTGCAGTACCATGCAAGCCGTTGTGCCAGCATGCGTCTTGAGATGTTGAGCAAAACCTCACGCAAGGGACTGTGCAGTGCCTTGCACAAACGGAAGTACACTTCTGGATTTCAGTTCGCTAAAAACCCTTCTTTATGTGGCAGCGGCCTTCTGCTCATGGAGCGTTGTAAGTGGAAATACTCTGAATTGTAGCTTATACTAGTCAGAAGTTAATTGGATGTTAAGCCACATTAAACTAAACTGTGTTTGGCATTATGTGCTCTTTGCAAACTCTTCTAAATAAATAAATAAAAATTAACTCCCTCAGACCTTCTGATGTAAATCTAGTAGTAAACACAAGACTTCTTGGTAATTGGAAGGTTTTACAGAGCCAATGGAATGCCTATTAACAAAATGAGAAATGTTTCCAACAATCAAATGCTATTACCAATGTAGGATCTACAAATGCTATTACCAATGTAGCATGGGATTAACTAGTTGGGAGATAACGTGCTCTCTTGTACCACCAGTGGGACCAACTTCTGTTCTGGCAAATACAAAGAAATAGCCACAAGCCCTATCGACTGAAATCCACCTCAGTGGTTGCCAAAGCTTTTACCACAGCTCTTTAGACAGCAGGCTTCAAGCCATTTGCAGAACCTCTCTCACATGCATCACCACCAAGTTACAGTAGCAAAATACAGGGTTTTAGGAGTGTTCAAATTTTCGTGTTTGTGCGCAAGCAAGCACATATGTGCATTTTCCCATATAAGTGGAACTGCCTACCAAGGCCAAGTAGTTTGTAATCCTACTAACATGATCAGTGCAAGCTACAAAAGACAGCACAATGCTGCATCCAAAAATTCTTATTATTCCAATATACAAAATCCCATTCATATCAGTTTTCGAGCGTTTCACATAGCCAATGGAATCCTATTTTAAAGCCAAATACTGGCTAAACTGCCTAAGGAAAAGCTTTACTTTTATTATTTCCTTGCACACTACAATGTCATATACAATCATCATTCAAACCTTTTTCACAATATACTATACCTTCTGAACATCTCCATCGTGCTTCTGCTGTAATTTAAGCTTTTCTTCTTGAATTCTAGCTTCCATTAGTTTGGATTTCATCTCCAGCTGCAAATGGAAAATTTAAATATATTGATCAGCTTCAAGAGAAACAAAATAATATTATTGTTTTTTACCAACCTCCAAAATAAGCTCAATATTTTAAAAGTTAAAGTCACTCATTTTATTTATTTATATAAATAAATATCAATCTGTTGAAAATGGTTTCAGCTGAAGTTAGACAAGTAGAAAAAGCCTTTTTCAACAACAAACTGTTTTCTACTTGCAAGTACCCATATATTGGTCTCAATTTGCATGAGGTCAATTCCCATTTTCTCTTATTGCACCTGCAATAGCATCCCAACTGTTCCCTGCCTTCCTACAGTTCTTGCAAAATAAAAATAATAATGCAAACAAACAAAAAAGGGCGCAAAACAATGATAGGAAAACTGATCAATGGATAATTTAAACTGAAACCCACAAAGACAAATATATTCTGTTTGAATAATTAGTAAAAAGATTCTGGATATGAAAAATATCCAGTGCCTTCAAATAATCCTGCCTTGTCTTTCACTAATTCTGTCCATATTGTCTACAAACATAATCTAAATAAATGCAAGATGCTTGTAAATGCAAATAACAGTATATAATTATAAAAGTATGTTGGGCACCGAAGTTAACACTGAAAAATAATTGCTGAAAACAAAATGCACCAAGCAATCAAATGAAGGCAAAAAGAGTACTATAATACACAGAGAACTCCTTAAAAGGGGGGGTGTTCAGCCAGTGTAAGCCAACAATAATGTATGTGCTTTGGCAAGATTGGATCGCTTTTATTTTATATTGCCCAAGAATTTAATAGTTTATATTAAAGGGATTCTCAAACCGGTCTTCTACATTTTCTCAGTTGCAATCAGTTTACCACAGCCATAAGTGAGAAATGCCACATATCTTCTTGAAGTGTGTTTTGAAATTCAACAGGGAAACAGATGGATACCATGAAACACCCAGAAAGCAGAAGGAATAATCTTAGACATCAGGTTGCTGGACCAAGGTGAACAAGCAGCCTGGGGAGCTTGCAGCATGCTAATAAGGCATAAGTGCCTACAGGTATGGGCAGCAATGGGAGGTGGTCCGGCCAGGGCTGCTAGAAAGGCGAGGCATCCTGGAGACAGGCCCATTATGTCACAAGGTGTTTTCATCATGGTAGGTCTGGGTGTAGCAAAAATGGCATTCCATAGACAGCTGCTGCTCAGCAATACCCAGGGAGATGCCCCCAAATGGAGAACAGCCACCACATGCCAGCAGTGTGATCTGATGATGCATGACCCAGTGCACCATCTCAGGTGCTACACTCCAGATAACCCCATACAATGCCTGTCAATGGAAGGAAGGGGAAACCGTTACCTGCTGAGGTCCCAGAGGCTGTAGGAACCCACATCTGGGTGGAGCGTGACAGCTTGCATCTACCACCACTGTTGGGGATCTCCATGGCCCCAAGTTCTGAGGCTCCAAAGAAGCTATACTCAACCCAGCTCCACTGCCAGTAGAAATTCAAGAAATCAATCTTCCACCCAGTTTGTAAGTACTGGGAGCACAATGGGGCTGCCAGTGCAGATCTGCTTGCCTTTAATGAGCTGGTGCTCTCTGTTTGTGGGAGCAGGTACAGAAGCCCTGAAAGGTTGATGTTTTATTGTGTTTTTAATATTCTGTTGGCAGCCGCCAAGAGTGGGTTGGGAAACTCAGCCAGATGGGTGGGGTATAAATAATAATTTATATATCATCATCATCATCATCATCTCCTGTTGTAGTGGCATTCTACTAGCATTCAGGGAATAGAGACCCCACTGGCAGCTGTCACTCCATTGCCCCTCCCCAAAAACCTACTCTGAATGATGTTGTGAAATTCCAGGGACATACTGTGTGGTTTCAAGAGACTCTCCCAATTTTAACCCCAGGTCTTCCGAACAAACAACTTCGTCTATCATGGACCTATACATCTTTAAAGCTGCTCCTGAAGTGAATTTTTGCACAGCAATTTTTAATGTAGGTTTGTAACAATTGCTTTAGCCCAGGGATGGGAAACATTTCTTAATCAATGACTGCATTCCCTGCTGCAGGCCACATGCCAGCAGTGGGCAGAGCCAGAACAAATAGTGAATAGGTCAGCTTCTTTTCTCTCTCTCTCTCTCTCTATCCTCCTCCCTTTCTCTGTCCCTCCTCCTTGTTTTTTCTCCTCTTTGCCACTCACATGAAATTAGGCTGAAGTCCTAATGGAATTAAGTCAACGTCCATAAATGTCCCTTGAGCTACAAGCGGCATATACAGTGAGGGGAAAAAGTATCCGATCCCCTGCTAAATTTGCCCGTTTGCCCTCTGATGAAGAAATGACCAGCCCATAATTTTAATGGCAGGTTTATTGTAGCTGTGAGAGACAGAATAACAACAGGAAATACTTTTCCTCCTCACTGTATGTCAAACAAGAAGGGAATATGCAGCACCTAACAACTTCAGTTTATATTTTCTGAGATGACAACGGTCACCTTCTCCATATATTATAAGGCAGCATGACTCAGAATAACGCTTTGGCTCAAGTAACCATAAGAAAGGTCTCAAACATTTCATGTACCCTGTGTGAAGGTACAGGAGAAATAAAGTAATTAACTAACTACTATTGTTCGGGGGGGGCGGGGATTAAAAGCACAGACCAAAAACAAAACAAACAAAAAAAGCCTGCAGCTCATTTAAGCTTTCTCCAAATAAAGTGAAGTCTTGATTTCAGGTTCAAAATTCAGTACAGACTGGTCTTAACTTTTCCACCATAAATCACTTGTAGAAACACAGAAGAATGTAGAACTGATATCACAAAACGTAAGGTGGTTGCATTTGCAGGTGCAAGTGATCGATAATCCAATTTAAGGAATGTGTCCCTAAAAGTGAGACTCCCTTTGAAGTTAAGAATGCAATGAAGTTAGGCTGGTTAACTATACTGTGATTATTAGGCTAACAAATAAATCCAGTTTATAATCAACCACTCATTTTTGTTTCTTACTAAGGTATACAGCTGACACATAGTAAGTTTTGTCAGCTCCTCTTGCTTAATGGCCTAGTGCCAAACACAGGCAAATACATCTCCAAAATAGGTTCAAAAGAATATTATGATACTCCTATGTCTTTTTTCAGAACGAAAAACAATGAAGCAGATTAATCATAATAAAAGCAGCAACTGTTCCTGGCAAAACTGTCGATAAAAATAGAAAACGGTAATAATGTTTTAGATTATTATGTGTCTTCTTCCCATACTGAAATGTTTGCAAGTGCAAAATTTTTATCATTGCCACAGCTCATTCCTTTGTGTTTCTGTCATTGTTTATGCTCTTTACAAAGAACTATGAAGAAATTAAGCCTTACGGGCATGTAAACACTACTGATGTCAAACATCTGTTCTTTCCCTACAATTAAAGCTATTGAGAGTGATACCAATGAAATGGATTTTATGTGCTCTCTCTCACACACTTTGCTTCTTTTTAAATAAAACAATATTTTTTTTAAAAAAATCAACAACTTGTTTTATGTATTTCATAATATTCTGCTTGCTTAAGCTTTGGACTGAACATTAAACCACTTTATTTCAAAATAGTTCCATTTGATTTGTGGGGTTACCAGACTTTTTATGCTCATGGGACTACCAAACTAGTCCTGAGACCATGAGCAGAAGTGAAACTAAAGTTATTTAGTTCAATCCTCCATTCAAGACATGGTGGGAATGGACTTCCACACTGGACCAAGTTTTACCAATTCCTTTCCAGGCCAGCTGTTGCCCAAATATCTGGACCTGACGACTCTTACCACACAAAGACCATACCTTATCACGAGGGCTACGTTTCTGGCTCTGTGGGTCAGATTCTTATCAAGATCTGTCTCATGGGCCAAAGTTGATGTCAAAATCCCTTTCACTCCCATTGGAACAAGATTGGTCTTAAAAGGGAAAGTGGGAAGAAGCCTTTGGGAGTCTCTTTTAAGCCAAATCTCACTGCAATCTTAAAGGGGTGGGACCACCAAAGCTTTTGCAAGAATTTGCACGTCCCCCTCCCCTTTAAGACTGCAGCAAGATCAGGCCTATTAACAGAAAAGTGGGCATAAGCCTTTGGAGCTCTTTGAGATCACAAGAAGATCTGACTTAAAAGGGAAGGGACTACCCCCCCTCTTCCCTTTTTGCACTGAGTTTCGGATGGAATGAGCTTGCTGGAGTGCCCAGTTGATTTCCTGAGCCCAGTACCAAGAAGGATCCCCCCTCTCCTAATGGGAGCATGGAGAGCTTGCTTAGTGCACCTGAACTCAGCAAGATTTCTCTCCCTTTGTATCATCTGATGTGAAGGGGGAGATAGCCTGCTTAGCACTGGGTTCCTGCTTTGTGCAGCGCTTCAAAGGCTCTGGTTGGTGGGTGCTTTGGGAGCTGAATAAAGCAATTTTGGGCCTACAGTCCTCCAGACTCCAGCCTTTCAGTCAAGCCCTGCCCTTATCAATATGGCATCAGGTATAGGTGGGCGGTCATGGCTTGCCCTAAGTGGGGAAGTTTGGCAGGCCAAGCTCTCATGCCTCAGTGCTATTTTTCTAGGAAAAATAGGTGCCAGAACTCACAGTGAGCGCCTCCCTTGTTCTCTTATAATGGCAATAGCGTCCACCTGACAGGTGCCAGGACTGAGTTACAGTGAGTTCCTGCTGAAAAAAAGCCCTATCACCCTGTGAAAGGTTTAAGGCAGTCTTGAACACAAAGAGTAAATGATTTTTAAACACAATTTAAAATAGACACCACAAACACAGAGAATGATGTCCCTATAGTATATGGAATTATTCTGAAATAAAGCACAGAAGCAGAAACAGTCACTGAAGTGCTGATGTCAGTGGTCAACTTTGTTATTGTTGAGTTGGAGACTGGCACAATGAAAAGAACATTTGTTAGCCAGGCGATGCAATATGATATTCATTAGTATGAAATCTTTTTAAAAGGGAGGACTCCTGTGACATGATGAATGAAATGATAAATATTGAGTTGAACGGAACCATATTATTAGGGTGTTGCCATAGCGAAGTATAAATTCCTGAAAGTGTTACAACTTTTCACACGGGCTTGATGCTGGTCTGCAACTTTTGAATTCATAGCCAAGAGTCACATGCACAAGATCTTGCTTTAGAGGAACTTATTTGGGGGTTTCTATCAACAAATTCTCACATATAACATTAGCCAGGGGTCATTTGCCACTTTTAGAGAAAACACTTACCGTAAGTTACAGATAAATTCTTGAGGTTGCAAGACCTCAATGACATGGGTCTGACATGGGTCACAGCTTTCAAAAACAAGAAAGCATTTAAACTACCAGTGGCATGCTTCTTGATTATTTTTGTAGGGAGGATCAAGGCAATTAACACAACAAGTTAATGTTAATCGGAATGAAATAAAAGTAGCTAAAACACAAAACATTATGTAAAGCAGCTTACAAATGTTAGATTGGTCACAATTGAATTACCCAACAAAGGCACCTTTAGGAAGCTTATTTATTAAGGATTGGGTGGTAATTTATTGATGTTTTGCTGAAGAAGTAAACAACGCAATTCCTTTTATTCAAAATTTACTGCAGTTTAAGAGGAAGCAGCTTGAATGGGAAAAAACAGCCTTCCTTTACATTTGCCGTTTAATTTCCACAGAGAAGCAACACTTAAAATTCCTATGAGTGTTGGTTTTGAAAACTTAAAAATTTACATCTTTTTGTACTTCAAGATTAAAAATTTAGAACTATTACCTATTCATTATTAATATAAATGTCTGTTTGGAGAGTTTTCAAAAAGAAAATGCCACCTAAGATTTTATGCTTCTAATGTTTTATGTATGTCAACCCTGGGGAAAAAATATTTTAAACTAAAGGTTTATATTCCCAAGAAGTCTTCACTCCCCCATCCACAATCCTTACTTCCATAAAGTCACTTTGCCAAAAACACTTTTCAAACAGATTACCAGAGATGAAGATGCTAAATCCCATGTAATGCACTTTACCCAGGAATGGTCCAGCTCTGCAGTTTTTGTTTTTTGATTTGTCTGAATGTCTCGCCATCATCAGATATAAACTATAATTCACTGTCATTTTAATAGGTTTCAATTCCATGCCCTAGAAATTAATAAACATGAAGAATCCATACCTGTTCCCATCGGTCCAAATAATGTCTAACCCTCTAGGAAGCCAACATGGTGACTTCCATAGATTTTGGGAGTGCAGTTCCCAATCCATCAACCTTGGCCTGAATAGCCAATTGCCCACAATGATCTGAGTTGAAGTCCAACGCTATGTGAAGTGCACCACATGGCTACCACTCCTCTGCTGTTTCTGTCTCCCCATACAGACTTGCCTTCTGATAGCCAAACCTTTTACCTTTTAACTATCACATTAAAGGATGGCAACAATGATGACCAAACTGTCCCTTGGAAACAGCAGCACAATACTTTCCACCAATGTTGAAAACACTGGGTGGAATTCAACAGAGTAAAGTGGGTTGTGTTTGTGTAGACTGAGGTCCACTTATGCAACAGGATCCCCCCCTTCCCCTTAAACTTGTTCTGGGGGCTCCCTCAATCTTCCAGAGCAGATTTAGGGGGCACATAGGAGAGGATAGGCAGAAAAGTCCCAATGTGAGAGTGGATCTCATTCCTCTCCTCTTACAACCTGGACGGGAGGGTTTGTGTCTGACATGGAGACAGGCTGGGAATACTGTTGGGTGTATTTTTATTATCACCACCACTTATTTATTAAGTGGCTTCTAAACAGCTTTCTCAAACTCAATGCACTGTACATTGAAGATAATTTAGAACAGTTGAAAAGAACAAAACCAGCAAATACTTTTAAAACGTAACTAAAACCATACAAAGCAGACACTTACGGTGAAGACACAGCTAGGGAAGCCTGTCGGAACAAAAATATCTTCAGTTTCTTCCAGATAGTGGGCACCTGTTGCATCTCCACAGAACAGGGACAGCCAAATTATAATCCCTCTACCAAGTTACTGTGAAAGCAGGCTTCTGAGGCCTTTGGAACTTGCAGGAGAAACTCTCCCACAGATCACAGCTGCATGTACCACACACCCTGCTGCCCAATGGCCTTGCTGAGGTATTCTGTGGGCTTGTGTTGTAGAAAGCAAAGACTATGGTCCTAGACAATTTCAACATGCATGTAGAGGACTCCTCCTTCCCTTCCCCTTTGGATAGCTCAGGTAGTCATCAGCCCAATGCATGGTTTAGGGAATACCCTTGACTTGGTCTCTGCTCCAAATAGGGAGAGGGGAGGTCTTGATATGGGAAGGGTAACCCTACAATTATAGTGTTTAATAAAAGTTGTGGTCTTACATCAACTGTTAACAGGTGTCTTGTGACTTTCTTCTGGAGTCTGGGGGAAAATTCACGGTAAGAGACTTGCAATATCTGTCCGGTCATGTGAGCTACCAAGATTCAAATTTGAAGGTAGAAAGAGGTGAGATATTTCAGCTGCAAATGCTACTTTGGTGCACTAGGATTCTAGTTCTAAATCGGAAAGATAGCTAAAGTTTTTTCCCCAGAAGCATACACTGCTTAAGTTTCCACAAAGGTAACAGCAAAGTCCATCACTCAGCAAGAAATATTCAGAGGATCAAAGCACAGTCAAAGCCTGATTTGCCCTATGGTCATAAAGCACCCTTGATGTAATGAAAGTAATACTTAGTCAGTACTTTCACCTAACATGCAATTATTCAACCACAAGATGGCATTACACTGTGTAAAAATAACTATGAAGTATCCAGAACATGAAATTGGTTCATTCTTATATTTGTACCACAGTGCTAGAACAGCCAGGAACTTGTCTTTCAAAAATATTTAATTTTTTCCTTAAGTGAGACTAAGAAAAAACAGAAAACCTTTATCTTTGCTTAGCAAAAGTTTCATTAAAAATTATACATTTCTTTATTCCTTACTTCCAAGGGGGGAAATTAGAGAATTTTAAAGATGCAATCCAAAATATGACAACACGGAATGGAATGGAAGCCTTAAAATTAAACAGGAACACTAAAAGGCTCTAAAACTCCACAGTTTAAACCAACTAAATCAATTGTTTGAAAGCTGTTTATAACTACTAAAATCATACTGGCATTATACAGCTAGACTTGTTTTCTATTCTACACAAGTTAAAAAACTAATTTCCAGAAACTTTTTTGGTTTCATGTTGTTCAGAATGTAAATAAGAACTTTACTCCCTTCTTTTTATGGGTGGATGGCATTCAGGATGGGTGGAGTTCAAAGCGAACTTTCCTATTTCTCAAAATGAACCACTTCTGCCATCTGTTCTCAGTTGCTCTAGAGCTGTTGAAAACCAGTATGCTCTTGCTGGTTTCTTCTTTCCTTATTTGAACCCATGGTTTTTAATTGATGACAGTCATCCAACAGTTGAATTGATGTCAAAAGTACACAGAAAAGAGCTACTAGAATCTGCTGGTTGGTAACTTTCATATTTTCAGAGATCTATCACTGAAGAAGGCCATGTGTTTGCTGTTAGGGAGTAAAAACAGGTGCAGGAATGGTTTATGAACGAAGGGGAAAGGTTAAAAGCAAAGAGCCAGTTATCCTATTTAACCCAGTCCATTTTGATGCCAATCAGTCTCTATTCTGAAAAAGGCTTATATTTAGAACCATTCCATTTGAATAAAGTTTCATCTTTGAGTACACTTTTGTACCATAAAGCAAAAGGTCTATGTTATTACTGAGTTTACACAACTGTATTTCCTTAAAACTTGCTAACTGTTTGCAGGTACAAAGAAAAGTTAACAAGAACAAAAAGAAATGTAGGGAGCTAGATAATATAATTAAAAGAATGGAAACTTCCACTTTTCCATTATATTTCCTGTGTATTCTTAACAACACTGTGAAATAGTTCTAGTTACAGGTAGGTAGCCGTGTTGGTCTGTCGTAGTCAAAACAAAATTTAAAAAATCCTTCCAGCTCATAGCAATAACAACTTATCAATCTTGTGTTCTGTAATCACATCTCTACCTGCCTCATACTCATCATGTTGCATGTGATTTCAATGTGCAACAATAGTTCAATATACAGCAATAGAGAGGCCCTGGTCTGGACAATAGAGAATTTGTTCTGAGCCATGCCATGGTTACAGCACCAAAATAAATATTAATGTGCTTCAAGCAGAAAATATTTATTCTGAGATTCTGCACCGTGACAAATGAGATGCAGTTGTTACAAGAAATTATTGATCCTAGCTTCAAGGAATGCAGGACATCACAAAGTTATCAAACTGAAGAGAGCAGCACATTTATAGGTGAACTTCTTGTATACAAGATGAACCTATTTTAGTCACGAATGTTCCTTCCCAAGCCATTACTTTATGTTCATTATGAATCCATTCACAATTCCAAATGTACGTACAGAAAAACACTGCCATCTTTTCAGCAGAAAAATTGAGCTCAACTCTGCATAGTAAGTATTGACACTTTGGGGTGGGACAGGCAGAAGGTAAACCACAATACATTCACCATGGGACTGCTTACTACGTATGTCTGTTCATTTTTAGCTAGGTTGCCATTTAGTCACATCTTAAACTACATACCAAAGCATGTTGTATTTGCAAGCTTCTTATAGAAACCACACACTAAAATACATGTGAGCTATCGTCAGACAACAAAAAATAACTCAGGGTGTGGAAGAGACACAAAACCACAACAAATTTAAGAATAATCTTAAGATACAGTATATGAACAGGTTCAGGAGAGGTTCCTTCCTTTAAATGTACACATGTGGTAGAATCTGGATGTTTATTTCAATACCAAGATGTCATCTCAGAAAATAAAGATTCCATTACATGTATGGCAAAGACATCAAAAGGGAGCAGTCACTTTTAATTATTCTATATAATATATTCCAAAAGGGAGCAAGTACCAGAATAGCAGCCACCAGCAAGAACAACATAGACTCAAAACTATATAAAAAAAACCCCAAACGGAACAACTTGCTATTATACTTAAAAAAAATAGGTTGCATTCCCTGAATTAATCTGTGAAAACACTGGCTGAAATCCTGCAGTTACACATAATTAAGTCCTATCCACTTCTGTGGAACGTATGAATATATAACCATGTGTCATGTTGCAGTTTTAAAGAAAACCACAGAAGTCCAAGAGCAGGTTATGTTAACTTCGGTATAAAATGAGTTATTTGCCAAGTTTCTGTTTTTTAATATTCAAGTACGACTTTCTGTTCATTAGTTCTACAGATAACCAAGGGCACTATTTCTTTAATGCAATCAGGCTCTGTTCAAATAGTGGCCAGGATCCAAAGACTTTTTTGTGCCTTTTCTTTGAAAACCAGATTACTAAACCACAAATTGGTTTTCCTGGAGGAAAGCGATTACCTGAATCCATTTCTATCAGGTTCCACAGCCTCACTTTGGTGATGTAATTGCCTTGGTGCCTTAGTGGATATTCTGGCCTGGGAGATGAAATCCTACTAAAGCACCTCACCAGGATGGACTGGGGTCATTTGGTTTAAATGGTTGCAGTAATTACTGGAAGAAGATCTAGCATCCTCTCAAAAAGTATTTTCTTGAATGCTGTAAGGACACTCTAGTAGCTCATGGGAAGTGGGGCAGAAGGCTATAGAGGGAATCTGTAAAAATGGCCTCCCCTCCCTTTCCATGAGCATCACCAACCCATAGCAAACAGGAGCCTGAGATTCAAGGTGGCTGTTCTGAAGCATCATTTATCACATTAAAAGGCTTGTTCTATTTCACTTCTAGTACTGGGCCTGTCATCCAAAGAAGCTTCTTGAACTTTAGTCATAGGAACCCTGGATCCAACCCTTTGTTTTTCATATTTTTATTGCTTTAAAAGACAGGCATTCACACATTCACTAAAACAAATAAATGAGACTGTTAGCCCCACAAGTAATATATATGCATATATATTACCTCCTTTTCAAACATGCGGGAAAATGCCTGTTCCTCTTGAGAAGTATTGTGCTTCCTCATACCTATCCTGGGTGACATCTATTGAAAAAATAAAAAAGTCAACTTCGCATTGCCTTTGGGGCAATTGTAGACTAGAAATTCTTACAAAGCAAAATAGAAAAACGCAACCTACCAGTGAAAATGGTATAGGTTTCTCACGTAAATATCTGGGGTTTTCAAGCTGAAAGAGAGGAATTGCAAGAGGTTAAATGCATAGATCTTTCTTATTGTGTTGTTAATATTCAAAGATGGCATTCAGAAAAACGGTTCCAAGATGCCTAGTTTAATAGAAATGTCCTCATTTCATAAGAAAGTCATATCCTAAAGATCACAAAATGGATTCAAACCCTCGTAGTCATTAAACTTACTGGTTGGGTTTAGACAAGTCACAATCCCTCAGATAAACTACCTCACGGGATAGTTGTAACATTAACTCCCTGCCTGAGGCCCTTGAGGGGTGAGATCCAAAAGCAAAAAAAGTTTTAAAAGGTTTGATGTGAGGAAAAGTAATCCTCACAATGTCTCCCTGACATTCATTTATATTCCTTCTTTCTTCCAAGGACCTCAAGGTTACATTGATGGCCCCCTTTTTATCCCCACAATAACCAAGATCCTCTGATATCCAAATAAAGTCCTGCTTCTTTCCTCCTTACTACTATAACCATTTGGTTTTGAAATACTAGTGATTTTGGACTGAAGATAGCCTTCCTTTCGATTCAGGCCAGCAATGGAGGCAATGGAATACGCACATTTTTTAAGGGATGTTGTGTGGGAGAAACATATTTTCTTTTTTCCTTCAATTTTTTTTTATTAGTTTTCCAAATTTATAACAGACATAAAAAAAAAAAATTACAGTATAAAACAAACAAACAAACAAACATTTATCCTAGCTGTTAAAATCCCAATTTTGTTATCATTGTTGGGTGACTTCCTCAAATCCCCCTAGCTGAGTTTCCATATAAATCATTGTAGCAGTTTTCCAATACTTCTTTCAAATGAACTTAATCAATTAACATCTTTCTTTCTTTTCATATTATTCTCTATCCATAATGTTATACAATTTAACATATTTAACTCCTAGGCCAATTTGGTACTTACAAATAGTTCTACTTATATTATCTTAGCATATTTAACTAAATAATCTTTGAATTTCTTCCATTCTTCTTGGTGCTCCTTTCATATGTGCTTATTTATTTTCAAATTCTGTATCTTGCATTTTGGGCGGGAGGATAGTTTACTCAAGGCAACAATATAGCTCTGTTTTTAGATAAAACTTCAACTGCTTAGATAAAACTATAAGGACTTGTTCCTACCACCACTCAGCTCTCCTGTCAAAAAAATTACAGCACCTCCCATTTAGCCAGTGTAGATGAATAGTACAGTAAAATTTAGTTCCATGAAACAAGGATCACCTGAAGGCCATTTTAAAGCTTAGCATGAAAACAGGTTGCAGCTAGGACCCATCTTTGGTTTTATTATATTGTATAGCACTTCGGCTTGAAAATACTTTATAAAACTTTGAATATATTATATAGTCTTAAACATCTTCCTGCCTGCTTTCCCTTTATGAAGACACAACCAACTCCAATGAGAATTCTATAGAAATTGATTAACACAGGATTAAGTATTCAGGACATATATTTTTTCATATCCCCATACCTCATATAAAAGGCACTTAATTTCTTAAAAAGTTTTCATTTTTTAAAATGAAGTATGCAAATAAACATGCAGCTATTAATGGCAATGAAAACTGACAGCTGCTTTGCATATTTTATTTGGCATGAAATGCAATAAACTAGTTCTAAAATAAAGTAAGGCTATAAGTGGGAAAGGTAAACATCACTTGTTTACAAATGAACAGAATGTGGCTGAGTGGTTCCTTTACACAAAGTCTTGCATTTTCCAGTTTAGAGAGAGAGGGAGCAGCACTTTGAAATTAAATGCTCCTCCAGTCCATAAGCTTATGGATTACATTCGCTCAAACTGATCTGCAAACCACGCTGTGTCTGAATGCTCATTCCTTTCCAGCTACTCATCCTCACAATTTCTCATTTCCCCAGTAATACCGTAGCAAAAAGGCTGTCACAATAAGTATCCACCCAATTAAAAAAAAGAAAGTGGCACACAAGCAAACATAAAATATGTTAAATTCCAAAAAAATACAAACAGAAGCATATTTTCCAAATTGGGGAAAATGGCTGTTTTTGCACCCTACTGAAGTATCCTGAGATGCAAAGACTTGCTTGGAAAGATTTAATGTAAAAGGTTTAGGATTCATTAATCTTCCCATTACTTATTCTACAGGGCTAGACAAGCAACATCTTACAACTGAATATTCGCAATAATGTTATACATGTAATATATACTCATGCACACATATGCACATAAAAATGTTTTTTTATGTACAGTGGTACCTCGGGTTACATACGCTTCAGGTTACATACGCTTCAGTTTACAGACTCCGCTAACCCAAAAATAGTACCTCAGGTTAAGAACTTTGCTTCAGGATGAGAACAGAAATTGTGCTCCGGTGGCGCGGCGGCAGCAGGAGGCCCCATTAGCTAAAGTGGTGCTTCAGGTTAAGTACAGTTTCAGGTTAAGAACAGACCTCCGGAACGAATTAAGTACTTAACCCGAAGTACCACTGTATTTTGCTTGGGGGGCTGCACCCCAGCTCACTCTGCCTGCCAACCCCGCTGTCATTCTGCCATTAACCCCCTAGCACTTCCCCTTCCCATGCAACTACTAAGCTCATTATTCACCTTTCCAACCCCATTTCTGAAGCCACTTCTGCTGTGCAACCCTGCTTCGTACCCATTTTTATCTTCACCCCATGACCACGCCTGCCTCCCACTTTCATTCCTTTTATGCAGCTCTTCTTGCTAACAATTCATCCCCATGGTAACCTCTTGCATCTTCCTCCCCTCACACATTGCAACTACTAAGCACCCAATTCACTTTCCTCTCAAATATGAAGCCACCATCCCCTCCTACTCCTTTTTTGCACCCTGATTTTCACCTTCTCCTCCCACATTTTTCCAACACTCTTCTGCACACAGACCACCCTCGTTTATATGCCTCTGTCTTCTCCTATTCTGCAGCCCCCTGAGCACACAGCCCATGATGTTGTTTATTGCTGTATCTTTAAGATGAATAGACTTCTAAGGGCAAGTCAGCCAGTTTGTTGGTTCAGTTAGAGAAAGGTAGGCTCAGCTGGTGGATGTTGTACATACAGTGGTACCTCAAGTTAAGTACTTAATTCGTTCTGGAGGTCTGTACTTAACCTGAAACTGTTCTTAACCTGAAGCCCCACTTTAGCTAAAGGGGCCTCCTGCTGCCGCTGCGCTGCTGGAGCACGATTTCTGTTCTCATCCTGAAGCAAAGATCTTAATCTGAGGTACTATTTCTGGTTTAGCAGAGTCTGTAACCTGAAGCGTATGTAACCCGAGGTACCACTGTAGATGCTTGTTAACAAATTATGTTCTAAATTACTACACTGAATCTGGAACTTCACGTTGAAGACAATACACAGCACCAGGAGTGAAACACATTGTGTGAAGGCACTATGGTATATTTGAGGGCTTTGTATCCTTTATCCCTCTAACATGCAGCAGCTGAGGAATAGAAGAGGGAGACGTTTGAGTACAGTGAGACACTGTACACTGAAAGGAAAAAAGTGGCTGTTACAAACAACAACAGAAGTTCTAGTAAAATAGGGATAGAAAAACACTGAGAGGTTGTTTATCAAGAAAATAAGCAAACAATTTTAAAAAGGAAGAAATAGATGTGATAACACAAAAAAATCTAACACAACAGGGCCTTTTCAAACTCTTCTTGATGTACTCAAACCTTGTTTTAAACTGCCACCTAGGACCTGTGTCACTTCCTATTTGCTCAATTCAAATCCCTGTCATTGTTTAAAATTGATACTTTTTCCTGTGTGTCTCTCCATCCCTGCTTTATTTAAACCTCTGCCATTCCTTATAATGAGTAATTTTGAGTTGAATCCAGACTTAGGCATGCTTAGAGAAAACCCATTGAAATGAACAGGAAATTCATCACAACTACGTTAAGCCACATGGATTTCTACAAGTCTGTTCCAATAAGTCTGGATCTACATACTGGTTCAGTATTTGAGTGGAGATTAATTCTTTCCCTGTTGACTGGTCAAGAAGATGTTGTACTTGTTGTACACATACAGCACAGACAAATTCTTTTACATACAAATTGAACTGGCAAGTCAGCCCAAGTTCAAAATTCAGAATCTTGGTGTGTTGCCCTTTGCCTTGCGTTAGTGAAAGCATCATGCAAAAGTAGCTATTAAGCATAAGGTAGAACAGATGCTGGGAACTATCCATAGTTTCACTCCCACTAGAAAGGATTATCAGAGAGATTTCAACACTACTTAGCATAATATTATTTGCAAGCCAGAATAGTAAGATCTGGGATACTAAAATAAACGCACAAAATAACAAAACTAGTTGCAGGCCAAGTATGTATAGGGTTGCCAACAGAGCACTATTTTAACTCCAAAGAACAGTAGACAGTCAGTCCTTTCTATTACACATTACAAATTTAAATTCTAGACCATGAAGTCTAATCTGCAGTGGTCCTGTATCAATGAGATATGTTAATAAAAGCTTAGGAAGAGGCACTAATAATCTTCTATTAGAGTTTCAATTACGAAAGGCAAAATTAGTCAAGATCGTATGTCCACTGCTTTTCAAAATGTATCAAAACATGATTAGAATATATAACCATAATTTGTGAATAAAATCATAGGACAATACCAACACACTTGAGAACAGGAGAGAAACATATTTACACTCTGAAGAAAAGAACCAACAGGTGAAGTCCATCGGTATAACACTGAATATCAAAATGTGTAAGGCAGGGCATGCTAGCAAGGTCCCTTAACAGCTAAGCTGGAACATGTTTTTCATTCCTAATCAGGCTGAGTAAAGAAAACCTCTTGGCTGTGATGCATGTATGTCTCATAGCAGCAATCAGCATCTAATAAGATGGAGGAGGAGGAGAGGGCAAAGGGTAAAGAAAGAGCTGTGAGTGGAAGGGGGCCTTTTCCCCATCCTTTGGAGCCAGTGAGAAACTCAACAAACCTGCTGTACCTGGAACTGGGTGGGTGTGGAGAGTGCAGTTGAATGGAACGCAGTTGTGGGCAGCTTAAGGAAGTATCATCCACCTTGGGCCTGCTCATAAAAATTAAGTCTAGTATGAGAGACTAGGGTGATGCCAGCTGTTTCCATGACCTCTTCTTGTTGTGAGACTTTTGTGGGTGACCTGGGAGTTTGATGGACCCTGTGTGAGAACCCAGAGGCTGAGAGGGAGGGTCTGTTAGAAGGAAAATGAACTGATACTGATTTTTATATATTAGTAACATTGTATTATCGTAACCTTTTTTGTAATATTTTATTTAAGTTGTCTGTTGTTGCTTCAATTTTCTGCATACCTCTTAGAGATGTGTTTAATATATTAAGCAGCACAGAAATTAAATAAAAATTTTTTTAAAAAACCTATAAAGCAACACAGACATTTTTATTTCAACAAGTCAGTTTTCTGATTTTATGGTTAATTATAACTTATTGAATTAAATGGGACTTTCCCCCCTTTCCTACCCTGAGGAACCCTGAGATTTACCCCCTAAATCTGCTCTGGGGAGGGAGTCTTGTTGTGCAAGTGGACCTCATTCTCCATGGGCATACCCCATTCAGTGCATTCATATTTGAGAAGTCTCAAAAGAGCGTAGTTTAAAGAAACTTGAATCTAAGGGAACCAAGCATAATCATGACGACAATATAATGGTAATATACTTATTAAAGGTTTGGAAACACTAAAATACACATGTTTTCACTAGATTAATCAATGGTGAAACATTTTGCAAATAGATGCCAATATTTAGTGGAACTACTATACATTGTATAGAATAGTTTGTCTGTCCATTTTTCCCTTTGTTCTCTGAGTTAAGAAGAAGAAGAAGAAGAAGAAGAAGAGGAGGAGGAGGAGGAGGAGGAGGAGGAGGAGGAGGAGGAGTTTGGATTTGATATCCCGCTTTATCACTACCCGAAGGAGTCTCAAAGCAGCTAACATTCTCCTTTCCCTTCCTCCCCCACAACAAACACTCTGTGAGGTGAGTGGGGCTGAGAGACTTCAGAGAAGTGTGACTGGCCCAAGGTCACCCAGCAGCTGCACGTGGAGGAACGGAGACGCGAACCCAGTTCACCAGATTACGACTCTTAACCACTACACCACACTGGGTCTCTTGAGATATCACCAAACTCAGGAAAAGGATTCCCAAGGTGGGAAAAGTGGTCTTCATCCACATTTGGAAACTGGATCCCATTTTCAATCAAGATGGCAAACCTAAATATCACTTTGGTTTAACTTTGCATGTTTTATGACATAGTTTTGGCTGTCTCAATAACATCACCAAATTCAGCATGAGGGTTCCCAAGCTGGGGGGTTTCCACTGACAATTGGATGCCAGATGCCATTCTGAATCAAGATGGTAGACCAAATGTGACTTTGGCATGACTACACCTGATTTTCAGTATAATGGGTCCAAACTCGGACATTATACTATCCATTTAAAAAACACATTTTTTTTGTTTCTAAAAAATTCCAGGAAGCACTTGCCTCTTAAAAACATATCACTATCCTCTATCTCAAGAGACAGATATGTCATAAACACATTTGCTTTTATTGGGTGTGTGCAGGCAGCAGGTTATATTGAAGAGGAAGCTGCCCAAAAAGTGCCTCTGTGACAACTGATCTGTGACTTGTCCTAACATAGACACTACATCAATCTCCACTAGTAGAACCAGAGTACATGCTGGTGCCCCCTAAGCCTGAACTGTAACTAATCCGAAGTAATCAGATTAATTTCTCATAAATCTAGGCTTCACAAGAAGTGCTAGGACTGTTCAGCTGCGTCCAAGCCTTAATCTTTTGCAATGTCATCACTATTACTTATGCAAGTGTAAAAAGTGTTTGGGTCCTGAATTAAACCTCTTCTTTCTAGCACTTAATCCTGCTACAACCTGTACAACTAATACATGAGAACAGGACTGGATTCCCAAGTTCTCGCATCTCGAAAAATATTGTCATACTCTTTCAAGAGCATTGTTCTTATTTTGGTGCTACAAGAAACATATTGCTATCCAGGGACAGCAGCAATTATACAAAACCACGTAAAACACTGTTCTATGGAAAAACACAGCCAATTAACAGACCAAGAGCCAGAAACCATGAGGTCAAAGGCAGAGCCAGCCAGAAGGAGAGGCAGAAAATCCAATTAGGTTACCTATCTAATCAAAGAGGCACATCTACTTGCTTTAGTCTTGAGAACTTGAATCAATTGTTAAAAAGATCAATAGAAAAACACTAAATTTGTATGCAAATACAAATGTGTGAGAATATCCCACACTGTTTAATATAGTATTTAGTGCATTTTATCAGCCAATCCCTTTCATCTTACTGTAATAAATACATTGATTGTCTCCTTGATCTGCATCTCAGTAACACACAAAAGCAAACATATGAGCCATACATTTTTTAGGCTGTCTGTGCTTCAAAACAAACAAACAAGCCAGTGCTAATGCTTTCAGCATGGGATTTTCCCAAAATGTCATTACAGTGGAACCTCGGTTCCTGAACGCCTCCATTCTCGTACACTTCGGTTCCCGAACACCGAAAACCTGGAAGTACCGGTAAACGCTTCCATTTTCAAACGTTTCTGAAGCCAAACGGGCTTCCAGAATGGATTTCATTTGGGAACCGAGGTTCCACTGTAACGTATGCAAGGCCAAGGCCAAAAGCAGCCCTCCTCAATCTTGGGTCTCCAAATAATGTTGAACCACAACCGTATTTGACTACTGGACATTCCAGCTGAGAATGACAAGAGTTGCAGTTCAACAACATCTGGTGACCTAAAATCAGGAAAGAGTCACTGAGAGACCCAGTATGGAGTGCTTATGCACTTGTCAACTGAGTTTTCTTCCTTCCTCAAAAACCTGTGGCCAAATGAGTGAAGATGTGAAGGCCAAAGGGAAATGGAAATATTGGGGGTTCTCCCCCTTTTTATACCCCCTAAGAAATTTTCATCAAAGTTTAGAAATCTTGCTGTCTTTTTAAGTCTGATCTTTGCAAATGACAACCTGGGAAAAACTATTTGGATTTATTTTTTTTAAGAAGGTTTAGAAAACAGTAGAAAAATTCCTATGAAGTATTTTTTTTAGAATGAAAATGATGCTTTTGAAGTTTTATGTAGGGCAATCTTACACCATTAGAGCATGATAATACTGACATATATAATGCTAAAATCCAATATTTCTGCACTTAGGAGTTGCTACCATCTTCATGAAGAGGACTATCCTTTATTCTAGTTTGGAGATATGGGACACAAGCATCCTGTTTCTATTGTCTTTTTATACTTGCACTGGGCTTTGCAGTCAACTTTTACACCTCTCTCATATGTCTATGATGGGGACACCCTACTACTGATGGTAAAACAAGCAGCTGATTGTCCTGCCTTCCTGGAGAAAAAGATTCAGAAGAAGGTGGAGCAGAAACTGCAAGAGACCTGTTGTGTGTGCCAAAGCCAAGGAGGAAAAATATGAAAAGTTGGGTGAGAACAAAGCTCTTAGCAAGACTCACAAAGAATGTAAACTACAACTGGGTATTAGCAATTTTGCTTATACCAAACATAAGGCATTTTCATTTAATTTTCCTAAATGCCAAATGGTACAATTTTATGTCCTAACCAGGTTATAAAACGATACATTATGTTGTTAAAGCATTTCAGCTTTGAGTAACCATTGCATATATTTCTCCCCACCACCACCACCAAAAGAACCAGGTTTTTAGGGTGGCAGGACAGAATTGCCCACAGCATCAAACATTCTAGAAATTTTGACTCTCTGCATGATGTTCAGAACAAGACATCTCAGAAACTACAACAAACAAGCTTAAGCATGCACATATGCATCATTAGATCCTAACAAAAACACTCTACTGTTATTGTAAACATACACACACATAAAAAAAAAAATTATTGAAGAATACTGGGAAACAGTCCATTTCCTAATGAAGTCAATGGCAAATCCCCCCTTTGTAAACAGTGGTTGATTACACTCTTTGATCATAAGATGAGAAGCTGTTAAAGGGGGGGGCATACACTTTAAATCAAAATACTGAAATATAGATCTTAGGGAGCACTCCTAAAACAGGCTTTAGTCAGCTGAAGGGTGACTGAAGTAAAGTACGTACTGCTCCTCCAGCAGAGAGGAAGGCTCACCACCAGAAAAGCACTTGTGCCCCCAGAGAAGCACCCATTTTTGCAGCAGAAAGACCTGCCAGCAGAGACGAACTGTATTTCCATAGCAGTAGTGGATAAAAAAGGGTGTGTCAGAGGCAGATTGGGAGAGGCCTTGGATCTGCAGGATCCACAGTCCCTTTGTTTCTCTGGCATGCCCCCACAAAGGCCAAAACTACACCAGCACTTCTCCCCTTCCACCGATGTCAGAAGAGTGGAAAACATTTTATAATGCAAAACAGGAACAGGATACCTTCTACCCTGACCAGATCCAGCACATCCACTCCTCCTGAAAATATCATCAGGCTGAAACCCCCTCCCTATAGTAAAAAGCTATGATGTTCGGAACTTATCGGATTGGAAAAACGTAGGGTAGGGGGAGGAAACCAAAGTTTGTAAAATAGTGTATGGTGTGGGGGAATGGCTAGAGACAGCCTCCCTGCTAGGAAACTGATAGCCAGTAAATTCAGGCCGTGTTTGTCTTTTTCATGCATCACAACATTAATGTATGAAATTTGCTGCTCTAAGATTTGAAAATGGCAGCTAGCTCACATTGTTTTAAAAGCAGGCTGGAGAAATTTATGAAGGATAGATGGCACCAATGGCTACATTGATTCTCCAGGACCAATGACATTAAAATTCTGATCAAATAACAAATTTGAGGAGCAATAGCAGGTGAGAGCGCTTTGGCTTTATGCCTTGCTTCTGGATTTTCCAGGAGGTATCTGTTAAGACGCCTTGGGAAGCCGGATATTGAACGAGATGGACTTTTGCCTGATCCAGCTGGGCTCCCTTTATTTGCTTATGCAAATATTCTAAAGGTAGAGGAATTTTCTTTTTTCTCACTCAGCTTAACGTCCCTTGTAGTGTTATGAATCCATGGCATCATTTGTTCAGCAAATGATGAACATTTCATCATTTCAGCCTACCTTGATGTGTCAAAAACAATAACCTTCATAGCCTACCTACCTGAATCTTCATAGCCTCTTAAGATTTATTCCAATTTCTTTCCATGCTAACATTATGGATGATGCATAACATTAAACCAAATGTTTAAGATAAGCTGTGGCTTAATGCCTCGTGCACACTGCTTGAAAGCCCCCATTGTGTTCCTCTCCTACTCCTTTCTTTGGCACACCAGAGAGGAAACTAACCAGAGGCTTGCTTTGCATTATGTACAAACCATGGCTCATGGTGCATTACCCCCAAAATACACCACAAGCAGGAACCAAGATTCACTCTGGGCTGGCAATTCATGGTTTGTTTAAGGGAAACATATAATGCAAAGCCAGTCTTTGGCAGGCTGGGGAGCAAACAAACCAAAGAAAAGAATGGGCAAAGAGAACAATAGGGACTTCACAGTCCCACTATTTTAAACCATAGTTTAATTTGACATGTGAACCAGGCCTAAAAAGACACTTAGTGACCATACTGTTGAGACTAAATTACAAATGCATTTTCTTCTAAAGCCAGCAAATCAAAGAAATGCATGTTTATTTTACCCCAAGATTCCAACTGTTGAGACGAGCTTCAAGGTCACTGTCATCCAAAGACATTTTTTGTGTGTGACGATCCTCCTGGAATATTAAATGTTCAGATGAAATGTTATAGCTGGAGCAAACATGGAGAAACAGCAAAGCAAAAAGTTTATCATTTCTAATAAGGAAATGTTGGCAAGTGTTGGAAATTCATTTTCTAGCTCCAGTTCAAGGTGGATCACATATTGAAGTTGCTCAGGCAATTTACTAATCCAAGCAGAAGTCCCAACACATTAGCCACTAACAGTGCAATCCTAGGTATATGTACATACAAGAAAGTCCCCCACTGTTCACTGAAACTTAGTCCCTAGTATGTGCTTTGGATTACAGGCTAAATAAATATATTGGGGGGGGGGGAATGAGAACTGCATTTTATTCTGAACAGTCTACTCTAGGTCCCATAAATTTAAAGCAAGCGGTGTCTGTTTAATGCCACTACTCCCCATGAAACTGTATTTGACTGCTGGTATTTCTATATCATGCAGCTACAGTGAGTACCCAATATGTTAATCAATAACGTGGTCAATCATCTAAAGCCCCATAACCAATCAGTTATTCATGTCTTTGGTGACTTGCTTACAAAATCTCAAAAGGATTCCTCCCAACTCCTCAGCAATCTGTAGAAGGCAACTACTACAAATATACACAAGTCTAGCCTTGAAAATTATTAGGATGGCCTTCTCACACAAGTGGGCCATTTCGGAAACAAAGTTTGTATGACTTACCATATCTGATGAAAACACTCCCTTAAAACCCACGCTGTCAAAATGCAATGGTCCAGGTAAGACCACCATTTCTGGCTTCATAAACCATGGTTTATGGACCCAGGAATAAGCACCCCTTTTCCTTTCCCCATTACAAGTCCACCACTGTTTAAATGTCATTTAACAAACCAGTAAAATAAGCCAGGATCTTCATGTTGAAATACAAGCCAATCTCCATTGAACCTTGCCATGTATTTCAACATGAAGATCCTGATTTGTTAACTGACATTAAAACAGTCCACTGGTTAGGACATAATGAGGAATTTTGGCTTAATGCAAGCCAGAAACCTTGTGCCAGAGCAGGTTTTTGTCCTATTTATCACAAATTTCTTGCCTGTACGGTTCATGAGTTTCAGCATACAAACTGACCATTCAAGAAATTTTACTGCAAATAGAAAATAAAATAGAAAATAATCTTACTGGTGTCTTTGAGGTAAAGTTGTTCTCTTCTGGCAGATGAAGTGGACTCATAGAACGGGACTTTAGTGCTCGCTTCCCATTATATGTATATTGTTCCCTATTGTAGGCGGGACGGGGGAATACAAAACAAATTAGAGCTTACTGAAAACTATTGTTTATTTATTTATTTCATTTGTATATCACTTCCCATGAGGCATCTCAAAGCAATTTACAAAAAACCATTTGTTTATTTATATTTCTATCATGCCTTTCCATCACAAGGGTACTAAAAGGCCATATGAAATTAAAACAAAACATAAAATATGTTGCATTATAGAAGATAAAGCCATTAAACAAAGGGGGGTGGAGCAGCTGCAGCCATTTGAACATCCAGGGATATTATATTCCTACATTACGTTATACTAGATAATTCATAGTGACCAATGAAACATTTGCAAGCTTCTTTACATAATATTTCATGTCTTAGCTAATACTATTTCATTCCAATTAACCTTAAACTATTTGTTAACTGCCTTGATCCTCCCTACAAAAATAATCAAGAAGCATGCCACTGGTAGTTTAAGTGCTTTTTTTAAATATAACTTTTATTTAAGATTCAACAATAACAATAAATCAACAATAACTAAAACATCAATTCATTACAGTTGACCATCTTTAACAATAGTTAACAAACTACAAAACATCACTTTGTGTTAGTCAACTTTTCATGTTTAACTTTATCTCTTTCTTAGCAGATCAGAAAGAAGGAGACCAAAAGAAAGGGGGAGAAGAAAAAAAAAAGGAAATTAATAAAGAAAAGAATTGAAAAAAAGAATAAACACATTTAACTTCCGATTAGACTCATTGTATTATTATTTCTATTGTTCTTTCACACACAGTTCCAAATTACTGTATTACTTTCTTTATTTTTATCAGATACCAAAAGCATTATGTTTCTTATTTTACAAGAATCATTCTAGTTCTTCCAGGAGATGTTTATTATTAAAATAGTTTTCCAGGTATTCTTTAAAGATTTTCCATTCTTTCTGTACTTTCTGTTTTAGATATCCTATGACTCTCCCTGTCATCATAGCCAACTGCAGATATTCTATCATTTGGACCTGCCACTCGTTTATAGTAGGTGTTTTATCACTTTTCCAGTTACTTGCAATTAAGATCCTGGCTGCTACTGTCATATACATAAAAAGTGGTCTAACATCTTTTTTTATTTCTGATGACATTATGCCTAGGAGGAAGGTTTCAGGTTTTTTCTTAAATGAGAACTTAAATAACTTTTCTAATTCATTATAGATTGAAAAATTCCTTAATGGCTGTGCATTCCCACCACATGTGAATATTAGTTTAAGTGCTTTCTTGTTATTTCGTTTCTGAAAGCTGTGACCCAAGCATCCTTCCAGACCTTGGCAGATACACAGGCTCTGACCAAGAGGCTGATCCAGAAAGTCATGGTGGCTTTCTGGCATGGACAAACAACCACCTGGTGGAAGCTCATCAGCGGTGGAAACAGCGCCAAGAAGAAAGAAGATGAAACACAGCAAAGAGGACTCATTTGCAACATTAGATACAGGCCTTCCCCTTGCGGAAGAGGAATATGTTACATCTACTCAACAACCAAAGCTACCCCCCTCCCCTTTTTCAAAGCTATTTTTGTCTTTGTATCAGAAAGGCACCCAGCCAATTTGGTTGCCAATAAATATTGCTGCAGACATTTCTGAGATCATGGTCTTTCCAATGGGTGGCTCTTGTCCAGGTTTGTTAATTGTCTTACTTTAAATGTTGTGAGGAGGATCCTGTGCCCTTTTAAAATGTGGGTTTTTGGGGGGAGTGGGGGTTATTGGGTTGTTGTTTTTATTTTGATGATGTACTTTGTGGTTTTATATTTTATTCTGTGAACCGTCCTGAGACCTCCAGGTATAGGATGATAATAATGATGATGATGATGATGATGAAACCGTTTAGCAACCTCAATAATTTATGTGTAACTTAGATAAGTTAGGGATGCGGGTGGCGCTGTGGTCTAAACCACTGAGCCTTGAGCTTGCTGATCAAAAGGTTGGCGGTTCGAATCCCCGTGATGGGGAGAGCTCCCGTTGCTCAGTCCCAGCTCCTGCCAACCTAGCAGTTTGAAAGCACACCAAAAGTGCAAGTAGATTAATAGGTACCGCTCCAGCGGGAAGGTAAACGGCGTTTCCGTGCGATGCTCTGATTTCAGTGTTCCATTGTACCAGAAGCGGCTTAGTCATGCTGGCCACATGACCCGGAAAAACTGTCTGCGGACAAATGTCGGCTCCCTCAGCCTGTAAAGCGAGATGAGCGCTGCAACCCCAGAGTCGCGACTGGGCTTAACTGTCAGGGGTCCCTTTACCTTTACCTTAGATAAGTGTTTTCTTTAAATGTGTGTATCACTTTTCTCCCCATCTGTGGCAATATACATAAACCAATATACATAAACAGCTAATGTTTCATGGGCAGTTGTCCAACTTATGGTAATACTTATTGGAAACAGTGGGGAAAAAAGGTTTTCTGGCAAATGACCTGTTACCAATTTGTGACGTGTGAAAATTCATTGATGAATGATTTCATAAATAAATGCCTCCAAAGCAAGACCTTGTGCCTGTGACATTTTACTATGCATTCACAAGTTGCAGGCCAGCATCATGTCCACGTGGCAAGTTGTAATGCCCATGGAAAATTATACTTAGCTGCGACAACACCCCAATGCTTTGCTTCTTTTTGAATCAACATTTATCATTTGCATGGAAGAGAAATGTCGCAGAAGTTCCCCTGTTTAAAAATAGGATTTCATAATAATGAACATCAAATTTCATCAGCTGGCTCCTGAATTTTCCTTTCAATATCCCAGCTGCCAATTCAAGAATAACCACATTGCCAATTGACACCAGTGCTTTAGTAGCTGTTACTACTTTTGCACTTTCTGCCAGGCTATTTCTCACAGTGACATTCTTGCCTGTGATGGGGGTTTGAACTTTGTGTTCAAGACTGCTTTGAACATCTTACAGGGTTATACTGTTCCCTGAGGCAAGGCAAGATACCTTCAGCTCCTCAGGTGGTTTTTTTTGTATCTCTAGATCAGGGTAGAGAACCGCTCTTGGCACAGCAGACTTCTCTATTTGACCCATGAGGCTGTCACCCACTCTGCACTTCATGTCAGACAGGTAAGGACAGGATTTGGCCAATGTTTTTTTGTGCAGCTACCAAAATGCCTGACCACCTTATGAACCATGCAGGGAGTTCTCAGGCACGCTCAATCTTGGAGCTAAACAGAAAGAGGGGTTCTCTTCCCTTCCCAAGCTTGCTGTGATCATAAATGATGAACAGAGTTTAGAACTGCCATATCTGATAAACTATATAGCAGGCTTTTCATTTCAGAAGAAAGCCTAGGAAGCAAACTTCCTATTTGGTTGAATAATGGATGAATACAAAAACAAAAATCCTGTTTAATATTTCATTAATGTTTAAATTTTTAAACATTCTATTTTCTCCTAATTGTTAAACAAATTATTAAAACATGCTAGAAATGTACATAACATCTTGTTATATTTCATCCATAAACAGTACTGCTACCAAAAAAAAGTGCTAGCTATAAGAACCACTTCTTAATGCTAATCAATTAGACTTCCCATTCAGATTTTATTCCGCCGAGATGGGTGCATATTAGCTAAGATTTTGCTCCATTTCATGTTGGAAGTTTATTGCTTGGTCAAGCGATCCTAAAGTGGTCATGGGGATATTTTTTGGTGAAGAACCCTACCTAATCCCTGGTGGCTCACTCCTGCTAGCCAGAAAGTGGGAGTGGCTGGTTTATAACATAGGCCATTAAGCAATGTTCCATTACCTGTGACATCGTGTCATTCAATCCAAGGCACTGTGGGGGACTATGGTTGGCTGGCTAGCTACAGTGGTACCTCTGGATGTGAACGGGATCCGTTCCGGAGCCCCATTCGCATCCTGAAGCGAAGGCAACCCACATCTGTGCGTGCCACGATTTGCCGCTTCTGCGCATGCGCATGATGTCATTTTGAGCATCTGCACATGAGGCGAAACCCGGAAGTAACGTGTTCCATTACTTCCGGGTCGCCGCGGAGTGCAACCCGAAAACGCTCAACCCGAAGCTACTTCAACCCGAGGTATGACAGTACATCACTTAAAGTGGAATAAAAATCTTAAAGAAAGAAAAGTTGTAAAAACAAAACAAAAAAGGACATACCTGCCTTTACTGCTTAAATCACCCTACCTCCCCATTTCTTTTTAAAAATCCCATCATCCCTAGCTAGCAAGACCAGTAGTCAGGAACAATGAGGCTCATAGTCCAAAAACAGCTGGAGACCAAAGCTTGGGAAATCCTGTCCTAGAATGTCACTGTCAGTATGTGTAGGCAATAAAAAGCTAGATGGGCCAATGATCTGACTTGTTTACAAGGTAGGCTTTCTGTATTTCTATGTTCACATTCCCCAGGGATGGGGAACCTATGACACTCCAGTGTGTCTCTAACTCCCATCAGCCTCTGCCAGCATGGTCAATAGTCAGGGCTGATGGGAGCTGAAGTCCTATTAATCCAGAAGGCAATCCATTTCCCATTCCTGGTACAGACCTATGTAAATAAATGCAATAAAGACCTTTAAAAAGAAGGAGAAGTTTTTCTACTAAACTCTACCCATCCAACCATTTCTGAAGCAAAACGATTGTTTCTCCTCTGATCAATAATGTTTGGTGCTTCCGAGTCCTTAACTTGTAAGAAAAGCTTTTCAGGAAATAAACTAATTCAGTTGGAAACAGAGTAGCTACGGAGATAACATACTTGCAGAGACCACCCTACCAAAATTGGCTAGCAAAAAAATAAGGAACCTCTTTTAGTCTATTCTACAGACCAAGATCGCCACCTGCTGACAATTTCAGAAATTTACACCAAGAAACCAGCAATAGCCATCCCAAAAATAATTTGTACTTTTTACTGCTTCAGTTGTGGGTCAATTTCTAGAGCATAATGAGAAAACCATTCAAGTCGTTGTGCTAATTTTTTTTTTAAAAAAATGCTGCCTGTGTATGTAGCTATTCCTTCCTTCTTGCATATTTCAGAAGTCCTGTATCATCTTGCTGAATTGTATAGATTAGTAACCAAAATAATGGTTCACCCAATCTTGTAAACAGTTTGACAGTCTTGCAATGTGAGATGATTTTTTGTAATAGCTAAATATGTTTCATCCTGCCAAATATGCCAACTAGGACACTGGTATAATGTATGTATTGGTGGATTTTACGGCTTCCCAACCCACCTGACTGGGTGGGGGTAGATGATTAGCAGCTAGAATGCAGTGATGCCAAACTGCTAGCTAGAAAAAGAGTTTTGCGTGGCTATTGGGAGAATCAATTCCACTTAAAGAAAGGGATTATTTTTCTGAGTGCCTGTCCATTCCCATGCTGACCCCACCCCCTCCAAATATCTTTCTTTAGAAACATATACCGTATTTTTCGCCCCATAGGACGCACTTTTCCCCCTCCAAAAATGAAGGGGAAATGTGTGTGCGACCTATGGGGCGAATGCAGGCTTTTGCTGAAGCCTGGAGAGCGAGAGGCATCGGTGTGCACCGACCCCTCTCACTCTCCAGGCTTCAGGAAGCTATCTGCAAGCCTTGTGAGCCCAGCGGGAGTTCCCGCGGGCTCACAAGGCTTGCGGGCAGCAGCCTGCAGCCTGCAGCCTGAATTTTTTTTTATTCATTTCCCCCCCAAAAAACGAGGTGCGTCCTATGGGCCGGTGCGCCCTATAGGACGAAAAATATGGTACGTAAGTCCTCAATATTCACTTTGTTCAAGGCTGCTGTTCCTATAAAGATTGCCACTGAAACTTGCTACTGATCAGGGTAGTTGAAAGCATGAAACTATAAATATTATTCATTATCAATAGCAGTGCCTTTGGGCAGCCCAATTCATACCAAAGGAAGGCATTCTGACTCTGAAATGGGAATCTCTCCTAGTGAATAAAGGAAACAGCATTTCCAGGGAAAGCTCTGACTAAAAAATCAATAAAATTAAAATCAAGACAGAGGATAGCTGTTAAGGACCCTAGAGAAGTCCTCTACTACCTCTCATTCCTCCCTCTGCTCGCCTTCCTAAAAAGGTTAAGTTGGACATTTTTAAAAGTTCAAGAGACTAGATGGGCTGTTCTGTTGGAAAAGTTTGATGTATTTATGAAGCATTCATGATTTCTCTAATACATCCTCAAGAAAAGGGTGCTACGGATTCTACATCGTTAATAATAAAAAGCAGCCTTGAACACAAACAGCATAATGTAAAATGTTGTTAGAAATGCTTCACAAATAAGGTTTTAATCAAAGATTTTTTAGTAACAATGATCAAACACATATTGAAGGGGGGGACAGCTTTTAAGATTAAAGTGATTTTTCAAAGTACAAGGAGCTATAAAATTTGAGGCAGCATTAGACTTCAGCTCCAAGTTTCAATAAATTACTCACCATAAAAAGCACATGTGTGAAATATTGCAAATAAAAAACACTCGTCTTTTATTGAGGGGGGTATATTTACTCATGATGAATCAGGTCATGACCAGTAAACACTGACTTTAGCTACCTACCCAAACTGCTTGCCCTAAGTCAAAGTTACACTTTTTTAAAAAAAAAAATTGTTTACCCATAATCTCCACAGGAGGCTAAATTAGATCACAGGAATAAAATGCCCTTCTAAACAAAGTAATCAAAACATTTTGTTCCAACAAAACAAACTGGAATTACATTCAAACAAGTACTACATTTGCCACGCTAGAAAGTTCACTGCACAAATCTACAGTTCTTTTTGCAAAGAAAGTCAAACTGTTATCCAAGGACTGCGTCTAGGTTATAGATATGGATCTAGAAATAGAGAAATGCGGTTAAAAATTATTTGGCTCTACTGTCTAATTTATATTTACATTTCCTGTAGCAGTCAGCCAAATAGTTTGTTCACACAATGCTTCTTAGTTACCTTGCTCTTAATGTTAAGAGTAACCAATATATGTTTCCAGGACTGTAGGGTCTTACTAAGGGAAGGTGCTACATCCCTCATTTTAAAATGCAGTCCAACACAGATTTCTTTCAGTTCTCTGAAAAATTCAGCTGCAAAGAAAACTCTGGGCTGGGTTATATCTAACAGCAAACCATGGTTCAGAGCTACAGCAATGAGTTTATGTTCACATCTGTCAGGGGTTCAGGAGCAGAGGCAAGGGCAAGGGAGGAAACAGAAAGCGAGGGGGAGGAGGCAGAAGAAAAGATGAGTGATGACGACGACCCGAGATCTCCGAGTCTTTCCAGTGAATCAGAAGATTCACAGAAAGGAGCACCAGTGGCCAGGGCAAGGGGGGAGCCTAGGGGGACACCCCAGGAAGATAGAGCCAGAGGGGACTCAGAGGGGAGCAGTTGGAAATCGGGACCAGCGTGACCGCCAGAGAGCAGGGAAGAGGAAGGGCGCCAGGGATCAAGCGCTGGCAGCTCACAACAGGGGGGAGGGCACGAGTCAGGAGTGGCCACACCTCCATCGGGGAGCGAAGAAACGGTCAGACGGAAAGTGGAAGGTTGGGCGCGCGCGCCAAGTTCAAATGCACAGGAAGGTGGCGCAGTAGGCAGCCCGGAAAGGGAGCCAGGTCCTAAAGCCCGCCGAAAGGAGGGAGAAGAGTCAGGGGGGTCAGCGTCAGAGGAATCCCGGAAGGAAGAGACCCCGGGGGGCAGAGGGACCCAGAGAAGAACAGTCAGGCGGAAAAGGTGGAGCAAGGCTAGGATATTAAGTTGGTGTACAAGGGGCGGAGACTCAGATGGAGCTTCGCCGATCTAACCATTAGACGTAGGGTTGCACGCAGCAGCTTGAGAATGGAAACTGTAACTCAATAAAGACTTTTATTTAATGATCGCTGGCTAGCGTGATCCTCTGTGAGCTAGGATCTGGAAGCAACTCTGACAGTAAGCTCCATCCCATAAATTGTGGGCATCTACAGCCTCGCGGAGAGGAGAGAAAGCGGGTGCCTACTAGCGAGCTCACGAACGGCAGACAACATGACGGCCGAACAGCAGATAGCGGAACTCAGAGAAGCAGTGTCGCGACTGAATGCCGAGGCTCTTGCATCCAGGAAGAGAGAGGAGGACGCAGCTGCCGCCTACAGGGATCTCCAGGTCAGGTTGGAAGTGCTTACGAAGCAAGGGCAACTGACACCCAAACCGGAGGGGATTGGGTTGGGGAGACGAACAGGCGGTCTGGTCTCTCACTTCGATGGGAATTTGCAACAGTACCCCAACTTTAGAGCAGATGTAATGTGTGCACTGCAACTGCTGAACAAAGACTTTAGAGATGAGCAAGAGAAGGTGGGATTCATCATGTCCCATTTGCATGGAGATGCTAAAGCATGGCTGCGCAATTTGTGGAGAGATAAGGATCCGGCGCTCCAAAATGCGGATGCCTTTATTAAAGCGATGGATGGGTGCTTTTTATCAAGCATTGACGTGGATCTTGCTCGGCAGCAGATACATGGACTGAAGCAAGGGAGGGCCAGCGTAAGGCAGTACCATGCCCGCTTTTTCGCTTTGGTCAGTGCTCTGGAATGGGACAGAGATTCGGCTCCTGTAAGAGACCTGTTTTGGGAGGGATTGCACGGCTCGGTTAAAGATGAAATTGCGAGGGGGGAGAGACCCCGGACCACGCAGGAGATCGTTCAGAGGGCGCTGGCGGTGGGGGTGCGGCTGGAAGAACGTCCGTGGAGCAGTGGCGAAGGGCGTGGAGGGCGCGAACCAGCCAGGGGCTCCTCCTTCCTTCCCAGAGAAGCAGCGCGTGCGCAATCCACGCCTCCGCCAGGAGGAGGAGCGGAACCTATGGAGGTTGGAGGTGCAAGGGCTCAGTCAGCAGCCAGAGCCCTAGCACCGGCAGCAGTGAAAGCGAAGCCTCCTAGAGGGAACAGGAAGTGTTACATCTGCGATGATCCACAGCATATGGCGAAAGAGTGTCCCCAGAGGCTCCACAAGCACACTGCAGCCTCAGCAATGGTAACTGCAGCAACGCAGCAAGGACAACCACAGCAGGGAAACGACGGAGTCTGGCTGGAGAAAGAGGCACTGGGGCCCAGCCAGACGTGTCAGTGAAGCAGTCCCCAGAGATTTTACAGCCCATGGACCCCCTCCCGCCCAAACCAGTAGTGAGGCTCACCGCGTCGCTCCAGCTGCCCAATGGAATCACCATGGACGTGCCAATCACCATTGACTCCGGAAGCAATGCGGACTTTATAGGGCAGGACTTTGTCGACCGGCACGCTATACAGTTGCTGCCTGCCACGCTGCCCCTGCAGGTTGTCACGGTGGATGGCAGGGAGCTGCTAGGGGGGCAAGTGGTGAAGCAGACGCCACCAATGGTGATGCGACTTGGGAATCACAGGGAAATCATCAGCTTCAATGTCACTCAACTATCGGACACGCCCATTGTATTGGGCATGAGTTGGCTGGACAAGCACAGCCCGACGCTGGCTTGGTACCAGAGGCAGCTGACCTTCGGCTCTTCCTTTTGCGCTGAACACTGCATCGTGCCCAGGCAGGAAGGAGAGGAAGAGGAGTCACAGCGGCAGCTAGGCACGCTGCAAGCGGTTCCCCACAAGTACGCAGAATTTTTGGAGGTTTTCTGCGAGAAGGAGGCAGACAGGCTACCCCCCCACAGACCATATGACTGCAAAATTGACCTGCTGCCGGGGGCGGCGCTGCCCAAAGGGAAGCTGTATTCCATGTCTGAGGACGAACTGCAGGAACTCAAAGAGTTCATAGATCATAATTTGGAGCGCGGTTTCATCCGAGAGTCCAAGGCAGTGGGGGGCAGTCCGGTATTCTTTGTTAAGAAGCGGGACACGCCCCAAAAAAGACTTGTAGTGGACTATCGCATCTTGAACAGTGTGACCAAGCCATCGGACTTCCCCATGCCCCGAATCGACGACCTCCTCGCAAAGGTACGGAAGGGCAGAGTGTTCACCAAGTTGGACCTGCGAGGGGCATACAACCTCATTCGCATGCGGGAAGGAGATGAGTGGAAGACAGCCATGTTCACGCCCCTGGGCACCTACGAATATAGAGTTATGCCTTTTGGATTGCAAAATGGCTCCCACGTTTTTCAAGCTTTCATGCATCACGTGTTGGCGGGGCTCCTCTACAAGACGTGCGTCTGTTTCTTGGATGACATCCTGATCTTTTCGGAATCGCAGCAGGAGCATGACAGACACGTCAAGGAAGTGCTGAGCAGGCTACAGCAACATAGGCTTTACGCCAAGCTGGAGAAGTGCCAATTCGACGTGACGGAGGTGGATTTCCTGGGCTACAAGTTGTCTGATAAAGGGCTCGCCATGGACAGCGCCAAGGTCCGAGCAGTGTTGGATTGGAAAAGCCCACGCAACCGGAAGGAGGTCCAACGGTTTGTCGGCTTCGCGAACTTCTATCGCAAGTTTATCAAAGGCTTTGCGATGCAGACAGCGGCCATCACGGACACGCTCAGCTCCAAGAAAAAGAAGTTCATCTGGACAGAGCAGGCGGAGCAGTCCTTTCAGGCACTCAAGCGTCTCTTCGCGTCGGAAGAGCAGCTGCTTCATGTCAACCCCAGCAGGCCGATGAGGGTGGAGACAGACGCTTCGGACAGAGCCGTGGGAGCAGTCCTGCTGCAGAAAGACCCGCAGGGGGTTTGGAGGCCGGGAGCGTTTTACTCAAGGAAGCTCAGCAAGTCCGAACAGAACTACACCATCTGGGACAGGGAGTTGCTGGCCATTCATGCAGCGTTCAAAGCGTGGAGGCACTTCCTGATCGGCGCCAAGCACACGGTGCAGGTCTGCACGGACCACAAGAATCTAGAGCACTGGCGCACGGCACAGTTCCTGAACCAGAGGCAGATACGTTGGGCTGAGTTCTTTGCGAATTTCGACTTCCGAATAGAGTATGTCCCGGGGGACACCAACATCATGGCGGATGCTCTCTCCCGTAAGCCACAGTATCTGGAGGAGGCAACGCCAGCGGCCGCCATGCACATCTTCGCACCGACAGTGTGGGCGTGCGCGGCGGCAACAGTTGACCTGGATGCGGTGCGACGAGCGTTGCAGGATGACTCCTTCGCGCAAGCAAAGATGGCAGAGGTGCACAGGGGCACGGCAGCGACCGACGAGTTCCAGCTGCGAGATGGTTTGCTCATCCGTAAAGGGGCCATCTACGTGCCGGGAGACGAACTTCGCGCCAAGGTACTGCAGCAGCTGCACGACGCGCCCACTGCCGGGCACTTTGGAAAGAAGAAGACGGTGGAATTAGTAGCCAGAGACTTCTGGTGGCCTGGAATGAGAGGGGAAGTCGCGGACTACGTGGCGAGGTGTGACACCTGCCAGAGGGCCAAACCAGTGCACAGACCGCCGGCCGGACTGCTGGAACCGCTGCAAACTCCGTTCGAACCATGGGAGAGAGTGGCCCTGGACTTTGTCACGGATCTGCCCAGCTCGAGGGGCAAGACGGCTGTGCTGGTGGTGGTGGACTTGTTCTCCAAGATGGCACATTTCATTCCGTGTGCGAAGGTGGCCACGGCGGAACAAACCGCCAAACTGTTCATAGACCACGTGTTCAAGGTTCACGGTCTGCCGCGGTCTATTCTGTCCGACCGAAGGCGACAGTTCATCTCGAACTTCTGGCAGAGGCTGATGGGCTTCCTGAACGTCAAGATCAACCTGGCGTCGGCTAGACACCCGCAGACCAACGGGCAAGCGGAGCGGGTCAATGCCATCATGCAGCAGTACCTGAGATGTTATGCGAATCAACAGCCTGCGACGTGGGTGGATTACCTGCCTCTCGCCGAGTTCGCCTACAACAACACGAAGCACGTGTCCACGGGGGTCACGCCGTTCTTCGCCAACAACGGGAGGCACCCCAGAACCTTCCCGGGACTGGAAAGAATGGGGGAGGGGGAGCCGCAGACAGCAGATGCATTCGCGTCGGAGTTGCAGGAAGTCCACGATCAGCTGCGGCGGCACCTGGAGCTGGCTAAACACGCATACAAGGTACAAGCGGACAAACACAGAAGGGTTGGCGAAGAGATCCATGTGGGAGACTGGGTCTGGTTAGCAGCCCACGCAGTGCCGGCCAGGTCGTTGGCGAAGAAGAAACTAGGGCATAAACAACTGGGGCCCTACCAAGTCGAAGAACAGGTCAACCCGGTGGCTTTCAGGCTGGCTCTTCCGGAGGGTTCCAGAATGCATCCGGTGTTCCACAGATCGGTGCTCACTCCCTACAAGGCACCTCACAGGTTTCAGGAACCAGGAACGGCACCGGGTCCGCTCCGAGAGAGAACCGGGCAAGGGGGAGTGGCACAGGAGGAGCGCATCAACGAAGTCACGGAGATTTTGGACTCCAGATGGGGGGAAGAGGGGGTAGAATACCTTCTCGCCAAGGAGGGCACCCCGGCCAGTGCCAACAGCTGGGTGCCGGGCTACGCTTTAGACGAACCTCTGCTCAAAGAAGAGTTTCATGCCCTCTTCCCACATAGGCCAATGCCAGCAGACTTTTTCGACGACTGGCTTTTCACGCCCACGCTTTCAGCCAGCACGTTCCGGGGGTTCGACTCGGACGAGGAACCGACACGAGACGTCCGTTCCCCGGAGGGGTCACCCTCGGGATCTGCTTCAGAACCCTCGTATTGGTGGGATGATCGACCAGAGGAGCAGTTCCGCAGAAGGTGGCTGGAGGGTCCAGGACGAGCAACGTCTCCAGAAGGCAACGAGGGAGAGACGGACATGGACGTTTTCGGGGACGACCCGGGTTTCGAGCACGGCGGCACAGAGATGGAAGCGGAGGTGACCGTCGTCAACGAGAGCAGGGAGGAAGAACCGGAAGACTTCAGATGGCGGCCCGCCACGGGAAGCGAACTGTATCCGACATTCGTCCCCCTGACACGGCAGCACCCAGATCCCGCACCGGAAGGAGGGGAGGGGGGAAGAGGGGGCTTCGAGGGGGGGATGGATGTCAGGGGTTCAGGAGCAGAGGCAAGGGCAAGGGAGGAAACAGAGAGCGAGGGGGAGGAGGCAGAAGAAAAGATGAGTGATGACGACGACCCGAGATCTCCGAGTCTTTCCAGTGAATCAGAAGATTCACAGAAAGGAGCACCAGTGGCCAGGGCAAGGGGGGAGCCTAGGGGGACACCCCAGGAAGATAGAGCCAGAGGGGACTCAGAGGGGAGCAGTTGGAAATCGGGACCAGCGTCACCGCCAGAGAGCAGGGAAGAGGAAGGGCGCCAGGGATCAAGCGCTGGCAGCTCACAACAGGGGGGAGGGCACGAGTCAGGAGTGGCCACACCTCCATCGGGGAGCGAAGAAACGGTCAGACGGAAAGTGGAAGGTTGGGCGCGCGCGCCAAGTTCAAATGCACAGGAAGGTGGCGCAGTAGGCAGCCCGGAAAGGGAGCCAGGTCCTAAAGCCCGCCGAAAGGAGGGAGAAGAGTCAGGGGGGTCAGCGTCAGCGTCAGAGGAATCCCGGAAGGAAGAGACCCCGGGGGGCAGAGGGACCCAGAGAAGAACAGTCAGGCGGAAAAGGTGGAGCAAGGCTAGGATATTAAGTTGGTGTACAAGGGGCGGAGACTCAGATGGAGCTTCGCCGATCTAACCATTAGACGTAGGGTTGCACGCAGCAGCTTGAGAATGGAAACTGTAACTCAATAAAGACTTTTATTTAATGATCGCTGGCTAGCGTGATCCTCTGTGAGCTAGGATCTGGAAGCAACTCTGACAACATCATATTCCCAACTAGCTACTTCCTCCTTTGCAGAAGTCAGAATTTGCTATTATATCCAAATTGGCAAATACAGTGGTACCTCGGGTTAAGTACTTAATTCGTTCCGGAGGTCCGTTTTTCGCCTGAAACTGTTCTTAACCTGAAGCACCACTTTAGCTAATGGGGCCTCCCACTGCTGCCGCTCCGCCGGACCCAATTTCTGTTCTTATCCTGAAGCAAAGTTCTTAACCTGAAGCACTATTTCTGGGTTAGTGGAGTGTGTAATCTGAAGCGTATGTAACCTGAAGCATATGTAACCCGAGGTACCACTGTAATTATTTGCACTTGCCTTTCAAAACAGGGTTACAAACCAGCTTCAGCTTCTGATTTTAAGCATACTGTACATCAGTTTGTCAGTTCAGATACAATGTCAAACTATGCTTAATCAAAGGGAAATCTTTTGTCACACAGTAGTACTCGGTAAAGGTAAAGGACCCCTGGATGGTTAAGTCCAGTCAAAGGTGACTATGGGCTGCAGCGCTCATCTTTCTTCAGGCTGAGGGAGCCAGCGTTTTCCACAGACAACTTTCCGGGTCATGTGGCCAGCATAACTAAACTGCTACTGATGCACAGAGGACCGTGATGAGTGTCAGAGCACACGGAAACGCCGTTTACCTTCCTGCTGCAGCGGTACCTATTTATCTACTTGCATTGATATGCTTTTGAACTGCTAGGTTGGCAGGAGCTGGGAAAGAGCAATGGGAGCTCACCCCGTTGTGGGGATTCGAACCACCAACCTTCTGATCAGCAAGCCCAAAAGGCTCAGTGGTTTAGACCACAGCGCCACCCATGTCCCGTTTACCGTAGTACTAAAGCATTATTTAGCATTATACCTGAACTATGGTCTCCAATTCAAATAAGGTGCATAGACAGAAAGCATAACAGAAGTTAATCTCTAAAGCAAGTTGTGCAGCCGAGTTTACAGGCACCAGCTAAGTTAAAAGCAAAAACTATCATTCTGTTGCACAGCGAATTCCAACATCAAAAGATCCTTAACGGCTATCCTTTTGAAGGATCTCAAATTCATTTACAACAAGAAGCAATTATCTGTAATTACTGTATACCCCACACTTCCTCCTGTAGAGCCCATAGAAGCTAACAAAAAATAGAAAAATACACTCAGCCTTAAAAAACAACAACACAGCAACAATAGAAAACAATGCAGCAAGCAATAGGAGTTGGATCACTAAACTCTGCTCCAGCTATAAATCCAAAAGCTAAACATGCAAACATGTCTAAGGCTTAAATTAAGACTCAAAACTAATCTACAAAATAAGTACCATAACTGGTGAAACCATTCCACTCATTATTGCATGGTGGGTCGTCTTTGTTTCTGGGGCCCATTGGCACATTTGCAAACCAGAAAACTGCCATGGGTATGACACACACTGCCACTGTGCATACAGCAAATTATTATTTCTTTGAAGCCTAATTTCAGTGGGAGGAGGGGACACTGTGGGCACCAGGGAAGACCTTCACAGAAACATGTGTACACTCAAGTGCCATATTGTCAACCAAAGACATTGGTCGCATTAAAGAAGAAAAATAAATAATAAAATCAGGGTGATATGACAGGCCAAAGGCTTTCTAAATGTATATAAAAAAGTATTTTAAGAATTGGGAGAAAGGGAGTGCTAAGGCAGACCTCTCTAGGAATAGGTTTACAAATATTGGGGTAGCCATTGAGAATCATAAAGAGCTTTACATAATTAGAATAAGCAAATGAGGGCAGAAAAAGAATACCGTGTTTTTGCATGCCCACTAGATCATTAAAAGCCCCAATGAGGCAGACAGGAACCTCATTCTTATCATGCATGCTGCTGAAATCATAAGCACTTTGCTCGTCCCTCACCACCACTGCCACGCCACTGGGGAACAAAGCCATGGTCTGGCTTAATGTTACGTGCAGACCCTGCCTCATGATTTCTTTCTCTCCAAATGAACCACAAGCAGCAATCCAAAAACAAATCTTGGGTTACCGCAGTAAGCCAAGGAATAAACCACGAGTCCAGGTTCAGATATAACACAAAGACAGACCATGGCTTAGTTTATCAGCAGGTGTGAGGAAGGAGTGGTATCAGCAGCATGCACATTCACATTAAACCAGTTCATTTCAACTATAATTTAATGTGATGTGCAAGCCAGGCTTTTTATGGCCCTTCTCTGCTATTTACACTATAAGCACAATTTCTTAGCATGAGTGCCAAGGTGATATTTTAACATGCTTCAAAGGCGTCTCTTTTCAGTGTTACTCGTTTTGGATATATTTATGTAGATTAGCAAAGCACTTCATACCTGTGTCCAAGGGGTGAGGTTACTAGAGCAGACTCCTCTCTAAAAGATACCTTCCAGGATTCATCCATTTTAGAATCACTTTGCCCCAGCTCTCCCATGACCCAATCAGGTAAACCTTCTGGGCTGCTGCTCCACACTCTTGCTGAATTTGGTTCATCAAAGTAGATAGACTACATTTAAAAAAATAAAAAATAAAAACGCTTTTAAGTTTCCAGGAACATCTCCTAGCTTCTCTTCAGAAACTATGAGTTTCCAGGACCTAGGCAACAGAAATGATGTATTATCACCAAAATACTTCTACACGTATTCAGGCAAGTGATAACCTTTCAGAAACCTGACTTTCAGTTCTAACTTATCCTTGACTGTGTTTAACACAATTTATCAGCTTCTTGGCTATCTTTGCCATTTGCTTAGTATCATTTTTAAAAATCAAAAATTTATGTCAGACTCAGGTGGAGTAACCTTTTCATATTTATTTTGAAGGTCAACTCTGTATTAAACTTCTCACTTGGTTTCACAGACTCTTACCACGCTGCATTATCTCCTATATACATATTGAGGAGCCAGAAATATAAAACCTTCATAAATGGTCACGCATTTTGCTATCATCAAACATCAACACTGTCCAGCAACTTAGACCAACTACCCCATACATTTGTGTCCCAGTGACACACCCGAGTACTTGTGCCTTAGCTTATGTCAGAATAGATTCTCAAATTGCTCAAGTTGTAAAGCACTTTGAGGAGTTCCATAGTTCAGGTAGACAAACAAATTGAAACTGGACCCCATTTAAAGTGCTGGAACCAGTGTACAAAGCCCTGGATGGCATGAGGCCCAAGTATCTAATGCTTTGAGATCAGGAGGCACATCCCTACTTGCATTTCCAAAAACAGATACGGCCTGCAGTGTGATAACGTAAGGCAGTCTGAACAACAGTATCCATATGTAGTTTTTTAAAAACCTCTTAATTGTATTTTATTATGCTGCAAACTACCCTAGGCTTCTATGAGAATGGCAGCTTAGCACAGTACAGTGGTGCCCCGCAAGACGAATGCCTCGCAAGACGAAAAACCCGCTAGACGGAAGGGTTTTCCGTTTTTCGATGCGCTTCGCAAGACGAATTTCCCTATGGGCTTGCTTCGCAAGACGAAAACATCTTGCGAGTCTTGCGATTTTTTTCGCTCCCCCCCCTTTTTCTAAGCCGCTAATAGCCTTTTAGCCGCTAAGCCGCTAAGCCTTTAATAGCCGCTAAACCGCTAAACTGCTAATAGCGCTAATCCGCTAAGCCGCTAATAGGGTTGCTTCGCAAGACGAAAAAACCGCTAGACGAAGAGACTTGCGGAACGGATTATTTTCGTCTTGCGAGGCACCACTGTAAAAGCAACAATAGCAAAAATAAAAGGCATTTTAAAAAAAATCTTATCCCATTTTGTCCTGTTTGCAACCCCAAAAGGATCTCTGTGTGCATTGCCATAAATACAGTGGTACCTTGGGTTAAGTACTTAATTCGTTCCGGAGGTCCGTGCTTAACCTGAAACTGTTCTTAACCTGAAGCACCACTTTAGCTAATGGGGCCTCCTGCTGCCACTGCGCCGCCGGAGCACGATTTCTGTTCTCATCCTGAAGCAAAGTTCTTAGCCCGAGGTACTATTTCTGGGTTAGCGGAGTCTGTAACCTGAAGTGTATGTAACCTGAGGTACCACTGTACAAAATAGGTACGTTAACTTGCTGACTATGAGTGAAATTAGTGTTCTTAGCACAGCTGCACTGGAGGGAGGCATCCATGGGAAGAAGCCATTTTTGCTGATTCTCCATCCCCTGGCACTCCCAAAATATTGCCCTAGAGAGGATCCCCTAGGACAGGGCAAGAGGGAATCTGCCAAAAACACTATGTCGCCTCTTGTGAGAGTGATGCCTCCTGCTGGATCAAAAGCCCTCAGGCTCATATAATGACAACAAATATCCTTCCATAGTAATGCACTTCATATTTACCATGTATGAAGGAAGAGTTTTCAATGTTCCTGCTTCTGGTTTCTGTGTAAAGGGGCCCTCCAGCACTCCTCTCTTCAGCATATGCAGAAGCAGCTTTCCATACAAGTTCCGGTTCTTCCTACCAACAGTACCTGCGCCCGCACCTGAAGGCTCACAAAGCTTTTTGATCCAAAGGGCACATCTCTGACGTTCTGAGAAGGGTGGAGGTGGAATGTATCAAGTGTAAGAAGCTGAAATTACAGCGGTCTAAATATTTACCTTTTCTATCAATAAATAAATTCATGCCGAGCTGAAAATGTTTTATTGCAAAATATAAACTTCAAAAGAAATCTTGTGTTTCCGAAGTTAGTAATAGTACACAAACTGTTACACTTATACAGACTAATTAACACAAGGAAGCACTCAAATACTGGTAGTTTGACCCTTAACGCATGTATTTGCATGTAAAAGCTACTTATAAATTTGAAGGAAGTACAGGCTATGAGCTTTATTCAAGCATCATTCAGCTGATGGTAAGGCTTGCATAAGTGCAACAAGAAGTAACTTTTAGGAATACCCTTTCCTTGCAGCACAAAGACACATTATAAATCTGTTTCAAGGTGTTAGGGGATACACGAAAGCAGATTTAGTGAATGAATGCAAAAAACAAAAATTGCTGGCAATATTACTGTCAGCTGAGCAATACCACAGAATACACCTCTATAGATTTAAAGTTTGCCACATGGGACGTTTTTTATATACGTTAGAGAAAAAACTTCTAATGTGTTCAGTGTAATGTGTGAATCATCTGTATATTTTGTGTATTACAAGTTTGAATATACACCTTTATAATTTTTATACACTAAATCATACATATTTTATGTATAGATTTTCTCATACTGTATATGAAACGGATCTAAATCTTTGGATCAGAGTGTGGTATAATCACACCACAGCCTTAGCAACATTTTTTTTCTAAGCATACCCCTTCAAATTCTTGTGATGTTGTATACATTTCATGGCTGTGTTGGGAGACAATAAATGAAAGCATTTTAAGAACAAGGTATTAAATTTAGTGATAAAATACATATTCCCTCTACAGAATTAAGGCCAAAATGTCATGTGTTCTTCAGGAAGTGAAACAATTTTCTATCCTCTTTATGAAAAACCACATCCTGTTACTAATGTACTGAGCCTACTTGTGAAAATATTTTAACTAGAAGAGTAAATTTAGCAACCTCTCATGGCATTACATTGGTTGTTTTTCTGTAACAAGATGTACCACTAGTAGGATTAAAAAACTGATCAAAAATATTTATCAAGCACTTACACTTTGTAGATTACATCCACATAGTAAGTCCATTTTCTGTCTGTAATCTCTAAATTTATAAAAATACTGTTTTCATTTATTAATAGCAATAATATTAGTTAACCTGCTATAGTGTTTATTTGTTTTTAAGTAAGATCAGGAAGAGAAGCTTCTAAAAATCATTTGTAATTTTATAAAATGGTATAATCCTCAACAAATCCTATTTTTTTAAAATTTTCATTATCTCTATGTGATTAATCATAAAATAACCAGAATTCTTTATATAAAAGTATATTTACATCATTAAGAAGGATGAGCCTGAATAATCAGTATTAACTGAAATGCTTAAAAGATAAACAATGAAAACAAATGTTATGATTATGCACATTTGTAGCACTTTTCAGTATTTAATTTGGTAAAGCATTTATTCCATCATTTCCTCTTCCTTCACTAAACTGACACTAGACACCATCACCTGCCCTCTATACACAGCGCAAGTGCCAGGGAGACTGTATCCCTTTTCTTGGAACAACAATAACTGTTCACATAATCAAATCCTAACTTACCATATTTTATATATTTTACTAATCCCTCAATCCAATTTTATACCCAGCAAAGAATATTGCACTAGGCTTCTTCCCTATGGGTTGCATTCAACACTGTGCAAACAGTTCTACTTGCGAAACAGAACTCTCCCTTCTGCTCATCTGCCCATCCAGCCCCCAAATCTGCCCCATTTTGAGGGTGGGGTGGGCTGCAGGGGAGAAAAGGGGTAAAGTTCTGCTCAGGAAGCCTATGCCCTTTTAAAATGTGAGTTGTGGGCGGCGGCTATTGGGTTGTGCTTTTTAATTTTGATTATGTATTTTGTGGTTTCATATTTTGATTTTATTGTGTGAACCGCACCAAGACCTCCAGGTATAGGGCAGTATATCAATTCAATCAATCAGTCAGCAAGCCTGCTGTGAAAGTGGAGCAGAAGAGTTGGATACAATCCTATGCTCCAGGGCTACTGGAATTGGGCAGCCATCAGCACTGTGACCCTGCACTTGAAAGCCCTTCAAAAGCGAGAGACAGGACTGGATTCCCGGACTCTTCCATTGCATGAAGCCTCCACAATGAATTGAACGTCCCCATCACTATGCCCTTGTCTCCGAGATCTGGGTATTTTCTGTATAAGGGAGGTAGTTCAGTATCAGCAGCATATATGATTTTTGTTACTTTTGCTCAAGAAGCACCAAGTTGTTAGAATAGTCCTAGCTGCCTAGACATAAAGCATGCTACACACAGCAATCCAACTGTAAGCAATGCTTTGATATGATAAATTACTCAGACAAAAATTCATTCCTCCCTCCCCACCATAATATTTACAACATACCATGAGTCCATAAGATAAATTAGGACTCAGTTTATTTAACTGGTCAATAACACGGTGTTGAGCATATAGCAAAGCCAAGATTAAAGAGCATATATGTTTATCTTATTTGGTTTAAGTGTGCTACTGTAAAATGGAAAAATAAAATATTACGGATAGCGTTTCATTCCAATGTTTACCTGATTTGTGAGGCAGTTTCAAAACATAAGGCTTCATATCCACAACATAGTGATCAAATTCTGAATCCAGTTTCTCCCAAGTTTCTTCTTCACCACTCATTCTGCTCATTCAACAATCGGAATATAGATGCGTTTAAAAGGATAACTGGAAACACAATGCAAAAAACACAATGCAATCTTTTATTTTAAATAATATTTTATTTATACACAGCAAAGTTCAACAAACAGGTCTCCCAGCCTGGGCCAAATATTGTCCAATGTAAATTGCCAACACAGATGTTAAAGAGCAATGTAGGAAGTAGTAGTGTGTCAACAGAACTTGACATCTAAAACAGAGGGAAGTGAGATACTACCTGCCTCATACTCTTCTCAAAATGGCCCTCCCAAAAGAAGAACCTGCTGACAGGGATATATATCATGTCCATCATCTGGATCAGAGTTTCCCAAACTTGAGTCTCCAGTTGTTGTTGGACTACAACTCCCATCATCCCTAGCTAGCAGGGATCTGGATTGAAAACCAGTAACAGTGGCGGCATACACAAAACATATTTAAAGCACATTTCCCCCACAAACACACCCCAAGAACCCTGAGAAATGTAGTTTAATAAGGGTGCTGGAAATTGTAGCTATGTGAGAGAGAAGCTACAGTCAGATAAACTGAGATATGAAAGCTAGGAGGTAAATGGCACCTTAAACCTCGGTTATGGCCATTTTTTTTAATATAACAATACAAAGCTGAAAATGAATGAACTGCAGCTACAATATTATATATATACAATGGTACCTCGCAAGACGAATGCCTCGCAAGACGAAAAACACGCAAGACGAAAGAGTTTTCCGTTTTTTGAGTCGTTCCGCAAGACGAATTTCCCTATGGGCTTGCTTCGCAAGACGAAACGTCTTGCGAGTTCTTGCGAGTTTGTTTCCTTTTTCTGAAAGGCGCTAAGCCGCTAATAGCGGCTAAGCCGTTAATAGCCGCTAAGCCGCTAATAGCCATGCTTCGCAAGACGAAAAAACCGCAAGACGAAGAGACTCGCGGAACGGATTAATTTCGTCTTGCGAGGCACCACTGTATATATATATATATATATATATATATATATATATGTGGGTGTGGGTGGGTGTGGGTGTGTCCAGTAGCACCTTAGAGACCAACTAAGTTTGTACTTAGTATGAGCTTTTGTGAGCTTCTTCAGATACCCAACACAGCTACCTACCTGAATCTAAAATATTATGTTCTTTCTTCACATGACCAATCCTTTTCCTGCCCAACCCCTTAATATTCTTAAGTGGGTCTTTTCTCCAGTCTTCAGAGAGTAGCTGGAAGTAGGGAGGCAGAAAACGGTCCTCCTTTCCTTCCACGCTGCAGTTTTAATCTGAAATCTTAGGCGCAGCACTGTGCCCAGACCTCAGAAACTGCTCACGCTAATGAAATTCCCTGTTGCAAAATGTACCCAGAACACTGGCTACAGTTGCCAGACTTCTTGGGTTTAAATAGAATTTGGAGCAGACAAACAGTAATACTACCGAAAAAACTATCAGAATTATACGTGGAGTTAGTGCAGCATTGGTTAAGTATAAGATATGCACTGCTTTGCCAAGTTAGAAGCTGCAGTCATGTACTTGAAAGCATGCCTCCACTGGTTAAAACAGAATTGACATTCAATTAATATGTGTCATAGGCAAGAGACATAAGATAAACACTTCCTTGACATCATGTACATTGTTAATCTTTTGAGTTTACTTGCTTAGCTAAATTGCTTTTCAACACAGGTCAACACAGATATTTATCCTCAAAAAAACTTCACTACTATCATTATTATATCTTTTTATATTCCACCTTTTTCCCTGACAGAGTCTTAAGGCAGCTTACAGCTAAAACAGAAACAGCTAAAAACATATTTTTTAAAGCAATAATTAAAAAACAATTAAACACTAGTAGAACACACACACACACACACACACACACTGCTTTTTTCTAAAAGATGTTTAGGGGTACTCTCGTTTTGACTCAAGAAAATCACCATTTTATAATTCAAATCGGGGAAAATAAATACAGTAAATGGACAAAGGTACAAAGATTCACAAAATATTTAGTGGTATGCATACCCCTGCGTCCCCCCAGAAAAAAAACCGCTGTATATACGAGATCACATACAGATCATCACAAATAAAAACACAACACCTGCCTTTCCTTAAAAGCATTCAGTTCCCAAAAGCCTGTTAGAACAAGCACATATTCAACTGCCAGAGAAGGACAACAAGTCTAACTTCTCTAGGAAGGGAGTTCCAAAGTCTGGGAGCAGACACTGAGAAGGCCCTGTCCCACAAGTATGCCTGTGAGGGTGGTGGGAGCATGGGAAGGGCCTCCCCTGAAGATCTCCCCTGAAGAACCAGCCTTGGCAGGTTTGTATGAGGGACTACGGTATTTCAGATATCCTTGACCTAAGCCAAAGAAGATTTTATAGATCCTAACCAGCACTTTAAACTGTGCCCACAAACAGACCAGTCACCACTGGAGTCGTATGCTTCCTATAACCAACCCAGGTAAACAATCTGGCTACAGCTCTTTGACCCAATTGAGTGTTCTGTTTAAAAACATCATTCTAATTGCATTATTTTGCCGTTTCTCTCCCACTAACAAATCATCAGGCCGGCCAGAGTAGTTTACCTCCACCCTACAAGGATGTGTATATGACACGGCCGCAGCAAATCTCTCAGGCAGTAATCCTGTGCACGCTTATGCCATAGTAACGCTTACCAAAAATAGTGGGACACACACACAGGATTGCAGTGTTGATATGGGATTTTCAGTGGAAAGGCAAAGACCCTGCAAGCGCAATCCTTGGCACACCTGTGCAGAAGTATGCCTGACAGTTCAATGGGACCCTGATCAGTGTACATATGACAGCTGCTTTTTTAACACCACCATAAACACGTTCACTCCAAGGTCCCCCCACCCCCAAGTTCAATGGGGCAATAAACCACCCCAATGTAAATGTGCAAAAGCCAGAGTCGGATTACCAAATAGGCAGCGTAGGCACCGGCCTAGGGCCCCCTCACCCCTTTCAGGGGCCACAACGGATCCAAGTGGGTACGGTTTGTTTTTGTGCAATGAAATCAGTTTGCTGAAATTGTTGGTTGGCAAGAATGAAATAAGGGACGCAGGTGGCACTGTTGGTTAAACCACAGAGCCTAGGACTTGCTGATCAGAAGGTCAGCGGTTCGAATCCTCGCGACAAGGTGAGCTCCTGTTGCTCAGTCCCAGCTCCTGCCAACTTAGCAGTTCGAAAGCACGTCAAAGTGCAAGTAGATAAATAAATACTGCTCCAGCAGGGAAGGTAAGCGGCGTTTCTGTGTGCTGCTCTGGTTTGCCAGAACATGCTGGCCACATGACCCGGAAGCTGTACGCCGGCTCCCTCAGCCAATAAAACGAGATGAGTGCCACAACCCCAGAGTCAGTCACGACTGGACTTAATGGTCAGGGGTCCCTTTACCTTTAAAGATGAAATAAAGTATTAGGAGATAATTTGCGGGAGGGGGGCAAGATTTCGACTGCCTAGGGGTTTAATCCGGCACTGGCCCATGCCCAGGCTTATGCATACCTACTCGGAAAATTAGCCCCATCCAATTAAATGGGATTTATTCTCAAGCAACTGTGCAGAGAAGGGCTGAAAGCTCCTTAAGCACAGACATGACAACATAGCTCCGTTTACCTCGCGCAGTCCACGACGTCGAGGCTTTCGGCAAAGGTTCGCCCCCTGGCAGAGAAAGAGGGGGGGTTGGCACAACCCCACTTCCCTCCACCCCCCACAAACAAGGGCGAGGCTACAAGGAGATGCCACAGAAGTGGGGCTGCGGTGGTTGCAGTGAACTGAGGGAGTGTCCTAAACCCCCCACAGACCTCACAAACCTGCGCCTCCCTCTCTCCCCCCCCCTTATTTCAGTGGGGCTGAACGACGCGACCCCGAGAAACGGGGCTCCGAGAAGAGTCGGGGAACCGGCGCGGCTGCAAGGAGACCAGGCAAAAGGCAGCCAACGGTTCAAACCAACCCCGCCCTTTCCCGCCGGGCTCCCTCAGCGAGGGGCAGGCCCGACGGGCCCGAGCTACTTCCGCTTCCGGCGCAGCGAGCTTCGCCGCGTCGGCGGGGTTGCTAGGCGACGTGGCCTGCGCTTGGGAAAAGCGGCTAGGCCTCGCCGGGAGTGGCGCCGCTTGCGGGCTGGGCAGGGTAGCGTGGCAGCAGCAACGGCCGAGTTTTAAGAAAGGGAGGGGGGTGAAATTGCGTGTCCCGTTTGGAGCCCTGCCTTCTCAATGGGGTTTCGGAGGCAGTAGGCTCAGGTGACAAAGGAGAATTGACAGACTGCTGGGGAGCTGCAGGGGGCGGTGGTGGGTGCTGGACAATTATTACAGGCGGGAGAGAATAATAATAATAATAATAATAATAATAATAATAATAATAATAATAATAATAGTTGTTGTTGTTGTTGTTTATATGCCGCCCATGGGCTCAGGGCACGCACCGCCCCAGGTGCCCGAGTGGCTGGCTACGCTGCTGACCTGGGGGGAGGGGAGTAAATTGCTACTAGGGGGATGGCAAACATCAGTGATTCCTTAAGAGAGGTTACAGAGCAGTGCCCGTTGCTCGGTCCCTGCTCCTGCCAACCTAGCAGTTCAAAAGCACATCAAATTAGATAAATAGGTACCGCTCCGGCGGGAAGGTAAACAGCGTTTCCGTGCGCTGCTCTGGTTTGCCAGAAGCGGCTTAGTCATGCTGGCCACATGACCTGGAAGCTGTACGCCGGCTCCCTCAGCCAATAAAGTGAGATGAGCACCGCAACCCCAGAGTTGGCAACGACTGGACCTAACGGTCAGGGGTCCCTTTACCTTTACCTAAACAAGCTGTAGCCTAGGGCCCCACTCTCTTGGGGGGGCCCAAAAAATTTAAAGGAAAAAAACCCCCTGGATATACTATTAATATACCGTACTTCTTCATAATTGTATTTCAGTTCAACAATTACTTTGATAAAATACATATTTTGTTATGTGCAAATGGCTTTAGATACCTATTAGCTGCATAAATTGGGACGCGGGTGGCACTGTGGTCTAAACCACAGAGCCTAGGGCTTGCCGGTCGGAAGGTCGGCGGTTTGAATCTCCACGACCCCACGACGGGGTGAGCTCCCGTTTCTCGGTCCCAGCTCCGGCCGAACTAGCATTTCGAAAGCACGTCAAGTGCAAGTAGATAAACAGGTACCACTCTGGCAGGAAGGTAAACAGCGTTTCTGTGCGCTGCTCTGGTTCGCCAGAAGCAGTTTAGTCATGCTGGCCACATGACCCGGAAGCTGTACGCTGGCTCCCTCGGCCAATAAAGCAAGATGAGCGCTGCAACCCCAGAGTTGGCCACGACTGGACCTAATGGTCAGGGGTACCTTTACCTTTACCCAGGTGCATAAATTACCATATAGCATATATTCAACACAAAAAAGCGACAAAGGACAGCTGGACACATAAAAGGGGCCCCATTACCTTCAGTAGCTTAGGGCCTCATCAAACCTAAATCCAGCCCTGTGACAGAGTAATGTCCATGCTTCTCTTCCCAGGAGCTACTGCCTGGCCTTCCCCCACCCCCATCCCCATTATTAAAATTCTTTTATGTCTGCTTGCAGTCACTTACTCTACAGTAGCCTATAGCCTGTGATGGTGATGGTGTTTTTTTAAAAAACAAGAAGACAATCACTATCTTGGGTAAAGAAGTGTCAGAAAAACATGATTGTTCTGCTGAATATTACCAGGGCCTAGAAAGGAACCTCGTGTCAGCATGTTCAGTGACAGCCTGAACACTTCCTGGCTCCCTGAGGTACTGAAAGGGAAAACTTTTGTGTTTGTGTTCTTCCATTCTCTCCACTCTCCCACCTTTCACTGCAAGTCAGAAACGTATTTACTTAGACGTCCATCCCACACAGTTCATTTACTTATTATTATTACATTATATTTGTATCCTGCTTTTTGGCCAATAATTTGTCCTTAGAGCCACTCATAGCAAATGCAAATTGGATGAGGATGCTTAACTCAGCCTGGATCGCTGTCTCATGGCTCTTGGTCTCTGCAGCCACAGCAGGTGCTGTAACTCTCCCAACGGTTTGACTTCAGTCCCAAAGGCACACTCTTGTATCCTGAGACAGGTGGACGCCAAACATTTCTGCTCAATACAGTTTCAGCAGTCATTGACCAGTAAAAGTTGCTAAATATCAAGTGACAACAGCTATTATTATTTATATTGTTCCATGAACGTACATGGTAAACATACTTCAGATAGGGATAGCTACCCTGTGGCCCTTCAGGTTTTGCTGAACTACAACTCCCATCAGTCCCAGCTAGCATGACCAGTGATCAGAGATTATGGGGGCTGTAGTTCAACCACATCTGGAGGGCCAACACCTCTAGTTGACGCGAAGGGCCAGGGAACTACTAGTCACACCTGGGCCTAATTTCCGAAGGGATCGTGTTACTGTATTTTGATAGCTTGGTTTTCAAGCACTAAAGAAGAGAACAGCTTGTAAAAGGGAAGGAATTCCTGTACAGATTTATGTGACTTGATAACCTGCCTAATTTCTATCCAAGAGTGAAAAGGCAGATGTCACTATGCTCACCATAATCCAACTACAAAAGAAAGTCATCGTACTAAACATATGTTGCATACTGTCCCTCCAGAGGTATTGATTCTGAAAATACAACGGTTGAATATGTACAAATCCCCAATGTGATACAACTCACAATTTGAATTGTAAAAAAAGTATTCATTTAGATAGACTGTAGCTTGCTGCTTTTTTAAACCTCCCCCCCCCCCATGCTCTCTTATCTTTGCAAGTACCACAGCAGGTTGCCACAAGAAGCATAAGCACAGCTTGAGGCACTCTTTCAGTTGTCTACAAAGAAAAAGGCAGGCTTCATTCATCATAATAAACTCTTGAAAACACTTCTAGTCACAGTACAATATTTCAGGGTTTCTGCGCAAACCTTTCATGTTTGAAATGTGAGTCACAAAATTCATTTCACAGCTTCAGAGGCTTTGGGGTAATAATTTTTATTCTACTTGCCAAGGGATATAATTACAAAACTACCATCATTTTACTCTGGAAGAATAGTGTTTTAAGCACTTTAATGCATCCATCTTGGAAATTGGTAAGTAGAATGAATGAGCCACCATTGGTGGGGTAAGTAGAATTCAAGAAAACCTCAAGTTTCTTGTTTGGAAAATCAATATGACAAAACCTGAATCCTGCTGTGATATAACAGCCAAATAGCATTTTGTGATATTTTGAGCCATTCCACATGCATGTTTCTTGACGTATTCTGTTTTGCAATGCATTAGTTGTGAAACAGAAAAATATTTTAAACAGTGAAAAAGCATGTGCTTGAAACCATTCTTACTAAATGCTTAAGTATTATTTACACAGTATTAGGTGTAGATTTTGGTTTGTAACCCAAGCAAATCTTTAATAATAAAAAAGATATAGTTTTAAAAAGAAGTAGATTTCACCAGGGAGGTATGTGCTTGTTTGTCAGTTTGGAAATATCTAGATAATTGTTCCTTGTCTCTCCCCCCTCCCCAGATGTTCTGATTGGTATATTGTTAAGTAGCTTGATCTGCACACACTTTATTATTGTCCTTTTTCATGTTTCGTTTATTAATCCTATTGTGTTGGCTTCTGGATACAGTAGCAATTCGTAACAATTCATTGACATAAGGGTGGGGAGGCATCAGACCCACAGCACCAGCTACAGGCCTGACCAGAACTCCAGCACTTTGCTTCATTGTGGCTCAGCACCAACAGGGATCAATGGACCTTGGCCATTGTCAGAGAAGGACACCAGTTTGAACTTGCCCAATTCTCCTACCTTATTCCTTCTCCTCCCTCAGGTCCAAAAGGCTTCAGAAATAATAGCTGATGCCATCAAGAATCTGAGAAGCATATAAATGATAGAGCCTGTTTTCCCGGTGCCATGCCTGCTATTCCATTCTAGTCTCCATTCCCAGGAAATTGGGGACTGGAGGGCAATTCTGAATCCAAAGTGGGTCAAAGACAATACAGTGGTACCTCAGGTTACAGGCGCTTCAGGTTGCAGACTCTGCTAACCCAGAAATAGTACCTCGGGCTAAGAACTTTATCTCAGGATGAGAACAGAAATCGTGCGCCAGCGGCGCAGAGGCAGCAAGAAGCCCCATTAGCTAAAGTGGTGCCTCAGGTTAAGAACAATTTCAGGTTAAGTGCGGACCTCCGGAATGAATTAAGTTCTTAACCTGAGGTACCACTGTACTGAAAAGCCCCAAGCCACATTGGATCTCACAGAGGCCTGTCTTCACATACTACTTCATCAGCTTCATCACCAGTATGTGAGATTTGCATACCAGGGACTTCACTATGAATACAACTCTCCTGATTTGGCTTGTGTGCAGCACCGAGTGTATTCATGTAGGTATTTGTAGCAGTTGTGGCCTGTCTGAGGAAATAGGTGGTCCATGCATTTGCTTATTTAGCCAACATCCTGATCAGACCAGGCTCCCAGGGACAGCAGGATCTGGAGGGGACTGGGGACTGTTTCCACATTAATCTAAAAAATAGCCAGCTGACACCTGCACAGCTCATGCTGCACCTGGGAGCATGGATAGACACACAGACGAACACTGTGAGCCTGCCACAGGTATGTCTTTCAAGATACACAGGGATGAGAGAGATCTTGTTTCAAAACCCAGATGTTTTTCCTCCTAGCCCAGCTACAAGGGGCAATGATTGTCTCCACAGGCTGTGTTTCCTGGGGTAAGTTCCATTCCACAAGGCTACAGCGGATCATTCAGGTAGCAGATACCCTGATGTGCTTGTGCTGGGTGAAGTCTGGAGAAAACAGTAGTCAGCTCCCTTTGTTGCTAGCCCTTTCTAGCCCAGCTCACAAATTAACAACATTTTCATCAAGAAAATTATTTAAAACCTAATAATGCAATATTATGTAATTACATCATACTTGAAACTGATTTGCCACAAAGAGAGACCCTGGTTACATTAACAGAGCAATCAACTATTGCTGGTTCACGCAGCTTTTCAACTGTATGTTAACTGCTACATGTTTATTTCCTGTAGGCAGGCTAAAAGCATGTTTCTTAGAAAGAATGAGGACAAAATTAGCACAAGATGATGTAGCTTAAAGGCAATTTTGATGGAAAGTTGCTTTAAAGGGGCAGTTTAGAATACGCTGGTAGGGTTGTGCTTGCATTGCATGTAGGTTTTATCTAGAAGGAACTCTCTTGTACCATTCATGTGCATCTTTTTTCAAACAACACTTGGAGATATCCTCTTCAACTGATATTCTCGCATGGTGTCATGTCTGCTACATCTGTTTTCACCAAGGTTGAAAGCCACCCACGTTCTATTAAAGAAAAAATGAACATTTCGTTAAGATACTTGTAACTCAAAATATGATACACATACATTCATATGCTTTGTGTACAGATGGGCAGAACAGTGATCATCAGTCCATGCAAAAGATGAAGCAACTTAGTATATTAACAGGCAAAAGTATAGCATTTTTCTTTTTCCAAATAAAGCTATACCAAATAAAATTATTAAGGTTTAATCATTGGGGGGGGCGGGGGAATACTGAGATCTTGTCCTCCCAGCTACAGCCTCCTATGCCCCACAAAAAGAAAGGAATTGCTGGAAATCTGGCATAGGAATTGTGCAGTGCTCACACAAAGTTCCTGATTTCAGTCGATTCCCTTCCCCACTGTAGCCCCATAAGACAGCCTGCAATGTTTGGTAGGTTCTCCCAACCCTTTGGAGAGCCTTTAGGTGGAGGAAAATAATTTCTGAGCAGAAGTCAGTTCATGGAACCCATGTTTGATACAGCCCCTTGTATGTGCTTGCCACCTGAATTTGTTTATATGTTTATACATAATTTCGCGCTTTCCTCTACATATATATTTGGGCTCAAGAACTATGCTTCTCTAATACCAGCCCTGAAGTGAAAAGAGTCAGCCAGTGTTTCTTTTAAAAAAAAAAAAATATTAAGGATTTTCTTGTTTTACAAAAGTAAGTATAATGCCTCGTATTTTTTTCCATGTAACATTTTTACAAATCTGTTTCATTTGTTGAGACATTAGGGGGAGAAGAAAAAAAGGGGGGGAAAGGGGGGTGGAGGGAGGGTAGATGGGTGGGGGTGGGGTCGGGTGGCGATGTTTCTATTATGCTTAATGTATGTAGTGTTTGGTGTCAGCGTTGTTTGTGTTGTTCACTTGTGTTCCTTCGGTGGTGAGAGAGGTTGGGGTTGGCCTAGGGTGTGATTGTTTGTTTGTGATTGGCTGTGGTGATCTTTGTTTTCGTGTGTGAGTGGGGTGGGTGGGTGTTTTGGATCAGGTTAGCCATATTGATTTGTATATCAGCCAGTGTTTCTGAAGTCAATTTAGGAAGGAAATAAATTAGGCAGGTGGATAACCTAAATTCTTCTCTTATGCCACTTATCCAAGCTCTGTGCTAGGCAAGGATGGGAGCTGTCTCTTAGGCAGTGCTTTTTTCTTTCTTTAAAAAAATGTTTAGGGGTACTCTCATTTTGACTCAAGAAAATCACCATTTTATAGTTCAAATCAGGGGAAATTAATACAGTAAATGGACAAAAGTACAAAGATTCACAAAATGTTTAGGGGGGGTGTCCCCCCAGAAAAAAGCACTGCTCTCAGGATATGAACACTGTAGAAAATAACCACCTTGGTTGTTTTGTCTTAATTAGATTCTTATTTACATATATGCTAAATGCAGCATTGGATGTTTGGGCCGGAATCTAATGCAAATAACTATTTCGCAGACAAAGCCATTTCCTTTTTGTCTGGGAAAATCGGAATGCAATACAGTGGTACCTCGGGTTACAGACGCTTCAGGTTACAGACTCCGCTAACCCAGAAATAGTACCTCGGGTTAAGAACTTTGCTTCAGGATGAGAACAGAAATCGTGCTCCGGCGGCGCAGCAGCAGCAGGAGGCCCCATTAGCTAAAGTGGTGCTTCAGGTTAAGAACAGTTTCAGGTTAAGAATGGACCTCCAGAACGAATTAAGTACTTAACCTGAGATACCACTGTAGACTTGGCTTTTTAAAAAAATGACCAGCTCTGAGTTTGTAGGACCCTCAGATAGATCATTTCATGGGGCTCTCATCAGTGGGCTAACCCTGCAGGGATGTGGGCCCTTGCCAGATGCTCAACTACATGGGCTAACCCTTTACACTGGCTCTGTTAAGTGCAAAAAAAAATATCTACAACACGGGTCCATCAGGTCAGTTCTGTAGACTGAAACCAATATCAGTACTTTTAGTGCTTTGCTCCATGGGTAGGCAAACTAAGGCCCGGGGGCCGGATCCGGCCCAATCACCTTCTAAATCCGGCCCGCGGACAGTCCGGGAATCAGCATGTTTTAACATGAGTAGAATGTGTCCTTTTATTTAAAATGCATCTCTGGGTTATTTGTGGGGCATAGGAATTCGTTCATCCCCCCCCCCAAAAAATATATAGTCCTGCCCCCCACAAGGTCTGAGGGACAGTGGACCGGCCCCCTGCTGAAAAAGTTTGCTGACCCCTGCTCTACTTCCATTGCTGTTTAGGAGAGATTAGGGACTCAGCTATACAGCTGCAAGTACAGTGGTACCTCGGGTTACATACGCTTCAGGTTACAGACACTTCAGGTTACAGACTCTGCTAACCCAAAAATAGTACCTCGGGTTAAGAACTTTGCTTCAGGATGAGAACGGAAATCGCGTGCCGGCAGCAGCGGGAGGCCCCATTAGCTAAAGTGGTGCTTCAGGTTAAGAACAGTTTCAGGTTAAGAACGGACCTCCAGAACGAATTAAGTACTTAACCCGAGGTACCACTGTAAAGCGTTTTGAATGTGTTGTAAAGTGCAATATTCAGTTGTGACACTAGATGGTGACTGTGAGCTAAAGCAAATTTAATGCATTTTTCAAAACAATTTTTTGTTTAAAAAAAGCATTTTCACAACATTTTTAACGTATGTAGATTCTACCCAGGACGGAGGAGCTAGGCTTGCTTGTATGGACTTGCTTGTATAGACCACAAGAAATGATTTTTAAAATTTTATTTTACAAAAAGGGGGTGGAAAACCCAGCTTGATCTTACCTTTGAAACAGGCAGGGACCGAAAGAGTGCCATCTATGCACTGAGTTGGTACCGTGTAACTACACTGCTGTTCTTTATTTTTGCAGAAAAACCAGATGGTCTCACCATGTTTTATTCCATCCCTGAGATGGTCTTGCACCTTTAGTTTCTGCTCATTGTATAATACTGTAGCCCTTTTTACTGGTATGGCACATGGTGCTACAAGGGGGTGGGAAAGAGATACGAACAGTATGGTTGAACAAGCACATATCTTGGATCAGTCAGATGCTTCAGCAATAATACAAATGCACTTATGGGGTGAATGACATCATTATTCAGACAAATGACTTTATGAATAAATCAAGGGAAATTGGCCTGATAGAGCCTCCTCAAGTAATCATTGTTATTTTCCTAGCAACCTCTTCTATCTGCATTGACAAAAGGGTTCTGTCCCTCTAGCATTGCTTACATGTTCTTAAGCAGCAGATCACGTGCAAGAAGCGATGTCTACTACTGACAACTGTAAGATTACACCTATTGTAGATAACTATTACATATCATTATAAATATACATGTAATATATTTAAGGGTCTGGTAAATGTTTCTAAGCCCCACTCAAAACAATGGACCACATTAATAACATCTAGCTTTGGTTTTCCCAGTAGTGATGTATGGACGTGAGAGCTGGACCATAAAGAAGGCTGATTGCCAAAGAATTGATGCTTTTGAATTATGGTGCTGGAGGAGACTCTTGAGAGTCCCATGGACTGCAAGAAGATCAAACCTATCCATTCTGAAGGAAATCAGCCCTGAGTGCTCACTGGAAGGAGAGATCCTGAAGCTGAGGCTCCAATACTTTGGCCACCTCATGAGAAGAGAAGACTCCCTGGAAAAGTCCCTGATGTTGGGAAAGATTGAGGACACAAGGAGAAGGGGACGACAGAGGACGAGATGGTTGGACAGTGTTCTCGAAGCTACCAGCATGAGTTTGACCAAACTGCGGGAGGCAGTGGAAGACAGGAGTGCCTGGTGTGCTCTGGTCCATGGGGTCACGAAGAGTCGGACACGACTAAACGACTAAACAACAACAAGAAGCTTTGCCTAGACTGCAACCCGGATGTGTTCACGTTGTACTGTGAAATTGTTCTTGTTAAGGTAGGCACACATAACAACTTGGCAGGGGAGTCCTAATGGGCATCTATACAGAGGGTAGCTCAAGAGTTATGAGCTTACAGATGCTGAATTCATATACAGCACAACAGGCAACACTGATTTGTATTTACAGTCTAGGTTCATTGTCTCACAACCGGCTGACATTTATGATTGCATGAAAAATACATAAGCTTTATGACATAAAGATATCCAAAAAGCTGGGAACGGGATTCCACTAACTAATTCCGCTTGTGGAAGGCCATACGAGAATGTCCACAACAAGGCTCCCCCCCCTCAAATGCACCCCTTCGCTCCCTGAAACTGATAGGAGTGTGCGGTTTTGTAGAATTACCAGAACAGTGCACAAAGGGAGAAGGAAAGGGATCATTCTATTTGGCAAACTGAAAAGCTTGCGCTCAGAAAACAATTGCTCTAGTGCTATGCTGAATTCCTCCCTGGGTCACTTTTTCAAAAATGAAAAGCCGCCGTATGGTTAGATACATCAGATGCTAAGTTTTACCTCTGCAAGCTGGTTTCGTTGACCAGGTTCCTGTTTTTTCACAACTGGATTCTGAAGCCCCATCCAGTACATATGGAGGATTACAGCCATATTGCACAGATTCTTTGTATTTGTAAGTACGACGAAGAGCAAAGTTTATAAACCCATTTTCTATTTGCTCTGGATATGGACATTCTACGGCTGTGTTAGGGGGAAGAAAAAGATTGCTATGGTTTAGAGGCCATGGGGGGAAGGCAAAAAGAGAGAATTTGCATACCCAAGCAGTCTTTCAAATAGCAACATTATATTTAGAGGACTTACACCTGCATTCAGGTAGTTCACTCCAGTTTCCACTGGCCAGACATTTGGCTGTTTCGTTTCCAAACAAAGCAAGAGGCGGTAAGCACTCAAACTTGATTACGTCTTGGAAGACTGATACATTTCCAGGCACAAGTTTACGGTAAGAAAGGGCTCCAAATTCAGAAACTGGAGGTGGAGGACAAACGACAGCTGGAGGAAAAAGGAAAAAAGCAAATTTATTTGACGCAGTGTAAAAACTTTACTCTTGTGCCTATTTGGCTAAATATCTTATAAAACACTCCTGTTCTTAAGGAATTCATTCTGATACGTCGGAGTATTTGCTTCGCCTGTAAAAAAAAATCTCTTGATTAGTTAACATAAGCTAAGGTGGCTGGAAGGTTTGAGTGGGCATCTAGTGCACTTCTCTTAAAGAGAATTGTAAATGTGAAAGACCAAAACACGGCAACTGTACACCAAGTCTGCAGGCTTTCCCCCAAAACACACTGAGGCCCCTAATATATTTCTGTTCCTATATTGAAGCTCACTTTTGGATATGTTTAGCCAAAATTAGTTTCACGGATATTGTAAAAGATCAGTGGGAAATGTAGCCATTCAGGGATTAAAGGGGAGGGGACTTCAAATATACATGGGATATAATTGGTACTTCACATAACTCACCACCAAGGGTGATGCTGATTCATTTCTTACAAAGAGAAAATAAAACAAGTGTCTTCCCCATCATTTTTTTTTAAAAAAGGTTTCTCTTTCTAAGAACTGAGAGAGAGTTCTAATACAGTTGTACCTTGGTTTTCAAACAGCTTAGTTCTCGAACGTTTTGGCTCCCGAACGCCGCAAACCTGGAAGCGAGTGTTCTGGTTTGCGAACTATTTTTGGAAGCCGAACGTCCGACATGGCTTCCGCTGCTTCCGATTGGCTGCAGGAGCTTCCTGCAGCCAATCAGAAGCCGCACTTTGGTTTCCGAACATTTTGGAAGTCGAATGGACTTCCAGAACGGATTGTGTTTGACTTCCAAGGTATGACTATACTTGAAAGCAGGCCCATGCAGAGTGTGGGGCAGCTGGGTACACATTGCCTTGGCCTTGGAGGGCTAAGGAGGTTTACGCTGTCATGCCAGGAATGTTTATAACTTTATTCTAACAAGACTCTCACCCCAGGCCTTAGACAAGCTCTGCACAGGCTTGCTTGAAAGCAGTGTTGCAGCTAGAGCTGAACCTCAGAGCCAAAATCAAGGGCCTTGCTGGATTCCCCCTGCCCCCAATGACTACCTGTAAAGCAGGAGAAACAAGCCCTGTTAAGAGTACGGCTGGCTAGATATTGGCCTGATTGCAGAAACTCATTTTATTATTTACATTTTTAAAATACACGAACCTTTTCTGCAACGAAATAGAATCAGCAATAAAAAAAATTATTCCTGTAGTCATGATGGTGCTATGATTTAGGTGAGTTTAAAATGCAAGCTGCTTGCTCAGATTATATCTCTTTTATCATTGGGAGATGTATCAGGAACACAGAAGCATATGAAAAATATGGAAATAGGGGCGGAGAAGAGATTGGGTACTTCGCAATATGTGGCTATCAAAAGTGCTGTGTGAGATCAATGGATTGAATCCAATGAAATAATTGCAGACGCAGAATGACTTCCACTCTGGGAAAAGAATTTTCCTCCTGCACACACAAACACACACAATCATCTGCAGTGAATTGAGAGGTAATCCAGAACAGATGGGGGGGGGGATGTAGAAGCACTGTACAATTATCTATATTGAGAGTATGACTCTACTGTTTTGAATGGAAAAGGTACCCATACAGTATCTATTTAAGAAATTGTACATAACCTTTCAAGACCACACAGGTTGTTCATATCATAAACACACATGAAAAGAAAATTTCACAATTCTCTCTAAAAAGTAGCTGTATTATAGAAAATAGAACAGAAAAACAGCACCAGCTGTTAAATCATGCTTAATACCCTAGACGAACCTCAAATTAATCAGTTAAAAGTGAATGTGAAAAGCTGGGTTTTTCTGTGTGTCATTTAAAAACAATTGAGCTAAGCGCACTTCCTGTGCGAAGGGAATTCCGTCACTGAGAAGCTCTTATCTCCTGCAAGCACCAACCTGATGGACCTTGGACCTTACCCAGCGGGCCCACAAGCAAGGCCTCCATGATTAGCTAATCTGACAGGAGTTCAGGCAGTCCTTCAAATAACCTGGTTCCAAGACATCACGATACCCAGACCTTTATCCAGGATGTCTTAACATTACACATGTACAAAAGTTGCTACATTTGATACCCCCATGAGTAGGTCAGTCGGCCCAACACATCTTCATACACAAAACGAACCCATTTCTCACATACGTTGGCATTTGGGTAATTTTTCACTCCACTGTCCATCTGCCAGGCATTGGGCGGTTTCCTTCCCTTGAAGAATATACCTGAGAAATAAAACACATCTATAACAGCAGTTTTAAAAAATATTTTGCACTCGTGATTGACAAAAAAACCCAAAACCAGCTGGGTTGGGTATCCCACATGGAGTTTTTAATATGGCCCAGTGATGGCCTTGATTTTGGTGCTGTTTCTTTTACTTCACACTTTATAGATACTTAGAAAATTGCCAAGAGTCACCTTTGAGGCTATTCTCACTTTTGCCAATTAACACCAAAATGTGTAATATAGCCTAAGCTACATATAACTCACTGAACAATTCTGTGTTAAATCAGAAGCTTACATACTCCTACACCAACAGATGGCCAAGTAAGAGCAATCTCATCCACTGGAATGAGATTCAGCAGCCCTTGCCAAGCTTTTTGACATTTGGGCATGGATATTTGTTGTAACTACAGTTTATTTGTTCTTATTTCTTTTCAGACAAAATAACATAACATTCTCCAGATCCATATGCAGGACGTGGAGGTTTTAATCTTCTTGCCTATATGCTACCTGTCCCTGGCAGGGACAGCGAAAATCCATGGGATTGGAATCGCTCCTTTAAATAGAACACCGCCGCACAACTTACCCTGGATGACACGAAAACCTTATAGAACTCTGGTAGGTGAGGTCTGTATGTTCGGTCTCTCCATTTTCCAAAGGTCCAGGGTAGTAACATTTTTTTGCTGTTTTAGTATAAGACAATGTTTCATTATTTTTGTTCATTTCCAGAACAGAGGCATTCAAGTCATTCCAAAAGAGCCACTGCGTATTTTAATCACAACAATCTCTTGGGGATAGATTAGCACCCAATGAACTTAAGCGTGTGACCACGTGAAGAGTACATCAAATCCCTAAATAGTATGGACTCCTACAGAGTAAAAGTGGTGGTCAGGTACCTGTTTTTGCATGTCTGAGACCCTACTGTGTTTAATTTTTGGTGCCTGCAGTTAAATATATCAGGAAGCAGTTGATATGTAGGACTCGCCACTCTCCTGAAACCAGCGTACAATACTGGCAAAACAGAAATAATGCATTCAAATGTTCCTAAGTTGTTTCTCTGATGCAACTTGCAGTGCAAAAGCTGTTCCTGTCACACATCATAAAGTCACATTCAGAACTGTTTGCCTTACTTCAGTTTTGTACAAGGCTCACGTTACGAGGGACCCTCCCTTAGAAATGCTTTTAACAACCACATGGCAGGCAGAAAGCAATAGTGACAGCTTTTCCCATCTTTGCAAGGAAAGCTTTAACTATTGTTTCTGCCCATTGCATAGCTGTTAAAAGCAATTCTCAGGAACTATTTAGAAGGGATGATCAACATATGATGGCGATAAACGGACCACTTTGTGGTCCATTGTGACTATGCTGTGAAACACAGCACAACGCTACTTGGGTTTGTTCTACCTTGGATTCCACAGCTATTACAAATTGAGGGGATGTACCACTGAGGACTGCTTGTTGTATGGATATTTTAAAAGGTTGCATAGCTAGAGGATGTGGACAGGATTCAGACATTTCCTGCATTGGACTAAATGACCCTTGGGGTACTTTCCACTCTACAATACAGTCGTACCTTGGAAGCCAAACGACTTGCGAGTTCAATGTTTTGGCTCTCAAACACTGCAAACCCAGAAGTGAGTGTTCCGATCTGTGAATGTTCTTTGGAAGCCGAATGTCCGATGTGGCTCCGCGGCTTCTGATTGCATGCAGAAAGCTCCTGCAGCCAATCAGAAGCCACGCCTTGGTTGTCAAACGTTTTGGAAGTCGAATGGACCTCCAGAACGGATTTTCTTCAGCTTCCAAGGTACGACTGTACTATGATTCTATGACCAACCACATGTATTCTTGTCTCTTTCTTGTTTTTTCTTTAAATCTCATCGAATCAGAAAAGTCCCAGCTAGTTTCCTTTCTTGGGTAAGATAGTTGCACCTTTCTTCCTGATTTTCCTAGATGTGCGTTATTTTCCTTGATTTATTCAATCCAGCTTTAGGCTGGAATACAGAATACAGATAGCTTTTGGTCACCTTGAGAAATGGCCTATGCCAGGAAATCTGTGCTTGTTGAGATTTCTATCCAAACATCATCTTGCAGTAGGTTGAGTTAAAACATTTAAATATTACTTTCTTGAAACTATTATATTTAACCACATCACCATCTCTGTCTTGCCAAAGTGGTATATGCTCTGGTTATCTTGGGCTACTGCAATGTTCTCTACATGGAGCTACCTTTGAAGTTGACTCAGAAACTAAAACTAATCCAGAATGTAACAGCTAGACTTGTAACTGAGAGCAGCTGCCAGGACCATATAACACTGATCCTAAAGGATCTTCACTGGCTCCCAGTATGTTTCTGAGTGGTGTTTCTGACCCTTTAAAGCCCTAAACAGCCTTGGCCCTATATACCTGAAGGAGCATCCCCACCCCTATTTTTCAGCCTGGACACTGAGGTCCAGCTCTGAGGACCTTCTGGCAGTTCCCTCACTGTGAGAAGTGAAGTTACAGAGAACCAGGCAGAGGGCTTTCTCGGCAGTGGTGCCCTCTCTGTGGAATGCCCTCCCATCAGATGTCAAGGACATAAAGGACTACACAACTTCTAGAAGAAATCTTAAGGCATCCTTGTATCAGTAAGTTTTTAATGTTTGACGTTTTATTATGTTTTTATGTGTGGGAAGCCGCCCAGAGTGCCTGGGGCAACCTAGCCAGAATGGCAGAGTATAAACAATAGAAATTATGATGGTGATGGTGATGATGTATCTACACTGATATCCAGGTGATTTCAATGCAGAAATCAGAAGCTTATTACACGTGCTTGAAATAGCTGTTGTGGCAAAGTGTTACCGCAACTGAGCTCTAAAACACACCCTGTGAGTATAATGTATTGCCTCTTCCAGTGTGAAGTTAATAAAATATAATTCTCATACTTTTGCTGAGGTAGTAGGGACAAGATATCAAGCATTAGAGAGAAAGGTTTCTGAAGACAGACAGATTCTGTATACAAACTAAATACAGTGGTACCTTGGGTTAAGAACTTAATTCGTTCTGGAGGTCTTTACCTGAAACTGTTCTTAACCTGAAGCACCACTTTAGCTAACGGGGCCTCCCGCTGCTGCCGCGTTGCCGGAGCACGATTTCTGTTCTCATCCTGAAGCAAAGTTCTTAACCCGAGGTAATATTTCTGAGTTGGCGGAGTCTGCAACCTGAAGCGTCTGTAACCTGAAGTGTACGTAACCCGAGGTACCACAATACAAGGTTTGCTTTGTATTTTGTAAAATGAATAGTTCTTACTCGAATAGGTTATGGTAAGCAAAAAAACCAGCAAGACACATTATAGAAAGAATGTACTTACGTATACATCTAAATGTAACAATAGGCCATCTACCAGACCAAGGGCATGTATAGCTCCTTGAGCCTGAGTAAGGCACATAACCAGGGTTACAGTGGTATGTAATTTCCTCTCCCATATTGAATTCTTCCTTCTGTATGTCAGCAGTAGCCAATGGTATTTCAGGTGGTCTGGGACAGACTAGAAGACACCAAGTACCGTACTTTATTTATCAGGCTTTGTATTCATTAACAGCTATAGCATCCCCATGTTTTGAAGCAACCAAATAAACAGGTAATAATAATATGAGCACATTGTGCCTTTGGTTCATCACATAAAGGTGGTGTACTGAAGGCATAACTGGCAGCAGGACTGTGATCCATTTTAATCCTGCATCAACCTCCATCAGTGTATGAAGTTGACCCTCGGGCACTTGACTATAGCCACCAGCTAGAACTACTGCTCAGAGTAATTCAAAGGAAAGAGGGGGAAAGGATATGGTTCCTCCCACCAAAAAAACTGGAAAATTGGCAGGGAGAAGATCTACACTTGACCCATTTGCTACACGTGCTGATGGGAAAATAATTCACCAGTTATTTGGCTGAAAGCTTTATCAATAAGAATGCACCGACCAAAATCACCTTTCTTTTACTGGATTCTTTGAGGGCCCACTCACAGAACTATAGCTGCCCTTGTGAATATCTCCCCACCTTCTTTTCAAACATCTGATGTCCCTGAAGTCATGCCCGGTGCTATCCACTAAATAAATAAATCACAACCATGTTACAATATTTACCACTGACTTTTTATGTGACTTTTTTCTGCTAAAGGCTACATCATGGCTTGCTCTCTGAACTCTGGCCTTTTAAAAATTAATATTCTAACAATCCATTTATGATGATGCAGAAGCAGAAGCAGGAAAGCTTTCAGAAATGTAGGCTTGAAATTAATACCGAACTAATTCAGTTTCCCAGATTTTGCCACACATTTATAACCTGTGCAATCAGATTTGCAAAGGGGATTTAGTTAATCCATAGTTCATGAGGCTACGGCTCTCTGACAAGTGCCAGCAGCTAAATTTTTGCTAAGAGAGGTAAAGTCAAGTTAGCTTCTCTCATATGCTGGCGTCTTTATTTTTACAACACATGCCTCACATGATATACCAGGTTAACACACCTGAACTGAATTAAATGATGGAAGCAGATGCATACTAAGCAAAGCAGGTCAAATTCAGTGACTTGTTAGACTTAGATCATATTGTGACATTCCAGCATAAAAAAGACCAAGAAAGACCATTAGGTCCAGTCGTGGCCAACTCTGGGGTTGCGGCACTCATCTCACTTTATTGGCCGAGGGAGCCGGCGTACAGCTTCCGGGTCATGTGGCCAGCATGACTAAGCTACTTCTGGAGAACCAGAGCAGCACACGGAAATGCCGTTTACCTTCCCACCAGAGAGGTACCTATTTATCTATTTGCACTTTGATGCACTTTCCAACTGCTAGGTTGGCAGGAGAAGGGACCGAGCAATGGGAGCTCACCCCGTCGCGGGGATTCAAACTGCCAACCTTCTGATCAGCAAGTCCTAGGCTCTGTGGTTTAACCCACAGCGCCACCCACGTCCCTTCCAGCATGCTCCAACAGAAATTAAGGCACACTACTCTTCAGAGCATAGGAAACATCTTGCCCAGGTTAGCCCTGCCCTGCATAATCAGTCCCATGACGCAGTGCACACACAGCATTTGAATGGGAATGCCCATCAACTTTGTGGAGGCCCAGTCCCCTCAAATATTTTATGGGGGGGGGGTGAAGCCCCTGCAGCCCCTAGGAGCTGGCTCCTATGAACACCAGGAAAAAATGGGTTATTACTTGCAAAATCTCATACTACATTACATTTCAGTCTCTAAGCTATCACAGACCGGTTTGTTTGCTTTTTGTCCTGTTAAAATATTAGAGATGCTTACCACGTCCTGCAAGAACAGTGTGGGCTAAAACAACCATCCAGAAGATTAGTGGGACAGGAGACATTGTTGCTTCGTTACAGGCTGCCCAAATGGGTCCAAACTCAGTCCTTTGCCTCCGAAAAATAAACAGAATGGAAGGCTAAATATTAACTTCCCATATTTATTTTGATTCTCGTAAACAAAAGGAGGGGAAAAGAGGGATTCCCGAAACCTGCAGGGTAAACAGACTGAACAAGCAACGGTGTGCAGAACATTTTGCAATACTTTTTTTTTAAAAGCCACTTAAAGCTCCAGTTCACTCTTGTTTGGGAATCTTTTGTACACTGTACCTTTCTGGACAGAATGTTCAATTACCCAATCTTTATCAGGTGCGGAGGTGGGATGGTTGAAAGGCGATACTGTAGGTTGTTTCTTCTTACCCAAGCCTTAAGATTAGCCAAGTTTCTCTTTTCTTCTCAAGAGCAAGAGTGATAATGTCACTGACCAGAGCAATATTTGCTAGTGTTGTAAGCTGGGAGAGGGTGGGTAGAGGTCATGTCTGGCTTGGCACATGATGATCCCTTTGTTAGGAGTCTAGACTCAGGCTATGCTCATATTAGTAGCTTAAAATGTTTCAGTGTTGTTTCTTTACTTGTAAGATCTGCTTCAGAGGGACTAACCACCAAAGGAAGTTATGTTGGTAGGAGCACAGAGCAAGGCCTTTTTTGTGGTGGCACCCCAGGTATAGTTCCCTTCCTAGGAAAATGTGTGCCTTGGGGCACCAGTCCCCCCCCCAAAAAAACCAGTGCAGCCCCAAATTGCATGAGGTTGCGGAGGCCACTGTCCTCTCTTGAGAAAAAACAGGAAGTCCCATATTTTATTCACACACACACACACACACACACACACGCGTGCGCACACACACACACACACACGCACACACACATATGAGAATAAAATAAACTTTTCTGTTTTACAATTTAAAATACTATTCTACATCCTTAAGATATCAATGACTTCCCTTCTATTTCCATGGTTCATTTTACATATCATAAATCCCTGCATATTTTACAAAAACTATACCATTCAGTATTCTATCATTGCATCCATCAAAACTTGTTTACACTGTTGAATTTATCTTAATGCTGCCAGCATTTTCAGCTGTACACCGGTATTCCCCATATATTCAATAAACGTTTTCCAGTCTTTAAACATATGTGCTTCTTGTTCTCTTATTCTATATGTTAAGTCTGCAAGTTGTGTATATTCAACTTAAGTTGCCATTCTTCTTAGGACAGATGTCCCACATATTCTGGGACAGTTGACAGGCATGTTTCTTCTATGTTTGAAGCAAGATGAAGGACAAGAAATAATAGGTCTTCTGTGTGGAGAAGATGGAGAAATGCTATTCAGGTGACAGAGAGAAGGCAGAATAGCTCAGCACTTACAGTGTCCAACCTGTTGAAAAGAATAAATGATGCCGGAAGGGAGCTGCAGCCCAAGGTAAGAAAGGGGTTGGTAGGGAGCAAGTATGAATTATGAATAAAATGGAGAAGGAGGAGGAGAAAGAAGAAAGAAGAAGGAGACAGTTTTACAGATCTTTTTGTGAAGGGCTTTTACAGCTCTCAAAGGGTCCAATAAACTGCCATAATGGCGGGAGACAGAATTGTGTGCTGGGGACCTGAAATCTAGGACAGATATTTCTTTCTTAGCAGGCCTCTGTTTCCTTTTCAGAAAAAAGCTCCTCCTCCTCCTCCTCCTCTTCTTCTTTTTATAACTCACCCATCTGGCTGTGTTGCCCCAGCCACTCTGGGCAGCTTCCAACATATATAAAAACATAATAAAATACCAAAAATAAAAAAAACCTCCCAGTACAGGGCTGCCTTCAGCTGTATATTTATTTATATCCTTGACGTCTGATGGGAGGGCGAACCACAGGGCGGGCGCCACTACCGAGAAGGCCCTCTGCCTTGTTCCCTGTTACTTCACCTCTCTCAGTGAGGGAACCGCTAGAAGGCCCTTGGAGCTGGATCTCAGTGTCCGGGCTGAACGACAGGGGTGGAAATGCTCCTTCAGGTATAATCAACAATATGTGTTTTCTAAGGCAACAAAAAATGTGACTTCATCTGGACTGAATCTGAGACCTTTTGAATGCAAAGCACATGCTCCATCAATGAGTTATGGCTCTTCACCAAAGGCTCCAACATATATGGTTAGAGTGCCCTAAACTGAAACTATTTTGGGCAATGATAATCTCTGAAATAAGACTAATTACTGGTTATCAACTCACTTTAAAACTGAAAGAGTTTCTTCCACTCAGAGAAAAACTATTTTGATAAACACCTGGTGACATATCAACGAGACATGTCATTCTAGAAGCTAGAATGTTAATTGCCAGTTGCTGGAAGTTAAAAGAGCATCTGCCAATTTCACAGTGGTACAACCAAGTTTTGGAAAGTGCCCTAACTGGGGGTGCGGGTGGAATCACTAGCCAGATCAAAACATTATCTGGCCGACAAGATCAGATGAATAATTAGAAAAATTGCTTCCATGGCTCTGGGATACAGAAAATTTGCCAGCGATATCCAGACCACAACAAGAAAGTTGTATTTTTTAATATTAAAAAACAATGTGCGGTTCTTATAGCCTTAAGAAAAGATATTGCTGTATTATTCAGTAGTTATTGCAACACATACCTGTTTGCTGTGCTTTAACAACAGGCAGAAAAATCCTAGATACCAATTATGCAATGATGGGGGTGCAGAGATACACAGCTGCTGTGCTAGCAGAACAAGTACTGTATCTGCTATGGTAGAGATGGGATGAAAAGGTTCCCTAAGGACCACTTTCCCCTCTGGACCAATCCAGTGGTGGGCAGGGCAAGAGGCAAAAAAAGTGGGCAATGCAACAAGTGTGAATTTTCCCTTTGTACAGTAGGTTAGTTCATTCACACTCACATGTTCCTCTCTGTCCTCTTTCCAGGCAAGCAAAAAGTCAAGCCTGGTCCCAACTTCGCTGGCTGCCAATTCGTTTCGGGGCCCACTTCAAAGTGCTGGTTCTGACCTATAAAGTCTTTCTCCCAGGAAGACATTTGTCTGACAATTTGAGGAATATAATTGATATTTTGGAAAAATTAGAAGTGAATATAAATACTAAAGCAGTTTTGATATTTGTAGACGCGGAGAAAGCCTTTGACAATATCTCTTGGAATTTTATGAAGAAGAATCTACAGGGTATGGGGGTAGGCCAAGGTTTTGAGAATGGTATAGGTGCCATTTATTCAGAACAAAAGGCTAAACTAATTGTAAATAATGTTGTGACAGAAGAACTTAAAATTGAAAAAGGGACACGACAAGGTTGCCCAATTTCCCCACTTCTTTTTATTTCGGTCCTGGAGGTTCTGCTGAATATGATTAGAAGGGACCAGTCGGTTAAAGGTATACAGGTCGGAACTAAACAGTACAAATTGAGAGCATTTGCAGATCACTTAGTATTGACATTACAGGAGCCAGAATCTAGTACTAAAAGGGTTCTAGAACTGATTCAAGAATTTGGTCAAGTGGCAGGATTTAAATTGAACAAGTCAAAAACCAAGGTTTTAGAGAAAAATTTAACACCGTTTGAAAGAGAGAGGTTTCAGAATGAGATAGGTTTAACAGTGGTTAAGAAAGTTAAATACCTGGGGATTAACATGACAGCAAAAAATGGGAATTTATTTAAAGATAATTATGAAAAATGTTGGTCTGAAGTGAAAAAAGACTTAGAAATTTGGTCAAATTTGAAGCTTTCACTGCTAGGCCGTATTGCTGCGATAAAAATGAATGTATTGCCTAGAATGTTGTTTTTGTTTCAAACTTTGCAGATTGTTGACAAAATGGATTGTTTCAAGAGGTGGCAGAAAGATATTTCTAAATTTGTCTGGCAGGGCAAGAAGCCCAGAATAAAATTTAAAATTCTAACGGATGCAAAGGAAAGAGGCGGATTTGCCCTGCCAGACCTCAAACTTTACTATGAATCAGCAGCCTTTTGCTGGTTGAAAGAATGGCTACTTCTTGAAAACACTGACATTTTGGACTTGGAAAGTTTTAACAATGTATTTGGATGGCATGCATATTTATGGTATGATAAGGTCAAAGCACATAAAGCATTTAGAAACCACATTGTCAGGAAAGCACTATTTAATGTTTGGATAAGATATAAGGACTTGTTAGAAAACAAAACCCCAAGGTGGCTGTCACCAATGGAAGCGAAAGCCTTGAGAAAGGTCAATATGGAGGTCAAATGGCCGAAATATTGGGAAATTTTGGAACAAGACGGAGATAGACTGAAATTGCAGAGTTTTGAAAAATTAAAAAACAAAGTGCGAGACTGGCTTCATTATTTTCAGATAATGGAGGCATTTAAATTGGACAAGAAAATTGGCTTCCAGGTGGAAAGATCAAAGTTAGAAACAGAATTGTTAGAACCCAAAATTAAGAATTTGTCAAGAATGTATAACTTGCTGCTGAAATGGAATACTCAGGATGAAACGGTAAAATCGGCTATGATTAAATGGGCACAGGACGTTGGACATAACATTATTTTTGCTGACTGGGAACAGTTGTGGACCACAGGTATGAAATTTACGGCATGTAATGCCTTAAGAGAGAATATTATGAAAATGATATACAGGTGGTACATAACCCCAGTCAAGCTTGCAAAAATCTATCATTTGCCCGATAACAAATGTTGGAAATGTAAAGAAATTGAAGGTACATTTTTTCACCTCTGGTGGACGTGCCCAAAGATCAAGGCTTTCTGGGAAATGATATATAATGAATTAAAAAAGGTATTTAAATATACCTTCCCTAAGAAACCAGAGGCCTTTCTCCTGGGCATAGTCGGCCAAATGGTGTTAAAAAAGGATAGAACTTTCTTTATGTATGCAACAACAGCAGCAAGAATACTCATCGCAAAGTATTGGAAGACACAAGAACTTCCCACGCTGGAGGAATGGGAGATGAAACTGATGGACTATATGGAACTGGCGGAAATGACTGGTAGAATCCGTGACCAGGGAGAAGAGTTGGTGGAGGAAGATTGGAAGAAATTCAAAGATTATCTTCAGAAACAATGCAAAATTAAAGAATGTTAGAGTGATGTTGGATCGAAAATAAGTGGTTTCCAGCTGTACAGGTTAAAGTTATTGATAGACTAAGATTAAAGATTAGGATTATAATGTTATATTACATTAAGATTAAAGATTAGAATTAAAGAAGTTCAAGTGTTATATATTATATTAAGATTAAAGATTGGGATTAAAAAAGTGGAAAAGAAATTGCTGGACAAACAATTTGGACTGGAATACAAAAGAGGGAGGTAAAGGGAGATGGGAAAAGGTTTCTCTCGATATTTTCTGTGCTTAGAACTCTGTACCTAAGAAAGGTTGCTCTCAAATACTATCTGCAGTAAATTCCTGTGCTAATCCTGTGCTAATCTTACTTCTGCAAATTTTGGCCAGACAGTTAGCACACCGCCAGTGACTGCTTGCAAAATTTGGCTGGCAGGTCAAAAGTTCGTTTCCTGCCTAGCCAGCTAGCAAGAAACCGCTGCTGTTAGCAATAACTAACCAGACCTGCTAAATTTGGCTGGCGGGTCAAAAGTGCAGATTTAACCAGGCCTGCTAAAGAGGCCCCTTTTCCTGTCTTATGCTTACTAATGCAAAGATGAGAAAAGACACGTGTACAAAGGAGAGGGGAGGAATGTTTAGCAAGCAATAAAATGTGTTTAGCAAGCAATATAGATGTGCCATGTAAGGGAATAATTTGAGAAGGTATGGGAGGGGGGAGAGTGCTCAGAGAGTATAAGAAAGTTTGCTGAAGTGTCTTGCTTTACAGCCAGTCTATTTTCAGGAGCTATCCAGCTGGTTGTCTCTGTGTACAGATATTGTCTCTGTGCACAGATTTCAATAAACTTTTTCTCCAAAGAAGATTTTGCTTTCCTGGTACTTTTGTTCCCTCCAAGGTCCGGGGATGGCGTGGCTGATGGATCCCTAGGTAAATAAGGCTTCAGAGGTATGATTAAGTCCAGAAAATAAGTAAATTCAAAAACGAAAATGGAAAAGTGATATTGTTTTTAAGTGTTCTGTTCTTTTTTTGTTTCTTTTGTATTTTGTTTTCTGTATTTTCTTTTTCTTTTTGGATTATGTATTATGTATTTTTGTATTTCTACTTTTTTTTGTTCGTTTGTTTAACTTCCTTATTGAAATCATAATAAAAATCTTTAAAATATATATATATATAAAGTCTTACGTGGATCAGGACCCCAACGCCTTAAGGACCACCTCTCCCCATATGAACCGATCCGGACCCAGAACTTGTCATCCAAGGCCTTCTCATCCAAGAACTTCTCTATCTACCCCCTCCTTGAGAGGTTGGGAGGGTGGCAACACAAGAACGGGTCTTTTTTGGGATGGCTCCCTGTCTGTGGAATGCTCTCCCCAGAGAGACTCGCCTGGCACCATCAGTACAATGTCATTAGACACCAGATAAAAACATTCCTCTTTACCCAGGCCTTTGGCCATTAAATAATCTGTGGCCAGTTAGAGCTGTGGGTGGGGGACTGTTGTTGTGATTATTTTATTAATATGCTGTCTGTTATTATGTTTTTATTATAGTGCTCCATAAAATGTGATCTTTTGATAAAGTGTGTAATAATAATAATAATAATAATAATAATAATAATACCCCGCCTATCTGGCTGAGTTTCCCCAGCCACTGTGGGCAGCTCCCAACAGAATATTAAAAACACAATAAAACATCAAACATAAAAACTTCCCTAAACAGAGCTGCCTTCACATGTCTTCTAAAAGTCAGATACAGTAGAACCTCAGTTGTCAAATGCTTCGAAAGTCAAACATTTCGGCTTTCAAAAGCCGACAACCCAGAAGTGAATGCTTTCATTTTTGAATGCGCCTTGGAAGTTGAACGGCTTCTGAGGTGCGTTTCTCCATTTTTGCAATGGATTTTCCCAACTGGCAATTGCGCCTCGGTTGTTGAACATTTCGGAAGTCAAGCGGTCTTGCGGAACGGATTACGTTTGACAACCGAGGTTCCACGGTAGTTGTTTATTTCCTTGACGTCTGAAGGGAGGGTGTTCCACAGGCTGGGCCCCACTGCCGAGAAGGCCCTCTGCCTGGTTCCCTGTAACCTCACTTCTCACAAGGAGGGAGCCTCCAGAAGGCCCTCAGAGCTGGACCTCAGTGTCCAGGCTGAACAATGAGGGTAGAGATGTTCCTTCAATTCAATGATACAGATTTTTCTCTGTATAAGCAAACCATCCATATTGCATATCATTCTGATTTTAACATTTTTAAATGTTTCTACTTTTTTATATGTAAAAAAATTAAGATTATACTGCACGATTTTTGCCATCGGACACGTCTCATGTAATTTCTTATCGTTGCCCAAGAGAAACTGCCGGAACATTACTCTGCTGCTTTCAGACTGGTTTTCCCAAAGTGTGTTTCTAAAAAGTCTGAGGTTCTGCCAAGTGTAATTAAGGGAAACCAAGATGGCTTGGCTCATACAAACTTACTTGCATTAGAGGCTCTAGGAATATTGATAAAAGACAAAGCCAGGTTCTGTGGCATGTTTGTTTAAGATCCTTAAAGAGCAGGATTTCAAAGAAATGAAAATCAAATAAAAAACCGAGGCTTATCATGCTGAATACAGTCAGTATTAATAAATGCATCACATGGGTGGGAGCGCACAGCTACCTATCAATTGTTCAGGATTTCCTGAGTTACCTTTAATCCGCTCTGATGCAATGCCTGTATACTCAGCGGGGCATTGTCTACCAATTACAGTGGTACCTCAGGTTACATACGCTTCAGGTTACAGACTCTGCTAACCCAGAAATAGTACTTCAGGTTAAGAACTTTGCTTCAGGATGAGAACAGAAATTGTGCTCCGGCGGCACGGCGGCAGCAGGAGGCCCCATTAGCTAAAGTGGTGCTTCAGGTTAAGAACAGTTTCAGGTTAAGTACGGACCTCCAGAACGAATTAAGTACTTAACCTGAGGTACCACTGTATCTGGGTCCTGCTACAAATGTCAGGAGTGCCTGCAGGAGCTAGGCCCTGTGACTGGTAGGGCCTCGCAGGACTGGGGCCTTCCTGAGATTGGCCTGGAAGGGCAAGGCGCGGCCGCACAGGTGAGGCTTGACCGAAGACTGGTAGCCATAGCTGTCAACGTTTTCCGTTTTTTGAGGGAAATTCCCTCATTCCAAATAGGATTCCTCGCAAGAAAAGGGAAAAGTTGACAGCTATGCTTGTAGCACCTGGTGGCAAGGGCTGGGAGGGGTATATAAGGCCAGCATTTCCCTCTGGCTCTTTGCTACAGCAATGTGCTACCCACCCTAGCTGTGCTTTGGCTTCCTGACTCCTGGTATCCTGACCCTTGGACTCTTGGCTACCTGACCCCTGGACTGCTAACCCTGGACTGCTGATTTCCACTTCCTGACCTCTACCCTGGCCCTGACGTACCAAGCCAGGACTCCAACTGCCTGTAACCCGGACCGTGACAACAAAACATCCTGCTTATTGGAGATGTCAGGTATTAGACCATGGACTTTTTGGATGCAATGCACCTGCTGCACTCTTTTGAGCTATGGCCCCAAGTGAAAGAAGGGCAACAGCCTTAGGTCTCTTAACTCATCCTACATACACCAAAGAGGAGGCTTTTGAACACTGAAAAATAATCTTGCATTTTCATGTTCTAAAGTCAGCCCAGCATCACCTCCAGCCTGTGTCTCACCTTTTATCTCAAGACATTAGGATCTAGGCACTCTGGATTTTTATTTTTTATTTTATATGTCTTTCTGATGTATTTTTAAATCAGACACAAGGAATTCCAGCAGCTTTCTCACTTTACTTAGTAACCATATGAGCACTTCTGAACATGATCACCAGAGGGCGCAACATACTCTAGAAAACTAAAAGCAGTCTTAATTTACTGTACTTTCTTTTTAAAGGTTTCCTACAGAAAAACCTTTCAGAGTCGATGGCCCATTAGCTGGCCCCCTAAATGCTTAATACTCCATTTTCTTCCCTTCCGCTTTATACTGGGAAGAGAAATTAAATTATAATTGGTCAAATTCTACCGAGAAGAGGCATCAAATAATCTCTTGGTCTTCTAAGGAGCAAGGCTCTGGTTTTGTGTTTTCTGTTACGCTTCTTGAAATTTCCCACCATTCACAGTGGCATACCTGCAGCATGCCCTTCAATATGTAATACTTTCCTGCAATACCTGTCCCAGGGCCTGTATTAGCTTGTTGGAGCCACCATGCTCTCCTTTGGGAGGAATTGATTTTAATAAATTAAAATAAAATGGGGGGGGGCAGGCAAAGTGCCTAACCAACTGCACTGGCTCCTGGTGGAGTACGGGGTCAGGTTTAAGGTGGTTTTGACCTTTAAAGCCCTATGCGGCCTAGGAACCACATACCTACGGGACCGCCTCTCCTGGCCCCTGCAGAGTACCTTAAGGTCCACAAATGACAACATTTTGGAGGTCCCAGATCGCAAGGTGGTTAGATTAGTCTCAACTAGGGCCTGGGCCTTTCAGTACTGGCCCTGACCTGGTGGAACACTCTGTCACAAGAGACTAGGGCCCTGCGGGTCTTGACATCTTTCCGCAGGGCCTGCAAGACAGAGCTGTTCCGCCTGGCCTTTGGTTTGGACTCAGTCTGACCTTTCTGTTTCCCTCCCCTTACAGTTTTGATTTAGGAGCTACTTTTAAAATTAGGCTGCATTTTAAATTGCGTTTTAACCTGTATTTTAAATTGAGTTTCCCCCCCTATTATGTATTTATTGTAATTTTACTGGTGTTAGCCGCCCTGAGCCCAGCTCTGGCCGGGGAGGGCGGAGTATAAATAAAATTTATTATTTTTATTATTGTTGTTTTGTTGTTGTTGTTGTTACTAAGTGTGTCCAACAATCCTTAGGGGCAGAACCCGCAGGCAAGCAGGCCCCACACACATTCACCCCCTGCTGCCATTTTGATTACAATGCAATGCACTCTTAAAGGGGGATTAAAATGGCAACAGGTCAAGTCTAGCCACATGGGAACGGACCTTCAGGTGTCTTCTAAAGGTTGTTTAGTTACTTATCTCCTTGGCTCGGGGGTCACATTACTCCATACCCTCCAACATTTCTCTGATGAAAATACAGTCATACCTCTTCTTGTGAATGCTTCATGTTGCGTTTTTTCGGGTTAAGAATGCGGCAAACCCGGAAGTATTTACTTCCGGGTTTCGCTGCGCGCGCATGCGCAAAAACATTCTGCACAGTTCACACATGCACAGAAGCGTTCTGCAGGGTTTGTGCATGCGCAGAAGTACTCTATCATGCTTCGCACATGTGCAGAAGCGCCGTTCTGGTTGCGGACTTTTCGGGGTGCGGACTGCACCCCAGAATGGATCGTGTCTGCAACCAGAGGTACCACTGTATAGGAAAGCAGGACATTCCAGGATCAAATAAAAAACTGGAATGGCTTCTGTAAATCCAGGACTGTCCCTGGAAAACAGGGACGCTTGGAGGGTCTGCTATTCTACCCACAACAGCCTGTTTTAGGAGCAGTCCCCTAGCTTCCCTGTCATGTTTGGAATTCTACCTGCAACATAGCAGGGTTTCTGCTAGATTCTGCTGGCATAACTAGAGTCTAGGATTGCTCTTAGGAACATGCTGATAACTCATTAGCAGTATTAATTGCAAAGGAATGTTCAAATGTATATTATCCATAATAATAATAAAAAACTCTTTCCAGTAAATGCAAATGAATAATTAAGAAGAGATTATGTGCTTCATAGTATATGGTTACCCCTGGCAAAGCATCAGCAAACCAATTGAGCTAAAGATAAAATGTATTTCTTTTTCTCTCCGCAAGGTATTATTTGGAGGGTATCGTGTAATTATACATGACATCTAAGTCTCTGATCTAAAGTACAAAGATAAATTTAGCCCATTTAATTTAATCCATGTAAGGCATGTTTTGAACTATCCTGAGCACTCCTGCCTCAACAGTAAAAAGAGAAGCTACTCTCTCGCCCCAAGAAGGATAGCATTGCTTTTACTCTTTATAGCAGGTGATTACATTCAGGTACGAATTCTGTGGTTTTATGAAACAGCCCAGTGTTGTTATTGTTGTTTCTTAACAACAAAAGCCCTGAAGGTACCAATTATTTGCAGATGGAAACTCTAGGCCAGGCTTCCTTCACCTCAGCCCTCCAGATTTTTTTGGCCTACAACTCTCATGATCCCTAGCTAGCAGGACCAGTGGTCGGGGATGATGGGAATTGTAGTCTCAAAACATCTGGAGGGCCGATGTTGAGGAAGCCTGCTCTAGGCCTCCAAATAAAAATGAAACCAGTGCCCAGATATTGGCTTGGAGGGCTCTTCCTGAATACTGAAAGCAGAAGCCAACTTTCCCCACCTCACCCCCCAAAATGCCTCTCCAGAGGGTTGGGGAACCCTCTTGAGAAACACTGGATGTGGATGGTTGTGAAAGGTCAACCCAAAAGCAAATTGACAACATGTTTTTGTTTTTCCTGAGGACTGCAAGTCAGGGTCCACAACTCATTACATTTCGGTGACCATTTGGATGAGAAATAGCATTGTTTTGCTGTTTGAGGAGAAACAGCACCTGTGGAGAAATGCCAGATATGTGTTTGTGTTTGGAAAGAAGGGGTGAAATGACTCCTGTGTCCTCTGTGACAAGAGTTTGAGGCCTTGTACTGTGGTACCTTGGGTTAAGTACGTAATTCGTTTCTGAGGTCCTTTCTTAACCTGAAACTGTTCTTAACCTGAAGCACCACTTTAGCTAATGGGGCCTCCTGCTGCCGTGAGCACGATTTCTGTTCTCATCCTGAAGCAAAGTTCTTAACCTGAAGCACTATTTCTGGGTTAGCGGAGTCTGTAACCTGAAGCGTATGTAACCTGAAGCGTATGTAACCTGAGGTACCATTGTACTGTTAAGATGTCACAAGCCCATGCAACAAACAGCAGTTCTTGGCAAAACTTTCTTAGGCAGGGCCTGGTTCAGATAAATTCAGTCTGAGGAGTCTGGAGTTAGCTGAAAGTCAAAGATTCAGTTGCGATTTTGACAGTTGAGGATTTGGTGGGAATAAAGGTGCTGAGGAGGAAAGTGTGAAGAATAAGACTAGATAATAGCTGAGGGGGGAATTGAGGCCTGCATATTAGCACCCGGTGTGTTATTTATACTTGTCTGGGGAAGGTTGCCAGTGGCTGAGTTAGTCTGAGATGCTGCCCTATATAAAGATATTACCAGAGTGAGGTTACACAAGTGAGCTAAACTGTCCAAGCAGCCAGAAGTTCAACCAGGGGATCCTTGGGATACAGAGGCAGATTGTTCTCCATAGCTGGACAGATTTGTAGAAATAATTGGCTGGGGTGGAGGCTTGAGGAATTTGGCCTGAGGTAAAAGTCATTTAGAGGCTACTGTCAACAACAGAGTCCCTTGAGTCATCAGAACCTTTGAGACGCCAAGCTGTATCGATATTTCCTTATGTAAATAGTATCCCTTTAGTAAACCTTTGATTTAGTTTGAAATACACACTGTCTCTAGTGTTGGTGTCCATCTTATGCCTAAGCCTACCACGCATGCCACTAGGAGGTGTTGAATTGGGCACCACAATATAAGAAGGATGTTGACACGCTGGAATGTTTGCAGAGGAGGGCAAGCAAGATGATCAAGGGTCTGGAAACCAAGCCTTATGAGGAACAGTTGAAGGAGCTGGGTACGTTTACCCTGGAAAAGAGGAGAATGAGAAGAGATAGGATAGCCATCTTCAAATATCTCAAGGGCTGTCCCATGGAAGAGGGAGCAAACTTGTTTTCTCTTGTTCTGGAAGGTGAGACTCGAATAAATGGCTTCAAGATACAAGAAAGGAGAGTCCGACTAAACATCAGGAAGAACTTTCTGACAGTAAGAGCTATTCAACAGTGGAACAGGCTCACGCAAGAGGTGGTAGACTCTCCTTCCTTGGAGAGGTCCAGTGCCAGATTTACGTATAAGCTAAAGAAGCTATAGCTTAGGGCCCTACTCTTGGGGCCCCCCCAAAATATACTTCTTCTTAATTGTATTTCACTATAAATATACTTCTTCTTAACTGTATTTCAGTTCAACAATTACTTGGATAAAATACATATTTTGTTATGTGCAAATGGCTGTAGATACCTATTAGGTCCATAAATTACCATATAGCATATATTCAACACAAAAAACAGCGACAGTTGATTACAAAGGACAGCTGGACATATAAAGGGCCCCATTACCTTCAGTAGCTTAGGGCCTCATCAAACCTAAATCCAGCCTGGAGAGGTTGGATGGCCATCTATCATGGATTCTTTAGCTGAGATTCCTGCATTGCAGTGAGTTGGACTACATGACCCTTGGAGTCCCTTCCAACTCAGAATTCAGATTCCAAGAAAGCATTCTGAGTAATTTGGTGGCATCAGAAAATTAAAGAAGTGCAGATACTAAATACAAGTGAGGTTGAGGGAACTTGGGCGTCCCTGACAATCCATAAAATGCACTGTATAAGCAGTCAATCCCTCTGGGTTTAATGTGTTCCAATGGCAGAGGGAGAGAAGAAGAGAGGCCACCAACAGCTCTGCTGAGAAGCCAGGTAGATCAGGCTCCTCTTTCCATCAGCTGTCACCTGGCATCAGCCATCCCATCAGTTGGAGAAGGGCAAAACCATTGCATTGACTTCGCTGCCAATGGCTTTTGGCTTCTCCCTTGTTGTCTATGATGAGCACTAAGTGTGAACACTATCTCCAGTGGGAAGCTTTTAAACCAGCAAGGCTCTCGAAGACACTGAGATACCCTCACTGCCAGCTCTTCATCTTCCTGGTCCTGCACTGGGTCATAGTTTATAGCTGGTTCTCTTTCCTCCCAAGTAGGAAGCTGTAGGCCGCTTTGAGCATGATTTTTTTGGGGTGTGTGGGGGAAAGAGGCATACAAATAAAATGAATGAGCGAATGAATTTTGGATAATTCACCGCCATCACAGCAGCCCATGTCTCAAATCACACTATCTGTACAAAAGGATTCCCCAAACATCTTCAGAGCCTTTTGGAGGTTCACATGGAAGTTGCATGGGAGAAGAGGTGAAAGGAAAGTCACTTTCCTGTTGCTTCTTTCTGCTTGCAATAGTCAGCATCCAAGTCATGGTGTTGGGATGCAGCAGCCTTGGACCTAACCCAAAGGCCATCACTATACAGGCAAAATGCAATGGGATCTTGGCTTTTCTTTTACAGGTGCTGTTTTTCTGCGGCCGTCCAACCATATTCCACATGCTGGAATACTGATCTCCCTCTTCCCTCCCTATCTCTGAGTTGTATTTGCTTTTATAGCTAAGTGGGTATGAAACCCTAACTATTTATGCAGCCTGCCCCGAGGACAGGGCAGTCTACTTATCTAAGTAAACATCCTTGCAGCTATTACAATGGCTTTCACCAGGATCGCATTGTGTTAAGCAAATGCACAGAGGAGGGCAACATAACAGTGACAGCTGTGGCCTGAAGGAGCTGTGTGCCCCCCCCCCCCCGAACCATTTCCACTAAGCCATACACTCTTCAAACTTTCATTCACGGTATATTGAGGTCCTCTTGAATTAATTAGTTCATTATTGGGTGAATTGCCTTTCACATTTATCCTGAAAATATTCCAAGAATGACCAAGAACAGACTTTAAAAAATAACAGTGTTTCCCTTTCAGCTAGCTGGAAATGTTTACATACCATGGATTATATATTAGCTTTCCTACTATTGACCTTTGCCACCACTTTACTCTCCCGAACTAGTCACCCAGGGACTCAGAAACACATACAAAGCAACCTCAGAGTGAGACGACGTTGCAAGTGTCATGATTACATTCCACAGCATGTGAGTCAAAGCCTGGATCTAGACGCATCAATGAAGAATTTCAGTTAAACGCGTTGTAAACATTGTATGAGAAATTGGGTTGGCAAAAACGGAACTCCACAGCGCCCTCTGGTGTCACAGTGTTATAATGCATATACAACACATATAAAGCGCTTTTTCTTTGCCAATGTATCTGAGTCCCATTATGCTTTTTGCCCCTGCTTCACTGTCAAAGAGGGAGTTTCCTGTTTTATGGAATAGTGTTTTCTCCCTTTGTTCTTCTAAAGCAGGAGTGGGGGACCGGCTGACTGCTGCACTGGATTTTTGGGGGATCTGACTCCCACCCAGCTCAGCTAGCATGGCCAATGATCAGAGATTATGGGAGTTGCAGACCCTCCAAGTGTCCCTATTTTCCAGTGACAGTCCCGAAATTTACAGAAGCCATCCCAGTTTCTGATTTGATCCCAGAATGTCCTGCTTCTCCTTAGGACGTCCCTATTTCATTGGAGAAATGTCGGAGGGTATGGAGTTGTAGCCCAATAACATCTGGAGGACTCTATTTCTACTCTACAGAAAACCATGAAGAAGTCTTAGGTGTTTTGGTACAAGGCTCCTATAGCCATAAGAAACAACCAGGATGTCAACAATGGTAAAGGTGATGTGCAATTCTTTAAATAAATGAAACAAAATAAACTGGAAAAGAGAATTAGGGGACCTGGTTTTGGAGCAGCACTTTGTCAACCTGAGCTTCCCACTGCCCAAAATGGCCAACCCAAATCTACCCAAGTCCTTGGATTACTTTTTCCACTCTCACAGAGGGTTGATTCCAGTTGCGCAAAGATTAGTATGGACTCACGCCAAATATCTGGCTGTGTCACAGTATTGAGCAACCTCTGACAACTTTGCCATAAGCACAATGCTTATGGTTACATGAGTCTGAGGTAATGTGAATTGGCTCAGTCTTTGGCACGAGGAAGTGAGGTGATGACAACCCAGCCAACTTTCTTCAGCGTCTTCCTTTCACTCTCCAGGAAGATACATATTACTCAGCATGGAAGGGGAGCGCCTGGTGCTATAAAGATGGATGATTCACGAGAGCTTCGAATCCCCAGCTGCTCATTTGTGCCAGCTGCAATGTCCTTTATACACAAGCAACAACTTCCAAGTGTGAAGGTGGATAAATGCTCGGAGGGGTCCTTCCTCTTCACTTTGCGCTTGGGTGTGTGACTCCAGCGGGGGCGCAAGTGCCCTTTTCAAAATGGATGATACTGTTACAGAGCAAATTTGCCCAGGTCTGTGTACTTGCTGGGACTGCTCCCATTTTGTAAACACAGCCTAGTGGGTCATTTATGCTATGCCTGTAGCCTGATACCAAGTAGAGAGTCTAAATTTAGCTGACAGCTAACTGCTCTGAGGCAAAAGCGAAAACGAAAAATTGAGGCACAAAACTAATTACGCCAAGTGATGATGGTTTTCTCTGCTAGAGCGTATCCTTCAAAACAGGGGTTGGGGGGGAATGGGTGGCACCTGCAGGCCTTGGACTCTCTTATTCAGCTCTCAGGCTATTTTCAGAATCAAAAATCCTCTGCAAACAAATCAAACTATCGCCAAGACCATATAACACCAGTCCTGAAAGACCTACATTGGCTCCCAGTACGTTTCCGAGCACAATTCAAAGTGTTGGTGCTGACCTTTAAAGCCCTAAACGGCCTCGGCCCAGTATACCTGTAGGAGCATCTCCACCCCCATCATTCAGTCCAGCTTTGAGGGCCTTCTGGCGGTTCCCTCCCTGCAAGAAGCAAAGCTACAGGGAACCAGGCAAGAGGGCCTTCTTGGTAGTGGCGCCCGCCCTGTGGAACGCCCTCCCTGTGGAACGCCGTCCCAACAGATGTCAAGGCATTAAACAACTATCTTACTTTTAAAAGACATCTGTTTAGGGAAGTTTTTAATGTTTTGTTGTTGTTTTTATTATTTCTGTTGGGAGCCGCCCAGAGTGGCTGGGGAAACCCGTTAAGATGGGTGGGGTATTAATAATAAATAATAAATAATAATAATAATCTGTTTCTGTCCCAGCAACCTGCTAGGTGGGGAGGGAGAGAAGAGAGCAAGGAAAGGGGGTGTCAGAGAAAGAAAGAGAAGGCGTGGCCTTGACCAGTTCTGGCTCTGGTGCCACCAAAAGATTACCCACAGAGCCCTGCTTTGAACACGGAAGCTTACTGGCTGAGATTGGGGGAAGGCAAGGAAGAAGAAGAAGAGTTTGGATTTGATATCCTGCCTTTCACTCCCTTTAAGGAGTCTCAAAGCGGCTAACATTCTCCTTTCCCTTCCTCCCCCACAACAATCACTCTGTGAGGTGAGTGGGGCTGAGAGACTTCAAAGAAGTGTGACTGGCCCAAGGTCACCCAGCAGCTGCATGTGGAGGAGCGGAGACACGAACCCAGTTCCCCAGATTAGGAGACTACCGCTCTTAACCACTACACCACACTGGCTCTCACTGAGGAAACACTGAGCTGTGTGATGCACCAGCAGTATGTACTGCTGTGTCCATGCAAGGGTTTCCCTGCTGATGCCTTGCCTCAGCATCACCCAGGTAAGAAGCAGCAGCATTGGGAGGGTTGTTCCATCACTCTGCCCCCCCCCCCCCAAGGGAATCTGACCCTTAGCAGAAAAAAAAGGTTGCTCATTCCCAATCTGAAAACAGTGCTCACATGACAATGTTCCACCTTATTTCTTCTTCCTGGAAGTGATTTGTGCAGCATAGTGGCCAAGGCTGCAACCCCAGCCTCATTGGCCTAGGAGTAAACAGCAGGTTGGGGCTTACTTCTGAGTAAACGTGGAAAAGATTGCGAGCTGGGGAACGCAAGAGTCAAATTTCATCTCTGCAATTAACTTATGCAAGCCCCTGTTCTCTCTCTGCCTCAACAGCTCCTCCAGCCTTTCATTTGCAATATGGGCAGTTTGGATGTTTGTTACTGGTCTAAACCACTGGGCCTCTTGGGCTTGCCAATCAGAAGGTCGGTGGTTTGAATCCCCGCGGCGGGGTGAGCTCCCGTTGCTCTGCCCCAGCTCCTGCCAACCTACCAAGTAGATAAATAGGTACCGCCGCAGTGGGAAGGTAAACAGTGTTTCCGTGCGCTCTGGCATTCATCATGGTGTCCCGTTGCGCCAGTAGCGGTTTAGTCATGCTGGCCACATGACCCGGAAAGTTGTCTGCGGACAAATGCCAGCTCCCTCGACCTGAAAGCGAAATGAGTGCTGCAACTCCAGAGTCGCCTTTGACTGGACTTTACCGTCCAGAGGTACTTTACCTTTACCTTTTATCTTGTTACATGGGTATATAAATATTAAGGGCTATTGTTAAAGAGATGCCCAGAGGAATAATAGGACAGTTCCCAGACTAACCTTGCTCTTAGGACCCATGGCCAGTTTTAAAAGAATGCATCAGCAACATTTCAGCCCTTCTTCAAATATTGTCACAGGCCCCTTTTCGACAGCACACTATTTTGTGGTTAGATCTGGTTCCTTCCACAAAAGTCTGCAAATATGCAGCTTCCCCAAATGCTAGGCTATTGCTGATGGGATAAGTTTGCTGTAACTTGTCACTTAAAAAATAATAATTACTGGAGAAACACTTCTTGAGGTCAACTGCACAGACTGTAATGGATTTTTTTTTTAAAGTCTTTAAAAATCTATGAACATTTTTGAAACGCTGTAGGTTTGAGGAGTAAACTGTGTATCACAAAAATTATCCAGGCATTTCAAGCTTTGTTTTTAAACAGCAGAAACAGACACGGTTCTTGAAACTCAGCAGGGTGTCAGAAGGATCTTCAAATTCAATACTGGGGAACTTTCTTTTGTAAAAGTCCTACTGCACATGTGTGCAAAAGGCTTTTGGCACATAACAGAGCTTGCTGGATCCATACCAATAGCCGGACTTCTGGGTAAGAGTTGTAATACCAATTGCATAAATAGTACATAAGTTGGGGTTAATATTTAATGTCCACAATAACTGAAATACTTCATACTTGGCTAGCAACAAGTCAATAGGGATTAGACAGTGCAGTTCGGGCTTCCTGTTTAGTATACATTGTTCAAGATTAACATCCCTGTGTGTGTCTCCTGCACATTGTTTTGATTGAAATCCGCTCTGGCCATAAATAGACTACATATGGAATGATATCTGGATGGAGTCAATGGCCATCCTACCCCATGTAATGTGTTTGAGGTGGTAGTTTTAATCTGAGGTTGTGGCATCAGCAGGGAATTTGTCATGCAGTTAATCTTATTAAGTAGTGTGGGTTATCTCGTTGTTCAGAGCTAATTATGAGCTTAAGTGTTCTGCTAGACGGGGCCAGGGTACTCAGTAACTGGCAGAATGACAATATAGGTAACCCAAAGCTGATCTGGGACATATGCACTGAAAATATATAGGAACCAGGACTTTACACACTGTGCCTTAGACATACATGTCACAAGTCTCCACAGGAAAGGAGGTCCTGGTAATGGCAGGTAATGTTGCTGAATTACAATTCCCATCAGCCCCAACCACCATGGTCAAAGACTAGGGAAGATGGGAGTTGTAGTCCATCAACATCTGGAGAGCACCATGTTGGCTATCCTTGATCTAGAACAGCCTTTCTCAACCTTAGATCTCCAGATGTTCTTGAACTCCCATCACCCTGACCACTGAGCATACTGGATAGGAACGATGGGAGTTGTAGTCCAATAACATCTAGCAACCCAAGGTTGAGAAAGGCTGATGTAGACATTCTCATTTTGCACCTCAGCAGGAACAGCTCCAGCCCTGTGGCTGATAATATGGTAGATTAACCAAGGAGGAGGACTCACTTCATCACTGGTGGTCAGCGCAGCTGATGAGCAATAGCCCGGATAAATCAAACCCTTCTGATGGTTGACTTCCTCAGCCAGCTGCCTCCTCACTTCATCTCCAATTGGCTGTCTCTCCTGCTTTTCAGAGATCTGCCACAACTCCTTGTTGAATATCCCTGCACTAGCAAAACCTAGTATGATGTTGTGTGATGCGCAGCAACATCAGAGAATGATATGCACTGGTGAAAAGCTGCTACCTAGAAGAGGAGCAGACTTCCCCATTCAAATTTACGTAAGATTCTTGCAGAAGTGTCAGCATACTTTAAGCAACCAAGTTTGGAGCATTTATTTATTTGAATAATGTTATACCACTTTACTTTGGCAAAAGCTAAAGATTCAAAAACATTTGCAATGCTAAAATATTAAAACAGAGTGGGCAAAAAGAGTGTATTCCATTATGATCCATTTCCATGCTGATGTAGGGGAACAACAACCCATTAAAACACATTACACCAGCTAATGTCCCATTAAAATAGCAATTTCCCTAATTCTAAAAACTATATGGGTGGGACACCGGGGGGGCGGGGCGGGAATCAACCAGAAGGTTTTGGCCAGCTTCCTAAGAGTTGATAGAGAAAAGCATCTATGAATCTCCATGGGACCATAATTCCAAAGGGCTAAAACCAATATAGCCTCGTAGTTTGCTCTCAGTATCGGTACTTTTGAAAGAGGAGAGCAGAAGGGTAAGCTCTGTGAAGTTGGGGGTCTCCTAAAGCTGAGGCCTTCTATGGAGAGAGATGCTAATAACATCAGGCCAAACTCAGGTGGGCTGGGGCTCTATAACCAACAACCTGAACTGAACCTGGAAGCAAACTGATAGCTATCTGTTCCCAGAATAAGGCTGGACCTTGTATTCTGCAGCAGCTTGTGTTTAAATTTATGGAAAGTCATCAAGGGCAGTCCCATGCAAAATGAGTTACAGTAGTCAAGTCCAATGCTTACCAAACAGTGGAAAATAGTTGCAAACTCTCATTACTTTAGCTGCCAGAGAGTGAGGTGGAGATAGCAAAATATCTCATAGGATACCACTGTCTACTGTGTCTCTAGGAACAAGTCAGCCTCTATAAGTAAGTCTAGGGGGTGGCCTTGACTAACAAATTACAATCAAATGGCCATCGGTCATGGATGCCTTAGTTGAGATTCATGCATTGCAGGGGTTGACCCTCAGGGTCCCTTCCAACTCTACAATTCTTTGAGTCTATGATTCTATGAAGTGTCATCAATAATTAGACAAATCAAAATAAAAAAAATCCTTCTTTCTGAAGAAGTGTGCTTGCACACGAAAGCTCATACCAAGAACTAACTTAGTTGGTCTTAAAGGTGCTACTGGAAGGATTTTTTTTTTTTTTAATTTTTTTACTATGGCAGACCAACACGGCTACCTATCTGTAACTAGACAAATCAAGATGTATAACTAGCATCTCTCCTGTCTTGTCTATTAGCCCTCATCCATCCAACTACAGTTGTCCACTGCTGGTTAAAAGGACAGAGATGGCTGCTTCTGGACCATGTCAGACAACATCTTAGCTGTCACAGTTGTTAAAAACAGACCTGGTCTCATCAATTTGTTGATGATAGGTAAAGGTAAAGGGACCCCTGACCATTAGGTCCAGTCGTGACCGACCCTGGGGTTGCGGCACTCATCTCGCTTTATTGGCTGAGGGAGCCGGCGTTCAGCTTCCGGGTCATGTGGCCAGCATGACTAAGCCGCTTCTGGCGAACCAGAGCAGCGCATGGAAACGCCGTTTACCTTCCTGCCGGAGTGATACCTATTTATCTACTTGCACTTTGCCGTGCTTTCGAACTGCTAGGTTGGCAGGAGCAGGACCGAGCAACGGGAGCTCACCCTGTCACTGGGATTTGAACCGCCAACCTTCTGATCGGCAAGTCCTAGGCTCTGTGGTTTAACCCACAGTGCCACCCGTGTCCCTTTCCCCTCCGTTTGCTTGTTTGTTGCTTGTTCTAAATCTTCAGACGATTTCTTCCAGCAGCTTCATAGAGATGTTAGGTAGAACCTGGGTTGAACTCATCAAAGCAACCCTCAGGGATCCAAGGAGTGATCCATTTGCCTGATCCTCTGAGATCATCTGATCAGAAAAGGGAACGGGGAGCCAGCAGAGAGCGGAACTTCTAATTCCCAACAAATATTGTAAGCAGCTTGTGAGTTATTCCACTCTACTTTATCAAACCATTTCCTCCTGTTATTTTATTTAGACCTCACTTCACACATAAGATGTTTTAAGTATGCATTCCTGAAAACATAAAGTGTGGATGCCGCGATTAAATACATGTGCCATATTGCTACATTTATCAGAGAACCATGGTTCGCTGTAGCTCTCTGCTGAGCTGTTCACCCAGTGGCAAAACTCCCTCCCACTATGTGTAATGCTTGGCCAAAATGGCCATAAGTCACCATGTCAGTTCTGTGCTCTGCACAATGTCTAGTGCTCTGCTCCTCAAGCCACTGAACCACTGCCTGATGCCAGACCAATGGAACTGGTTCATATCACAACTTCACATAAAGACAACATAATTTATTAGTATTATGTTATTACTGCAGATTTAGTGTTCCATTAAGAATCCGGCTAAAGTGGACCACAAACAAAATGGCTTTCAAGTTACAGATCCCAGCCTTCAGAGAGGGTGAAATAATTTCTCGTCAGCTTGCAAGAAAGGAACACTTAAGTATAGCAATCATAGTGTAACATAGGCAAACAGCATAAATTTCCATTGCTCAGCCAGAGCAAACTATCAAGCCTAGACGTTGAACCACACCAAAGTTCCTGCTTTGTACAAATAACACTGCATGCTCTGTATTCCCTGGCTGCTTTCCTGGTTCCCATAGCTTACTTACCAGGAATTTTAATAAGGTTGTAAAATCTCTTAGAAAAACATTTCGCTTAGAGAAGCATAATTCCATCAGAGGACGGAAGTTTGCACATTTGTGGTGGCAGACAGCTTTCAGGTCACCATGCCACCTGGTCTTCGCGCAGGAGAAAGATTTGACTCTTTGGTGCACTGTAGAGCAAGATGCTAACAAGGACTGCCCTCTCCGACTTCTCTTCTCTCCCCACACCTCTTGCATATTCAGAACTTAACTCCTTCTCAGCAGGAAAAGAGGAAGACAGCACAGAGTCTGCTTACTCTGTCTCCATTGCACTTAATGAAGTGACACAAAAAGCATGTGTCTGTCTAGGTGCATTTGATTAGCAGAACTGAAGCAAAACCATATTGCTTTCAGCAAAGGGGTTCCACCTCTGGTGGGAAGGAAATCCAATATCCAGAAGCCCTTTTGTCCTTCCTGGCCAGTGTTTGCTTCTTCTCTACCCACCACCCCCAGCTTAGGAGCATAGGAATCTGCCCTATACCAAGGCAGATCCTTGGCCCATGTAGTTAAGTGTTGCCTGCCTTGACTGGCAGCAGCTCTCCAGAGTTTCAGGCAAGGGACACTCCCAGAAATGCAAGGACTGCACATAGGACATCCCTGTTCTCATCAGAGAAATGTTGGAGGAGACGTTGCTATTTTCTTCAAAGAAATGTTGGAGGGTAAGGAATACGACATCCCTATTTTCATCACAGAAATGTTGGAGGGGATGTCCCTATTTTCATTGGATAAATGCTGATCGTAACCAATTTTCTCCAGCACATACTTCACCACTTCATAGTTCTCCTTCAGTGTACTCGAGTGAGCCAGGGGTATAGAGGCAAACTGGTTGCCGTTGTGTAGCAGAACACATTTCAGTGATCGCTTGCTGCTGTCAATGAACAGTCTCCAATCTTTGGGTTCGTACTGTGGCACTCCAAGCTTGAGCAGAAGCTGTGCAATATCTGCACAGTACACCAAGTCCTTCTCTTCCGAGAAAAAACGAGGTACTCTTGATGCCTGTTGCGGAAGAAGCTGATGCGAGCACTGTCAGAGAGGAGGGTTTTTTCCCTTCAATCTGGATGCCAACAGTTCGGCAGAGTCCTTTGACAAGCTGAGGTCGCGAACTAGATCATTCAACTCCTTTTGGGAAAATGGATGTGGAGCATCATCTTCAAGAACCACTTCTTCTTCTTCATGTCCTTCAACACTGGAGGCATCTTCGTCACTAATGTCAGGAAGTTCTCCGAAGATAGGCACTGGAATTTCATCACAATGAGCTACAGGACGACGTGCTGATTGAAGATCAGGATACTTCGTGGGGTGGCTGCCCCATTAACTTAGTTTTGATCCCCCAACTTTATGCTTTGCCGCACCAATTTATGGAAGATTTCGAGGTTTTATGACTTAAAACTGATCCCTTTTCGACATAGTCACCCAGAACTATCGGACCTGAATACTTCTTGTCATTAAAATAATCATTTCCAATCAAAACAATTATTCGACATGGCATTTTACCCCCAGCAACGTCTTCTAAAATGCTCCACACAGGCATACATGTGAACAAAAACCTAAAAAATGACATGTGGCCATAGCTCAAAAACTTGACCTGATTGAGCAAAACCAAAGTGATTTTTGGATTCAGTGCATCAGATTCGTCCTAAATCAACTGAAAAAATGCAGACAACAAATTTGTTGTTGACCAGTGTTATCTTTCTCTTTTGTCACCAATCACTAAGCTTCTGGTGTGTTGTGTTGTATCCTCCTATCTTCTGAGGATGCAGTGAGACCGGCCAGCTGTGAGGTAACAGGCCAGTCAGCAGCGAGGAAAGGAATATTTCTCTGCCTCCCAGCACAGCACAGCCTCAGTCAACAGGGCACCACTGCAGGGAAGGAGTGCGACTCTGAATGCAGAGAGTCGTTATTGCTGGCATTCAGCTTCAGACTAATTGCTATGCTATGCACTTTGCAGAGCATGACAGCAAAGAAACAGAGATTCCTGCTACAGTTTAAATCTTTGGAAAGCCCCCAGTGTAGCGTCTGAGAATTTGAGACTAGGAAAAGCACACAGATATACAAGCTGCTTACAGAGGAATAGTGATTATGTTCTCTTGTGAGGTACATGAAAATGTCAAATGCCACTAACCTGCCTAGCATTTAGAACAGGGTGACTCTGATGCCTAGGCTATGTCACCAGGGCGTAAGAGTTGACGACTAACCCCAATTCTTAAGGTTGGACCATCCTTATGTGTGCTTTTGTGAATGTTGCGAGCCATGAATCATCCTAAAAGACAGCAGTATTTTTCTAGAAAAAGAGGTGCCGGAACTCACCACAAACACTTCCCTTGTTCTCTTATAATGGCAATGGCGCCCACCTGAGAACTGAGATTCGGCAAGTTCCAGACGAAAAAATGGCCTTGCTAAAAGAATAAGTTCAACAGGTCAGGAATATGAGGCCCTCGCTCACAGCTTATCTATAAACCGAAAGCAATTTTTAAAGCCACCCTCTGGGTAAGCCATTATGGCACATATTGCAGAAGCTGAAAATATGAAGGAGGCATCCAAGCAGCTGCAGGATTTTAAAACAAGTGTAAAAAAATAGAGGTAGACACAGGAGGAAGCACTGATAAGCTCCCCAAGCACCAGATACAAGAGATCAGGCATCGCTCATCATCATGGCATTAACTGAGTTGCCAGGGAGTCCTGAAACGCCAGTCAACATTGCCAGTGCAAAGGGTCTCAGGGAGAGAAGGGGCTGCATGTTGTTGGTGAAAAGGGTTACAGGGAACCAAGGAGGCAGAACGGTTCCAACCATGGTCATTTGGCTAAGTGCATGAAGGGATGTAAGAGAGAGAGGAGTGTGGATGCCTAGCTGGCGACTGTGGCCGATTATCCCAGAGCAAAAATCACACCGACACCGAGCCAAAGAAGTCGCTCACCTTTCCCTTCAAAGCGTGATGTGCCGCAGCTGCTCCGGTGATTCCACAGAAATTAAAACTGCAGGGCGTCAGGACACAGCTGCCGCCGGAACGGAACAGCGGATGACCCTCCCTATCAATTTCAAGCTTGCTACAGAGTTTACAACCTGCTGCATAGACCAGTGCTTGCGCTGGGAAAACTCCAGCTTCAAGGAACAAGACAGCAGGGCAATTAAAAGGCAGGCTTGCTTTGAAAACAATGAACCTCCGGAAGTTTAACGCAGCAGGTTAGCATTGGGTGGGTTCTGTTGGTTCCTTCCCTCAACCCAGCAGCTTGCACAAGGGGAGCCGAATTTTTGTTGTTGTTGTTTAGTCGTGTCTGACTCTTCGTGACCCCATGGACCAGAGCACGCCAGGCACTTCTGTCTTCCACTGCCTCCCACAGTTTAGTCAAACTCATTCTGGTAGCTTCGAGAACACTGTCCAACCATCTCGTCCTCTGTCGTCCCCTTCTCCTTGTGCCCTCCATCTTTCCCAACATCAGGGTCTTTTCCAGGGAGTCTTCTCTTCTCATAGTATTGGAGCCTCAGCTTCAGGATCTGTCCTTCCAGTGAGCACTCAGGACTGATTTCCTTAAGAATGGATAGGTTTGATCTTCTTGCAGTCCATGGGACTCTCAAGAGTCTCCTCCAGCACCATAATTCAAAAGCATCAATTCTTCGGCGATCAGCCTTCTTTATGGTCCAGCTCTCACTTCCATACATCACTACTGGGAAAACCATAGCTTTATTACTCTTTTTGAATCTAGCTGTTGGGGCCATGAGAGGGAAGGGCATGGCAGTGCCAGTCAATTAGATCAGTTTTGCTACTCAGTGGCATACTGAATGCAGGGTTCTGTAGAAGGAATTGGCATTCAAATGCAGCAAAGGAGACTTGGGGACTTAATTGGACAATATGTTGCACATTCTCTCTCATGCATGCTTGTTCTGTGCCACTCTCACTGCCAAGTGCCAATGGGGATAACTTCTCCTTTCATTCCATGGTGGTCAGTTTGTTTCCCTTTCCTTCTCACTTGGCCCCTGGGCTGTGAGAGTTTATTCACTTCTGGTCCCTCCAGTGCTGTTCCAAGCCAGCCCATTAACTCCATCTAATGGTTTGTCTGGTTCTGCCAATGTGATGTTGTTAAAAGCTCCAAAAGCCCGAATTAGCCTGATCAGTACTTGGGCACGAGTTCTCCCAGGATGTGTGGCGGTACAGAAATGCACTTTACCGATTCAAAATGCCATCTATGTTTTACCACTTTGCGGCCCTAGCAGTCTCTCTGGCTCACTTTTTTTTAAGAGGATGACTCAGTATCACCTGGGCAACCAGCTTCTACCCACAGCATAATGGCACTAGAGAAACTCAGGGGGACCATAGTCTGGCATGAGACAATTCCAGTTTGAGTGGCTGTCCACCTTGGCTGAGCAAGATCTTCCCACAGATGCGTCAATATCGGTTCTTAATTCCCAAATGAAAGCAATGTATTTCAAAGCCTCTGAGTTTTTCCAAGCACTCCAGGGCAAAACTTGAAGAGCAGAAAACAACACTGTAAATATACCATGGTGTTAAGCATTGCACACTCAACCTGCAATCCTGTGCACAATTAAGTCCCATTTAACACACTGGGATTTAACTTCTGACACTGCCACAGAGCTCTTCCCCAGTGCTGGGTGTGAGACTTCCACAACCCCTGCAATTATCTTTGAATACTTTTAGGATGTTGAGTGAGACATCAGTATAGACCGTGTTCATAAGTCTTCTGTGTTGTTTGTAGGGACTGAATGTGCTGTGAACTAAAGTTATGAAGTCCATAAAAACCCTCAAACCTAGAAGACCTACATCTTACTCCAGTTAATTTATTATTATTATTATTATTATTATTATTATTATTATTATTATTACTACTACTACTACTACTATCCCACCCATCTGACTGGGTTCCCCAGCCACTCTGGGCAGCTTACAACATATCTAAAAACATAATAAAAACACCAGTCCTTAAAAACTTCCCTAAACAGAGCTGCTTTCAGATGTCTTCTAAAAGTCAGACAGTTGCTTATTTCCTTGACATCTGAAGGGAGGGTGTTCCACGGGGATGGCACCACTGCTGAGAAGGCCCTGGGCCTGGTTCCCTGTAACTTTGCTTCTCACAGTGAGGGAACCAGCAGAAGTCCCTCAGAGGAGGACCTCACTGTTCGAACTGAGCGATGGGGGCATTAAAAAGAAAAGGATTCCCCTACTGTAAGGACTAGCAACTGCAGAATATGCTGATGTTCAAAGGAGACAGCTACAAAGTTATATGATCCAGGTTCAGGGAAAGAAAAGCTTTCACAGGGCGCTCAGGCAGAGGTGTCCTAAGACAGAGACAAAGGCTGAAATCCAAACTCCACTTACCTGGGAGTAACCCCCACTGAATTCAATAATGCTTACTTTTGAGTAGACATAGTTAGGACTGCGCTGGAAACTGAGCCACCCTGGATTGACATTCATGTCTCAGGCCCCTTCTGCCCACTCACATTCTCCCAAGTTCATCCACATTTCACAGATTCCTCTTCATGCTTACCAATATCCACTCCTATCTCACTTATCCAGTCTATGCAGAGGAGTGGTGGGAGGCACCAGCTGGGGAACCTCCAAGGGAGAAGGCCCAGAGCCAGGGCATTGGTGGTGGGATGATGATGAGTGGTCAGAGGGAGAAGAGGGAGAAGCCTAGGAGGAGGTGGCGTCGGAAGATGAAGGGGCAACAGGGTTTAGTGAGCAGGAAGAGGCTGTGGCAGAAGACAGTCCAGAAGCAGAGGCAGAAGCAGAGGAGGCGCAGTGGAGGCACAGGCTGCTGAATAATCTAGGGAGTCTTTCCCTCCTGTGGCAACCAGCTACCCTTCCTCCTGGTCTCCCAGAACATGAAGAGAAATGAAGAGGGCAGTACAATGAGAGGCAAGACAACAAAGCGTTAGGCTACTGGAAAAGGAACCATCCAAGGGAGCAATGGGAAGGCAGGGACCTTCAGCCCTCACAACTACCTCATTGGGGTTCCTCAGTTACATCCTTTGCTCTCTTTCCAACCAAACCCCCCTTGAGCAAATCTCTTGCTGGCTGGCAATAATGAATTTATTACTGCAAAATGTGCCTTGGCTGCAAGTAAGTTGAGAGCTAAGCACCAAGACAAGTATCATAAGGGAGAGTGCGAGATGGGGAGTGCTTAACTCAGGCATGGCCAAACTTGGCCCTCCAGCTGTTTGGGGACTACAATTCCCATCATCCCTGACCACTGGTCCTGTTAGCTAGGGATGATAGGAGTTGTAGGCCTAAAACAGCTGGAGGGCCACGTTTGGCCATGCCTGGCTTAACTTATGCAAGAGTGATTTTTGGATTTTTGTATGTTTGCTTTGCCGCCGCTGCTGCTGCTGTTCGGTTTTAAATCAATTTGTGACCAATTGTGATGGTTCATAGCTTTTAGCAATAAAGATTCATTCATTCATACCTCATTGGGGCAAGACTTGCTGTGATCACAGCACTGTTTTAGTTTCTTTGAACAAAGAGTTAACCACTGACACCCATGTTTTTCATTGCTGACCTACTCCTGACTCCATCTTCTGAAAGCTAACTTTTTTAAGTACGTGGAATTTTAGTAACAAATCAATATCAGTGGGAGAAAGGGCCCATGTATTAGCTTTGCTGAGACCACTGACATCCCAGAACACTTCTGTCTAGTGACCGTTCCATCTGATTATATAACCCTCTGAAACATTTCTTACCTGAATCTGTTTTTCCTTCCCTACACACACACACACACACACACACACACATTCTTTTGTAGCATTATTTTAAACCATAAAACACCTTGAGCCTATTTGCCAAGAGGTGACGCAGAAATGTAGTAAACTTTTTACAAAGCCTGACCTCCTAGTTAATTATCAGACGGTCTACAATTTGCCATTTTGAAGCAAGACAGTTGAGAAAGTGGTGGTGACTCAGCTCCAGGCTTTGTTGGATTTTTTCCCATCTGGCCTGGCTTTGGAGTGGAAGCTGCTTAGGTGATGCTCTTCACTGAGAATTGGACGATGGCCCGTTACAGGCACCAGACAGTGCAGAGTCCAAACATAGAGGCAGGGTTTTGTGAAAGACTAGGTAGTTTGGGGTTTACATGCATCTGAGAGTTGATACGCAGACATTATTCCAGCAGTCTTAGGCTAAAATGGAAGGCTTTGAAACTTGAGCTTTCAGAACGCCACCTAACTCTGCAGGCCACTAGCAATTTTTCTTGTGAGGTGTGGCTTACTCGTGCTTATCCTTTTACTCCTGTAGGATCCTCATTCTTCACATAGTCAGTTTTGTGTGTCTAGTGGTTGACAGACCCTGCAAGGTATCTGTACTCTCTGCGACTAAGTAGCCACTTGTCAGGCTTTGGGGAATTGGCTTCCTCCCCCGTGGCAGTAAATAAGAAGATCAAACAAAAGGAACATCTTACCAGTTAGATTCTTTAATAACCACAGTGAGAGAGAGAAAGAATATGTCTCCCTAGAAATGGCGGTGCTCCCAATTAAGTCTCTCTTCACCCCCTCCATCCCTATTAATCTACTTCACTCCTATGTCTCGTCATCTGAGTTTGGAGCCTCTGTGTTTTCTGTTCTGACACTTTCTGAGCTCTCCTTGTCCTTGTAGAAGGGGGGTGGAACTATCCAAAGACTGCAAATCTGTTAACTCTCTCTCTCTTCTAGTGTTTCTTCTGCTAGCTGTTCCCCATCCAATATTTCCCAGCTTCTGCCTTCTGAACTGTGCCCCTCTGCAAACCACTGTTCCAAATCTATACTGTTTTTCTGCTCCTGGGAAGATTCAGGATCGGGGGAAGGGGTGGCTCCCACTATTCTTCCTCAGTGCAGCCCTCCTCAGCACAGTCCCTGACACCACTTGACTACCAGTTCAGAAAAGAAGTAATCCATGGCTTGCAAAGGCTCTTCTTTTTTAAAAAAGAAAGTTTCCATAAAATAGGGAAGTGGCTGGAAATATGCACAAGACCCATGGCTGGCACCTACTAGGCTACCCTCAACAATGTCCTGGGCTGAATTTATTGTTTTGATGTATTTTAATGTATATATTTTAAAGTCACATTGAATTTATTTATAAAGAAAACCAGGCAGAAATTCCTGTGTCAGCTACTGAATAAATAAATATCAGAACCCCTGCTTGAAAACCATTATAACTGTTTGGCACAGTCAAAAGTGTCCTCTAATGTTATCAGCTGAGAGATCAAATGCTTCCATCTACATGGTCTTAGCATCTGTGATCACTATTAGCCTCTGGGTATTAGCTCTCGGATTCCTTCTAGGCAAAGCTCCAAAGTGATTGACATGAAAATCTGACCTCTCTATTCACTCAACTATTCACTAAGCTTCCAAAGCACCCTTTTAAGATCTGATACCTCTCTAAGCTAAGATGCACCAAGGGAGAATAATGTCTTCTGATTGACTTTGATGACAGTCCTCCTCTCTAGCCAGAGTAACTTTATTCCTATGCTTTGACAACTCCATATTTATCCGGGGGGGGGGGCATGTGCACACACCCTTTCATATTTTCAGAAAGCACAGTATTACAATAGATATGGAACAAAACCAACCAGAGAGCAAGAAATCCACTTCCCCGACAAAACCAGGATTCATAGAACACTTCAAGATCTTAGTCACATTTTGTTTTAGTCAGAGCTGTCAGTAAATAAACATGGAAGATAATTGCTTCTTATCTGAGCAGTTTGTTATAAATATATGAGCAGAAACCAAAGAAGTGATCGGGTTGAGTCTTTCCTCATATGTTTCTTGTCTTCAAGGCAATTTTGTCCACAGCAAAAAGATCCCAAATTCAAGAAAAGCCCCAGCATATTGAAAAACTCTTCCTGCTCTCCCCCCCCCCCTTCATGTCCAGTTGAAATCAGACAGCTTTTGCTGGTTTGGCAAGCTTGCTCATACACATCCAACCCCCCAACCCCAGTTACAGGATCCCAAGAATTGGAAGGAACTCAGGACATCCTACAGCCTGACCGCCCCCACCTTATAATTTCTAACAATACTTGCATTCCACTCTGCAGGCCTGACTGGCTTGCAAAAGATGCTCAAAATAAAATCACACTCAAACCTCGCACAGGAACAGAAATGGCACAGTGTCCATATGGAACCAGGATAAATCAGGCAGCATTTCCCCCCACCCTCTTCCTAGTTCTTCCCTGGTGTCACACAAGGCAACAGCTCCCACCCAAATCGTCTCAGGGATGGGAACCAGGCTGAGCAGTTGGATGGAAAGTCTTCCCTTCCTGATAGCTGGTAGGCTGAAGGACGGTTCACACACAATATTATTCTGTCCATGTAACTAAACGTGTAGCTGGGCACTTTATTCACAGATAATTCCCAACATGAAACAGAAGTGCTACTGTCTCTTGTGAGGAATGTGTACCATGTCAAAAGTTTACATATGAATCAAATCTAAATTTATTAAAAGACAGATTGAGGGAAACTACAAATTTAGGCCTGGCACTGTGGGTTAAACCACTGAGCCTAGGACTTGCCGATCAGAAGGTCGGCGGTTCGAATCCCCATGACGGGGTGAGCTCCCTTTGCTCGGTCCCTGCTCCTGCCCACCTAGCAGTTCGAAAGCACGTCAAAGTGCAAGTAGATAAATAGGTACCACTCCAGCGGGAAGGTAAACGGCGTTCCCGTGCGCTGCTCTGGTTCACCAGAAGTGGCTTTGTCATGCTGGCCACATGACCCGGAAGCTGTACGCCGGCTCCCTCAGCCAATAAAGCAAGATGAGCGCCGCAACCCCAGAGTTGGTCATGACTGGACCTAATGGTCAGGGGTCCCTTTACCTTTACCTTTATCTTTACTAGTTCTGTTTTTATATAAGATGCCATTCTACTGTTCCCATCCAGCCTCAAACTTTCTCTAATTAAAATTAATACATTAAAAGCAATCAAAGTAATTTCCCAAACTTAGCCTATTTACACAATATGGTTCACACTAGGGGCTCCTAACTGTGGCCTGCAAGCTTAATTCAGGTGGATTTGTGGTTAAATATGTGAGACGGCACATCCATTGTATTAAATATTCATATTGGGATTTAATTGTATGCTACTGCTGTTTTTATTTATTATATATTGCATTTCATTGTATTATTATTTGAATTCTGTGGTATTGCAACTATTAGAATTCTGTGTAATACAATAAAATACAATATATAGTAAATAAAGTTTTAAGAAATAAGACTGCAATTAAAAAGCCTACAGCATTTAGCACAGCACAATACAATTGCTACAACCGGTAGAAAAATCTTTAAGTGCTCTCCCAAGACCCTAAATAATATTTGAGTGGTCCGTGGTTAACCACTTGTTTACATATTACAGAGCAATAAATCCTTTCTATCATTCCAGCGCTTGACAAGAACACTGCTCTTACAAATGTAGATTTCCAGGCTGACAAGTTCCAAATGTTAGAGGTAGATGAAAAGAGCAGACTTGTATTTTGCTTCTTGCATTTCCATATGCTTGTAGGTGTGCAATATTTATAAACTAGGGTTTCATTTTCTACAGTTTAGTGAGTGCCTTCATCGCCATCAAAGACGGTTCTTTTTTTGGGATGCCAGCAAAGTAGTCACCTAATGAATGAATTTGTCTGCATGATGATTCCTTCTAGCTCTTTTGGCTTCTAGTTAATTCTATCAATTCTAGAGACAAATAAAAAGAACTGTTGGCTTTCATGTTTTCAAAAGCTTAAAAGCCTTGCTTGGGGGGCAAAGCCCTCACAGCACACTGGCTCTAGACGTTTAAGGATGCTCATGCAAGGATGGTGTGGCGATCACACAGGGTCCCTGGAGGTTTCACTGTCTATTGATCCCTGTGCCACCACTTTATTTCTCGCTGCCACCACCCAGGCCCTACCTGGGACAATACTGAGTCCAGTCAGGGTTAAATTGGAACATAAACTTCTGTTTATTTATTGCAGTTTAACAAGCGTGTGGTTTCATAAACGGTATCGGTCAATTACAATCATGGGGTGCCTATCCAGACCTATAACTTCCACTACCTGCTCTCACTCACTAAACCACCTCTCAGATATTTACTTGTCTTCCTAGCCCCTAACTGTTCCTGACTCAGCTTATTTCTCTACACTAACTCAACCTACCCACAGACTCTATCCCAATTCACTCCCACTCCAAGCAACCACCCAACTCCCATCGAACGCCCCTCCCAGAGCTGGTTTTATAGTCCCTCTGACTCCACACCCCCTGGGTTCTGACTGTGTAACCTGTTTAACTATTTCATCTCCATCACTCTCATATGTTAACGTCACAGATGGTTCCAAGGGTGTGATTTGAGTATACATGTGTTTTCCATTTTTGAATTCGTACAGTCGTACCTTGGATCCCGAATGCCCTGGAACTTGGACGTTTTGGCTCCTGAATGCTGCAAACCCAGAAGTGATTGTTCTGGTTTGCAAACATTCTTTTGGAACCCGAACATCCGATGGGGGCTTATGCGGCTTCTGATTGGCTGCAGGAGCTTCCTGCAGCCAATCAGAAGCCGTGATTTGGTTTCTCAATGTTTTAGAAGTCAAACGGACCTCCGGAATGGATTCCGTTCGACTTCCAAGGTATGACTGTAGTTTGCTAGTTTATGCAATGACAGAAAGTCTATATTTTGTATATAGTTTTTCTCTGTTCATTTTTATCACTGTGTTTCCCACTCTGGGATTGGAAATATTTAGTGAAGAGTGTGCTACAAATATTATAAATAAATAAATAAATAAATAAACTAGCTTAATTCCATGGGAGTAACCCCAGTGAAATCGGTTTAACTTACTTCTGAGTAGATCACATGTACGATTGTACTGTAACCTATAAATTATGTCTGTTTAAGCTACTCTGAGTTAAGCAGGTTGTGGCAGTATTTGTGGCAGGTTTCAAAGACTATTGGAAGAATATTGAGAACATTCTGTGAGTATAAAATGTCCTCCATTTGGTTCTTTTTCTTCTTGCAGCGGAGGAAAAATGTACACCCTTTAAATAATACTCATTTCTTAAAAACTAAGATTAAAACGTATTTTATGTGGGAAGATGTTCTGTAGCTTAGTACAATCTAATTTATTTTCCCGTAAATCATAGCTATTATTTGCTAAGATTACCATTTACTCAAAGACTAAATGGCAGTAAGGGGAATTCTGTAATGGAGTCAAGAAGAGACATTTCATTTGTTATGGCTCACAGAACCTCTACTTGGTATTTTCCATTGTTTGACCTGTAATGCTAAACATTTCTTCATGTAATAGTTTCTCCATTACTAATGGATGTTTCATGTCTGTTCTCTGGGACATTTAAAATAAGGCTGAGGGAAGAATTTCAATTATAACTCATTTTAAGAGTACACTATTAGCAGGGTAGAGTATTGGGAACGGGACATTTTAATATATGATGTTATCAAAGCTATAGCCTCATCATGCAGCCAATAATCTTTCTGCGAGGCAATTGTTGTCACAGACTGGGATGAATGACTAAGCTTTTGCATACATGAGGCTAAAATAGGCATTTAAGCTTCTCTTGTGCTATTTATGTCAATGTATGATCATTGTGCGTGCAGAAGAGACAGCCAAAGAGAGGCATTTGTAATGCCACGAGCACTCTGACCACGGCAAGTTTTACATTTTCATTCTAAGCCAATTGGAGGGGGTGGGGTGGGAAAACCACATTAAGCCTCAAGACTGGAAATTCCCCAAGAACCATTATTTATTTCTGCCCATCATATCAATGATTTAGGCTGCAGTCCTGTATGTGGTTTCTGAGGTGTAAGCCCCAAAGAACTCAATGTACAGGATTAGACAACCATCTTGTTATGCTTTCAGCTTATGACTCTTATACCTGGGGAACAGAGGCAGTGAGCAAGACTGCCAAGAACCAGCCATTAGAGTTCTATTTTTCTTTTTTAAAAGAGGTGGTAGAATTTTGTACCATGGAGTACCGCCGGGAAAAAAAGCACTGCCATCTACACACAAGCAACTGACTTTATCAACAAATACAGAACACTTTTTTTCAAAAGTCTGTGAAATATTTGAGGCCCACATTCCCCCATTCCACCAAATCCACATGCAATAAGCTCAACTTGTTTCAACGTTTCCTTATTGTTCCATGACAATGCAGGATTCTTAGGAAGCGTGCCTCATTTCAGAATATTCCTAATCCATATAGTAAACAAATATCACCCAATATGTCCCACAGACCAGGTGGGCTTTATGAAATCATGCTCTCTTAGTGTGCCCAAAGACTTTTCTTTCACACAAAGATCCAGAGTATTCCACAAAAGCCCTGAATCACTGGTAGTAAATATTAAGGATTAGAATATTAATAAAGGAGAAGAGGTTAGTAAATGAAAGGAGTTAATATTATTAGAAATATGAACTAGGAGAACTTTTATAAAGGTGATATAATGAAATTCAGTTAGAGGGGATTGGAGGAAGTCAGTCATCAATGTGATGAAAGTTGGATATTTAAAGAGATAATCTCTTTTTTTTCTTGTGTGTTTAGTTTATTGTAGTGTGGTGGTTCCCCCCCCCCTTTTTCTTTCTTTGTTGTGTATTTTGTTATGTTTTTTTGTGATAAATGTTGAAAAGCAATTAGAAAAATGGGGGGGGGGGAGCCCTGAATCACTGCAATATTTATTGAATGTGGCAGCCTGTCCTTATATCTCATTGCAAGGATAGGGTTGCCGTATTCTGAAGAGCAAAAAGAAGGACATATCTGCCAACTTCTAAACTATGGATGGCTATGACGACTCTACCCATGAAAAAAGAGGACGTGTCCTGGAAAAAGAGGACACATGGCAACCCCAAATATAGAAAGCTTGCCCCCTAACTTGCAGCTCTTGGCATGAAACATGGCATCAATTCCGCAAAAGGGGAGGAGTCAAGCTGCAGAAGAAAATTACTAGCTAGCATATTGATATGTAGGTGGATTGTGTATGTAGGTGGATTGTGCAATTTTCAAGCAAATTGCAAACCAAGCCATGTAACAAGGCCCTCCTTGAACTCCTTCAAATGCCAGAGAAAGCAGACATGGTCAGCTGTTCCCCTTGGCCTTTTGGCGTGTTTGCACGCGTATGCAACATTTTAACCTGCTTCTTCTCAAACTGAAAGAAGCAGACACACATGCGAAGCATGAACAATTGTACATCTCTTATATTCCCCCCCCCAAATTTTGTTATTAGTTTTCACAATATTATAAACAAACAAACACACAAAACATATATCATAGCCCTATTGAAAATTACAGTTATTAACTTTGTTAAGTGACTTCCTCGCTTCCCCTTGGTTGAATTTCATTGCATGTCCTTTTAACGGTTTTCCAAATCCCAATTTTTATGAAATTTAACTTAAACATTAACATCCTTAGATCTTCACCTTATGGAATTAAACATATTAATTCATCACTTAATATAAATAAAATCCTTAGCCCATTAAGTATCTGCAAGCTGTTTTCAGTTAGTTTAACTTAACAAATTTAACTAAATAATCATTAAATTTATTCCACTCTTCTTGTGCATTTCTTATAGATGACAAACCTCTAATCAGCCAAAGGGCAAAAGTGTGGATAGCCACCTTTACTAAGAGAGGAATGAGCTAGTTGGCACCTGCAGGCCCATTTACCTCAGGCCGGCGATTAAGGTCTACAGGCAGCATGGTGTACATGAGTCAGAGGAGAAAATGCACATCGGTGTGTCTGTTTGTGGTAAGTGGTTCCCAGGTCTGTGGCAACTTGGCCAGAGGGAAAAGCAGTATGACTGAGTGAGCTGAGCAAGCACATCCCCTGTGGTTTGCAAGGTGCAGGAAGGCACAAAACACCCAATACATTTAGAAGTAGCTCAGTTCCGTCAAGTTTGAGAGTAAACCCCTGCAAAAACAAGTGTTTCCAAGACCAGCTCCATCCTTTTTCGCTCTGTAGACTTTGCCATGTTGTGTTTTTACACTATACACATTCAAAGCACATTCTGTCCTTCAAAGAATTCGGGACACTGTAGTTTGTTAAGGGTTGGTAGGAATGGCAACTCTGTGAGGGGTAAACTACAGTGCCCGGGATTTTTGAGGGAAAGAATGTGTTTCAAATGTGCTTTAAATTTATAGTCAGGGCCTTTTCCCCCAGCCAGAACTCAGTGGAACTCAGTTCTGGCACCCCTCTAGTAGGTGCCTTTGCCTTTAAAAAAAAAATTGCTTTATTAACAATCTCTTATATCATATGACACATTTCATATAGCATATTTCGTATAACATATTGTACATATTGTTTCGTATAACATATAGCATATTTTGTATGTATTGTACATCTTCTTGAGTAAACATATATATAATCCGTGTAAGCGAAAACCATATACAAGTAGTATTCTGTTTACTTACATAAACTGAACTAATTCGTATTTTTACTATCTTTTGTTGCCTTATCTATTTATTATGAATTAAAGAAAGAAAAAAACCAGAAAAAAGAAAAAGGTGTAGTTGGACTTCCTATCATTTCCCGGTGTATAGCCTTCTTCTAGTCATGAATATACCTAACATGCCTTTCTTAAAAAGTCTGAGGCCTTTCTGCTAAGCATTCTTGGCAACAATATTCTGAAAAATTTGAGAGAAATTTTTCTATATGCCACAGCTGCAGCTCGAACATTGATAGCACTGAACTAGAAAGGGGGAAATGTTCCAACCATAACGGACTGGCAAAATAAATTACAGGAATATGTAGAAATTGTGCAACTGACTAATAGCTTGAGAGGCAACACAAGACAAGTATTCGTACAAAAATGGGATAAATATAAGAAATATTTACGAAATTATAACAGTGGTATAACGTCTATGGCAGCATTTGCTTGACCCTTATATAGTGAAAAATATGAGAAATAAGGTACTAACTGTTGTAAGAATGTATTAGAAGGAATATAAAGAATAACTTAATAATGTCATTGCCATTATAAGAGAACAAGGGAGGTGTTTGGACACTTCTTTTTCTAGGAAAATAGCACTGGGTATCTTCTTTGGTGATCAGTCGTAGCCGAGTAAGATTGACTTCCATAAACACGGTTTTAACAGTGAGTCCGTAATTGACTGTGGAAGCCAATTTTGGATCCACACGTTCTTCCACAGTGGGGACCTAGGTTTCCAGGAGTTGAGCACTGGTTATAGTGTGTACACAGCATAAGCTTAGCCCACAACTTCCCAACACCAGCCACAGAGAAGCAAAGGAACAAGAGCTGAGGCAGACATCTGGGTGGCCAGTTTAGTGCCAGAGGCATCTTCACCTACCACTTAGGAGCAAGTGTGAGCACCACGGCCTTGTTGGCCTGATGGCAGCTTATGGTGTTGCAATGGAAGAACACTTTACAACATGTTCCCCTCCACCATACCCACCAACATTTCTCCGATGAAAATAGGGACATCCCATTAAATCATGATAATTTTGCTATTTATACCCCACACATCTTACTGGGTTGCCACTCTGGGCAGCTTCCAACATATATAAAGGTAAAGGGACCCCTGGCCATTAGGTCCAGTCGTGTCCGACTCTGGGGTTGCGGCGCTCATCTCACTTTATCGGCCAAGGAAGTCAGCGTACAGCTTCCAGGTCATGTGGCCAGCATGACTAAGCCACTTCTGGCGAACCAGAGCAGCACACGGAAACGCCGTTTACCTTCCCGCCGGAGCGGTACCTATTTATCTACTTGCACTTTGACGTGCTTTCGAACTGCTAGGTTGGCAGGAGCAGGGACCGAGCAACGGGAGCTCACCCCGTCGCTGGGATTCAAACCACCCACCTTCTGATCGGCAAGCCCAAGAGGCTCAGTGGTTTAACCCACAGCGCCACCCACGTCCCTTTTTCCAACATATATAAAAACATAATAAAACATTAAAGATAAAAAAACCTCCCTATATAGGATTGCCTTCAGATGGTTCAGGGGTCAGATAATGCCAACATTTCTCCAATGAAAATAGGGACAGCTTCTCTAAGTCAGGGATGTCCCTGGAAAATAAGGACACTTAGAGGGTCTGCATACACACTACCCAAAAAATCTACTGTCTTCTCCTTGGCTGGCATACATACCTACTGTGTGACCAGGAAAAAGTCCCTCTGTCTAGAATCAATATGCACTGTATATATGGCAGACTACATTTATAAGAGTTTAAAAGCTAGTGATGCATGACTGTTACATTTTTTGCAGTCTAAGCAATGTGAATTGGCAACATGCCCCTTTCATAGCATATCCTCTGAAGAGGCACACAGGGGAGTCACGCTGTTGAAAGAAAACAATACTAGTTTGTAAGGAGCTACGAAACTCATTATTTTTGCTACAAGAGACTAACACAGCTACTCTTCTGGAAAATGTTCTAACTTAAATGTGGTGGGATTTCTGATTTGTTTGTTTTTTCTGGTTCTTTCCCATAGGCTGTAGTCCTGTACATGCTTTAGTTCAGTGAGACTTGCTCCTGAACAAAGATGAATAGGACTGGGTTTCATCTATCCCATCTCTGCGTGGAAGATTGTAATAGTCTTGCTGAGACATTAATTCTGCAAATGGCCTCCACAAATCTAATTAATCCCTTTGGCACTGATTGTAAATGGCACGAAAGTGTTATGTTGCCCTTTTGGACAGATTGGGATTTAATAGTCAATGGCAGCGATGGAAGCAATGATTAAGCATTACTGGATGTGAGCCAACTAAAGTTAAACATTGGTAATTTCCATTGATTTGAATGTGAAATCATTGATACTTAGTGGTCCATAGCTTTAGCTGGACTATAACTAATGTTAACAAATATTTATTAATCAACTGCATCTCCTGCTGTTGCATGGAGCTTCCCATGGGTCTCTCACCCAGATTACCGATCAGGTCTGATGTTGTTCCCAGATTATCATGCCCATGGTTCAGTGCTGGGCATGACCTTGTACACACTGATTTATTTATTGATTAGCTCAATTCCTAATTGCCATTGGTTGCTTATGATCCCAGGGTGGTTTACCATTCAAACCGACACAATAAAATTAAGTTGCTGAGAATTGCAGGTGGGTAGAGGACAAGGGATGCGGGTCTAAACCACTGAGCCTTGACCTTGATGATCAAAAGGTCAGAGGTTCAAATCCCTGCGACCGGGTGAGCTCCCATTGCTCGGTCCCTGCTCCTGCCAACCTAGCAGTTCGAAAGCACACCAAAAGTGCAAGTAGATTAATAGGTACCACTCCAGCGGGAAGGTAAACAGAGTTTCTGTGTGCTGCTCTGGTTCGCCAGAAGCGGCTTAGTCATGCTGGCCACATGACCCAGAAAAACTGTCTGCGGAAGCGGACAAACACAGGCTCCCTCGACCTGTAAAGTGAGATGAGCCCAGAGTCGTTCGTGACTGGACTTAACTGTCAGGGGTCCCTTTACCTTTACCTAGAGAACAATATATTGGCCTAGATAGGCAATTGGCATGATCCAGCAGGTTCAATAAGCAATTTAAAATCAATTGCAGCAAGTGGACATCATCTTGTACAACCTCCTCCCAAGCCCTGTGTGCAAAGCTACATTTTTAACTGGCTCCAAAAACCAAGTATTGAAGGTACCAGTTGTACCTCTGAGCAAAGGCTGTATACATGGGGTGCCACCACAGAGAAGGTCCTGTTTTGTGTCACTTTACAGTGGCTGATGTACACAGTCATGAGACAACTACTAACTTTCCTGGTAAATAATATATTGAACATTTAAAGACTCCAGATATTTATGAGTGGAACAGCACTTACACAGTTTCATGAAGCCCCTCAGCTGGTTTCTAGCTGAGGAATGAATGGTAGATATATCTGATAATTTTCAAATTATCAGCAATGTTCTATACCAGATCCATTCTTATTTGCAATCCACAGCCCTTTTTTCTTCTTTTTAAACAAGATTTTATTTGGTGTCCACTTTAGGTTATGTGTGTGCATTAAATACCTAGTTGTAATTTTCTTACTTAGTAGGGAAAATATACATTTTAATGATTCCATATGTATGCAATAAATTATTGTCATGCTTTCTCCATAGATTTTAACAAAAACAGTGGAATATATTTATAGAAGCCATGAGTCAAATCCTTTAAGCAAATGCTTAAAGATTATTTTTTAAAAACAATTTGTTACATATAATTTGCTACATCATTATAATTGCGCAGGGACTATAATAGAACACCCACATAATATAAGCACAGCACAAACTGAGATAAGGCTTAACTTCACATAATACAACCACTGACTGGGTTACTTTAATAGGGTAAAATTACAATTCCTGCCCCCTGTTAGTGGTTCATATTTTCATAAAGTGCTGATTTCCCCCTTTAATCTGAATTTTAATTGTTTTTCTAATATGCCCTGAAGTGATAATGAATAGGTATGATTTAGCCAAATTATAGAGAGTGAGGAATGTGTGAACATGTGAAGAAATATAACTGCTATGTGAATTATATACTTAGTCCAAAGAGTTAATTTGCTCAGGACCACAGCAGGAAAGAAAAGAGTTCAGTTCACCCCTCCATGCCTGCTGTGAACATCATAGTTATCAGCACCTCTCAGCTGATTTTACCTGTAGGCTCTTTTTTTCTTTTTTAAGGAGTCCAGGGCACTAAACAACAAAACAGCCATGCAATACAAATTAAAAGGAATTAAAAGCAATTGGAAACATCTGAAAACATTTGAAAACAATAGAATAAGGGCAAAATCTGGCTATAAGTCCAAGTGGGAAAAGGGGCAGGTGTCTGACAGGGTGAGGTGGTGGCCTCAGGCAGCGAGTGGTGGAGGGACAGAGGTAGCAGGGAGGCAAAGGAGCATCTCCACCCCCATCGTTCAACCCGGGCACTGAGGTCCAGCTCCAAGGGTCTTTTGGCGGTTCCCTCACTGTGAGAAGCAAAGCTACAAGGAACCAGGCAGAGGGCCTTCTCAGTAGTGGCACCCGCCCTGTGGAACATCCCCCCATCAGATGTCAAAGAAATAAACAACTATCTGACGTTTAGAAGACATCTGAAAGCAGCCCTGTTTAGGGAAGTTTTTAATGACTGATGTTTTAATGCATTTTTAATCTTTTGGTGGGACGCGGATGGCGCTGTGGGTTAAACCACAGAGCCTAGGACTTGCCAATCAGAAGGTCGGCGGTTCAAATCCCCGCAATGGGGTGAGCTCCCGTTGCTCGGTCCCTGCTCCTGCCAACCTAGCAGTTCGAAAGCACGTCAATGTGCAAGTGGCGGTAAATGGTGTTTCCGTGCACTGCTCTGGTTCGCCAGAAGCGGCTTAATCATGCTGGCCACATGACTTGGAAGCTGTACACTGGCTCCCTCGGCCAGTAAAGCGAGATGAGCGGCGCAACCCCAGAGTCGGTCACAACTGGACCTAATGGTCAGGGGTCCCTTTACCTTTACCTAATCTTTTGTTGGAAGCCGCCCAGAGTGGCTGGGGAAGCCCAGCCAGATGGGTGGGGTATAAATAATAAATTATTATTATTATTATTATTGGCAGGGCTGCACGTGTGTGCACCATGTGGCCTCAGGTGAAGGATGCTGTCCTAACACAAATGTTGAAATAAGATTCGACTGCCAGTCCAGCTGGAACTGTAACTGTAAGTGGAAATGGGGAGGACCAACTTGTTATTTCCTGCAGGCAGCAAAATGGCTTCTGCTGGCCCTGGGTGGGAAATTGCATTTGACTCCAGAATCCTTTGTGGCTGCTGTGTGAGGTAATAGGTACAACAGCATCCTGTCCTCTTTTCTTTTACTAAACAGTTTTCTGACTCAACCATTTTCTGCGCAGCATGACACCCACTTTGGGTAGACCCACTGAGAGGTTCCAGACACACACTGCACACTCATCCTTTTCATATCACGGTAATTGTATGGGACTTAATATTATTGGGAATAATCCAATGTCACTTTTATAGTTCCATCAGTGCAAGCATTTAAACTTGCTAGACTCCCCCTCCTCTGGCACACTGTTCTTGGACTTCTCCTGACCCCCCCAAACTAATTTTGAGGGGGGAGCCCCATTGCTCAAACAGAAGTAGTAGTAGTAATAATAATAATAATAATTTATTATTTATGCCCCACCCATCTGGCTGGGTTTCCAACAAAACACTAAAATAAAATAACCTATTAAATATTAAAAGTTTCCCTAAACAGGGCTGCCTTCAGATGCCTTCTAAAAGTTTGGTAGTTGTTGTTCTCTTTGACATCTGGTGGGAGGGCGTTCCACAGGGCGGGTGTCACTACCGAGAAGACCCTCTGCCTGGTTCCCTGTAACTTGGCTTCTCGCAGTGAGGGAACTGCCAGCAGGCCCTTGGAGCTGGACCTCAGTGCCCGAGTTGAACGATGGGGGTGGAGATGCTCCTTTACCTCCTTCAGGTATACTGGACCGAGGCCATTTAGGGCTTTAAAGGTCAGCACCAACACTTTGAATTGTGCTCAGAAACGTACTGGGAGCCAGTGTAGCTCTTTCAAGGCCAGTGTTATATGGTCTCAGCGGCCGCTCCCAGTCACCAGTCTAGCTGCCGCATTCTGGATTAATTGTAGTTTCTGGGTCACCTTCAAAGGTAGCCCCACATAGAGCGCATTGCAGTAGTCCAAGCGAGAGATAACCAGAGCATGCACCACTCTGGTGAGACAGTCTGCGGGCAGGTAGGGTCTCAGCCTGCGTACCAGATGGAGCTGGTAAACAGTTGCCCTGGACACAGAATTGACCTGTGCCTCCATGGACAGCTGTGAGTCCAGAATGACTCCTAGGCTGCACACCTGGTCCTTCAGGGGCACAGTTACCCCATTCAGGACAAAGGAGTCCTCCACACCCACCCACCTCCTGTCCCCCAAAAACAGTATTTCTGTCTTGTCAGGATTCAACCTCAATCTGTTAGCCGCCATCCATCCTTGCACAGGGCTACAGCTGATGGAATTTCTTAGGTCAACCTCATCCATTACGCCCTGGCTTGAACATGCCTGGACCCTGAGTTCATCATCTGACACCCTTCTCCAAATACCTCTTGTGAAATACATTTGGAGAGGGGGTGACCAAGAAGAGGGCCTTTTCGATTGCATCCTCAGCAAGGCCTACGTGGTACACTTTGGATGTCAGGTTAAGTTGCACCTTTTCTCCCTGGCTTTGAAGGGATTATAATAATCACATTTATTGCTGTTTGTGTGTATGGGGTGTGCTGTTTTATTGTTAAACTTGATGGTTGCTTTTAAAATTTGTCTATGAGTCATCTAGAGATGTTTTGTATTAGGCTACAAATAAAACAACTCCCCCAACCCGCACTTTGACTACTAAGTCTAACAGTTGCATTGCAGTGTAACAAATGACGTTTGCCAGAGTAGGGTTACATGGTTACTACGTATGTCCCTGCAGAGGCTTCCTTGCTACCCACAGTCTTGAAATAATCATTCCTTTGTAGCCTTTTGAATTGGCTGCAATGTGTGTGTGGCCGAAGGGTGTTGTGTACAGTGCTCACAACAGTTTAGCTGGTTTGCAAATGTGTGCCCACTGGCCAGAAAAGCTTGATGACCTGTGTTAAATAAAAGGAAAATACTTTACAACAGTGGGGAATAGCGAGTCATTGGAATAGGAAAAAGGCATCCACTTAAAAAATAAACAATTCCTTATGGATCGCTGCTATGACGGTTGCAAAGGCACTCACTCCCCAAACTGCTGCTGCTCCCCAATCTATCTGGATGTTGTACAACTTGCATCAGCCCAACTTTGTTAATGTTGGGGAGGGTGGGCTTCTGCTGTCTAACACAAGCAGTATATTTTGCAGCCATCAGTAAAATAAAATAATTTATTTCTTGTACACACAGCTCATCTAACTGGGTTGCCCCAGCCAATCTGGGCAGCTTCCAACAGAATACAGTGGTACCTCGGGTTAAGTACTTAATTCGTTCCGGAGGTCTGTTCTTAACCTGAAACTGTTCTTAACCTGAAGCACCACTTTAGCTAATGGGGCCTCCTGCTGCCACTGTGCCACTAGAGCCCGATTTCTGTACTTATCCTGAAGCAAAGTTCTTAACCTGAAGCACTATTTCAGGGTTAGCAGAGTGTGTAACCTGAAGCGTATGTAACCCGAGGTACCACTGTGCAAAAGAACAAACCTGAGAGACCCTAGGAGCCAACTCCTGGGGGCCGAGGTATCTTTGCCCTCCTTAAAATATTTGATGGGCAGGACCCCCCCCCCAAGTCGAAAAGCACTGCCATTCAAATGGTGTGTGTGCATCATATCTTGTGATGAATTGTGCAGGGTGGGGCTTACCTGGGCCACCCCAATATCTCATTCAAGTTGGCACCCCTGTGACGGGCCCGCCCAAGGAGGAGCGTGAATTTCTCTGAGACCACACAAGCCACGCTCCAAGCGGTGGAGGAGCCACAGGGGTGCCAATTTGAATAAAATATTGGGGAGGCGGGGCAGGTAAGCCCCACCCCACCCCGCATAATTGATCACATGGCAGGGCACACCCACACTATTTGAATAAAAAAAATCCTTCCAGTAGCACCTTTAAGACCAACTAAGTTAGTTCTTGGTATGAGCTTTCGTGTGCAAGCACACTTCTTCAGATTCTTCAGTGTGTATCTGAAGAAGTGTGCTTGCACACGAAAGCTCATACCAAGAACTAACTTAGTTGGTCTTAAAGGTGCTACTGGAAGGATTTTTTTTATTTTGACTATTTGAATGGTATTGCCCATCAACTGTGGGGGCGGGGGGGTTTCCAGGTCCCTCCAATATTTTATGGGGTACGACGACGAAGGGACCTCGGCGCGTAGGAATTGGCTCCTTTGCAGGGATCTCTGGGCTCCTGCTGGATTTTGGGGGGTGGGGAGGCTCTTTAGAATTAAACAAGCTCTGGGCGCTGCTTTCCCCTATGTAAGAACAGGGATTCCATTCGCGGAGTCTCCTGAGTGAGACTCGCGGCTGCTCTTGTCGACCCAGCGGACTGTTTGCAGTCCCGGCCTTTTTGCTGAGGAGCGGTTTGTCAGTCCCGCCGCGGCTCCTCCTCCCGCCCAGAGACCTTTCTAGAGACTTGAGGGACGCGGGAGCAGCGGGGTTTTTTTTTTCAGCCTTTCTTCGCGTTCAAACTCGGAAAGAGAAACTGTGGCCCGCCGTGTGTGTGTGAGGGAGAAGAGGGCGCAGTACTCCGGCTGCTGCCTTTTTTTCTCCGACCCCTTCCGTTCGCCTCAGCCCTGAAGGCGGGAGTCCCTCGTCAAATCCCCGAAGCCCAGTCGCTCCCACCCACGTGAGGAGGGGCCGCCGCCTGGTCCTGTCAGGAACCCGTCTGTCGGTGCCCTGGTCTGAGGGGAAGGAAGGGTGAAGCAACAGGTTCCCGCGCGCCGGGCGGGGGCCGAGTGCTGTTCTCGACGCCGCGCTCAGCAGCAAAGCTGAAGGCAGCTTTGGCTGTGCCGCCTCCGAGGAACGGCTCCTTGTGCCCCGGCTGGCATTATATCCGGGCATTGCGAGGCGCAGAGGGGTCTCCCCGCAGTCTCGGAAGCGAGGAGCGGAGCTCGTGCGCCAACAAGGCTTGTACCTCGCTCACGTGAGGCGACGCTTCCTCGCCCGACTCTGTGTGGCAATAGGTATACACGGAGGTGTGGTCCGCGCAACGGGAAAGAAAGAAAAAAGCTCAGTCCCTCGCGGCACGTGGACACGAGTTGGCCAAGGACAGTTCGGAGTCCACCCCGCGGATTTCTCTCCCCTCCCCAGCCTGGCTGGCAAGCAATCCCAAACGGAACCGGCTGGAAGCGATGCGTTCCTCCGGGAAGCCGTGGTGGCACCTTTTGGGCCAGATCAGCGCGCTGAGGAGCCGGGAGGGGAGTCGATAAATGGGCAGGGCGGCGGGCCCATTTCTTTTGAGCGCCTTTCAAAGTGAGGGAATAAGGGTCCGGCGGGTGACTTTTTTCCTTCTCCACATGTGGCAAAAAAAGTCTCTCAAGCGCCACGTCGACGAGGCGCACACACGCAAGCGCGTTCTTTTGAAAAACTGAAGCGATCCGAGGTGCGCCTGCTTGCGCGCCGAACGCAACAGGTGCTGAGCAGGGCGCTCGCTCGCAGGGCGCTCCTGAGGAGAGGCGCCGAGCGAAGCAAAGAAGAGGGCCCTTTTTGGCGCGCGCCATCCTCCTCCCTCCCCCTCTCTCTCCACCCCTCCTCCTCCCTCCCCCCCGGAGTTGGGGGAGTCGCCCACACGCCGCCTTGTTGCCCTAGAGACGGGCTTCCCCGGCTCTCGCTCTGTCTCTCCGGCGCTCGCTGGCCCTCCCCCTTCTGGTGGCCCCTCCCTCCCGCCGCAGGGGGTCCAGTGAGCGCGCGGGCGGGCGGAGCCGTCGGGGGCTGGCCCGGGGAAAGGGATCCTCCCCCCCCTCCTGCCTGCTGCGCGTGGCTCAGACGTCAGGAGGAGCCCGAGCGGGCAGGAGGCAGCGCCCATCTCCGCCGCTGCCAGAGTGTCGGCGGCTGCCGGACGGGGCAGAGGGAGAGAAGTGGGAGGGAAGGAGGCGCTTCCTGGCTGAGGCGAAGTCAAAAGTCGACGCGGCGCGGCAAGCAAGGGAAGGAGCGAAGGAGCCAGCGGGGGGCGGGCGGGCGGGCGCGCGCCATGGCCGACGTCTTCCACAACCCGGAGCCCGGAGCGGGTCCCGACGCGGCGCGGGGCTTCGCCCGCAAAGGGGCCCTCCGGCAGAAGAACGTACACGAGGTCCGCGACCACAAATTCATCGCGCGCTTCTTCAAGCAGCCCACCTTCTGCAGCCACTGCACCGACTTCATCTGGTAAGGAGCGAGCGCGGCCTCAACCCCCCCACCCCAACCCCCCGCCCGAGAACCGGGCGCTGCGCTGCGGTGGCTGCAGAGGGGGAACTCCAGCGGCTCCCTCTCCGCCTTGCCTTTCCTCCAGCCGGGAGCCTCGCAGTCTTCCACTCCCGAAGAGGCAGGCGAGGCGGGCGGGCGGGCGGGCAGGCAGGCAGGCAGGCTGGCTCTCTCCCCGCGCCGCCTCAGCGCTGTTAGTCATCTCCTTCCCTTCAGCCGCTCGGCAGACTTCACAGGTGAAGGACTTGGGGCAGAAAGAGAGACACACTCTCTCTCTCCCCACCGGCAGGAGGAAGTGCTTGAGGTTCGCCGTCTCTCCGGGGGCTCCGTCGGTTCGATGAGACCCCAGCGCACTGCTTCCCCGCTGACAGGAGCTCTTTTCCCCGCCCCATGCAGTCGCATGTATGGGAGGCGTCTCTCCTTCTTACTTTCCTCCTACAGATAGGGAGGGAGGGAGGGAGGCACCACCCCTGTGTGGGGTGGTTCATGTGGCGCTGCATTTTTCATCGGGGCACACAAACACTTCTGGGCCAGGCTGACCCAATGGACTCAGTTTTCCTGCACTCCAACTTGCCAGAAAGGATCTTTCTACTTTAAGGCTCTTGGGGGATGTAGTGCAGCACCTTTTTCACGTGGAAAGAGAGCTGACTCCCTCCCACCCCACAAATATGTCAACCCATTTATGCACATCTGGAAAAACCCCCAACACCAGTCCTTCTGTCTATTTCACTGCTCCGCTGACCACATCTGGGGGGGGGAATTAGCGCCTTTAGATAGACCTTCTGTACCACACATGCATGCACACCCCATAAAAGCCCATTTGATTTCATACAGTAAAAGACTTCCACCCCCACCCAGTACCGTGCTCTCAGAACCAAAAACTTCTCCTACGACGCAACCCGTTTTGCTGGGATCCTGAAACGACACTCTTTTTTAAAGGGAAGGCTCTGTAGCCCCCTCCTTCTCAGCCGCCACACTCTTGCGCTGAAGAGAGAGCCACACCAGCTGTATCTTCCAGAGGAAGCTGGTTGTATCCAGAACTCCGTTCATCACTCCCACTGATATGAAAGCAACTCCAATATGAGTCTTCCTGTGCAGACCAGCACACACACACTCTCTCTCTTCCATCTACAATCCTCTTCTTGGTCCTTGAGCTGGCTTCCTTCTGAAACAGTCTCACCCTGTCCCCCTCTGGACACTTAAAATCCATTTGCACTGATGCAGATGCAGACCAGGCTCTACACCAGCGGTGATGGGAAATGGTTGGCTGTCTGCTTTTGTTAGAGAGCAACTCCCATAATCTCTGGCCATTGGCCATGCTGTTTGGAGTGACCCATCTTTTCCAAGTTGTTTGGGATGTGCAGATTTTTTCAACTCTAGCATGACAAGCTGCCGATTTTCTCACTCTGCATCTCACAAAGTTCCCTCTTCTGTGCAACTATTAGAGACACAGAAACCTTGTCCTCCGCATCTCCTTGTTGTTTCCATGAGATCCCGGTTTTTGTTCCTGGCACCTCCAGGTAGCACTTGGAATGGTGCCTGCTTGAGCTCTTAGAGGGCTGCTGCCAGTTAGTGCGGACAGTATTGCGCTAGATGGATCGCGAGTCTAACTGCGTAAGGCTGCTCTTTTTCTATTTCACTATTTCGTGTGAGATTCTTTCCCACTGTTGCACCATGATAAGTACTCTTCTGTCCTTCACCTCCCACCCCAGATCAGGAAGTCAAGGAACTGGTGTTAACTGGGGAGCAACACTGTCATAGATTGGATTGCACACTGTATAACTCTCCCAACATCACAGCAGAAACATATGGAGTGAGATTTGTCATCCCCACGCTGAAAGTGTTATATGCAAACAACACCAACAACACCTGCTTAAGGGATCGTTCTAAATACCATTCAGCCACAGGGGGCAACTTCCGTAAGCACCTGCATGGTATAGTGGTTAGAGTGTCAGACTAAGACCTGGGAGTTCAGGGTTCAAATCCCCACTTGGCTGTTAAGCTAACTGGAGTGATTTTGGGTCAGTCGCTGCCTCTCAGTGGGGAGAGGGAGAGGAGAGGGAGAATTGTGTGCTCTGCATTGAGCTGCTTGGACAAAAAGATGGGATATACCGTATTTTTCTATGTATAAGACGAGGTTTCCCCCCTAATTAGGGGGGTGTCTTATGCACGGATATATCTCTCCCCCCCTTTTCTTAAATCTGAGTCCCCCAAAATAGGGGGCATTTTATACCTGGGGGTGTCTTATAGAAGGAAAAATATGGTAAATGCAACAACAACAACAACAATACAAAACAGATGCAAGACACCCTCTTCCTCCATCACCCTCAATTGTCCTTTTTCTATGTCTCATCTTTGCAAAATGGCTTTTTGGAGTTTCATCTTTCCATACACAAAGTTTCTTTGTTGCACAGCCATAGATACAAGATTTTGTCTCTTACCATAGGACTTTGTAGGATGCTGCCTTATACCGAGTTAGACCAATGGTCCATCTAGCCCAGTATTGTCCATGCTGTCTGAAAGCAGTTCTCCAGGGCTTCAGACAGATTTCACTCCCAATCCTACCTGGGGATGCTAGGGATTGAAAAAATCTTATACATTATTGTACTCTGTACTGCACCAGCTTTATCTAGTGAGACTTCCAACTGCATTTCACTTGAGATAAAGAGAACCCTTCTTCAAATTTCTTAAACTCACTGATGGAAATTCCCTGTAGTGATGCTATGGGCTGTCAGTTGCCTTGTGTATTTGGCTGCTTTACCAACTTACTTAGGTAGAGGCTTAACTAACCAAGTTTCTGCCCCCCTGTTGTCTGCTGAAGTACAATTTGCTACCACCCTACTGCACCCTAAAGTTTACTGTACGTGCTTATCTCTTGTCTATCGTGTGCAATCAGTTTATTGACTTTAAAGGCATGCTCCATGGAGGATCCAACCCTTGCAATCTAATTATTTTCTGTAGCTGATCTCTTGCCTGCCCTTTTGGCCAGTCTGCACTCAAGATGTTCAGATGGATCTCTCAACGTTTTTATTTTTATTTATTTAAAAGCGGCTGAAGTGAGTGGGGTGGGGAGAGATTTTGAATTAGGTCAGAGCAGTAGTGCTGGAGGATTTCAGCGCTTTCCCCATGCTGTTTTCCCCATGCTATCCCATCCTGAAGTAAAATTGAGGGGAAAGCACAGTTCCTGTATTATTTCCCTGAAGGGTAAAACAGCAGCTTTCCGTATGTGTTGACTGTAGATCAGGAAAATAGGGTGTGGAAATACGATTTCCCCATGCCATGCCATTGGTCCAATCAAATTCACAGTCCTCCAAAGTAAAAATTTAAAATATCTGCAGATCTACTCATGGAGCTCCTATTATCATATGTAGTTTGGCTTTTGCTTACCTAGCTAACAAGGAAATTGTTGTACATAAATTTCACCCAGGGGAGTTATTTTCTGCTACAACCCTACTCTCTAGAAGTTTTACTTATTGTATGTTATGTTATATTCACTTTTCTACTACCTGTTGCAATCCAACCTGTGTCAATGTACAAGTTAAAATGATTTTAAAAAGCAACAGCACAGTAACATTGCAACATTAGAGGTGGCATCCAGCAAAGTACTTCTCCTAGCAGAAGGACTTTGGGCTGTGCCACAGAACTTCCCCTCTCCTTATATGCACCCTCCAAATTGGTCGCTGGTTTTCCTAACATTAAACTCCAGAAAAGGCTGAAATGCACAAGTAGGCTTTTAAGAAGTGCTAAAATATATTTGCAGTTGTCAGAGCTCTGAGGGGAGGCGATTCTGTAAAAAGGGGGCTACCACTGAGAAGGCCCTTCACGCTAGTTGCCCAACCCAGACGAACTCTGCAGCTGAGCAGAATATTCAGATGGCAGTAGGGAGAGAGAGCTGCTCCTGCAGGTATCCTGGTTGGCAGACATCGAAACCTTGAACTTAGCCCTGTAGTTTATGGGCAGCCCATGCAGCTCCTTTAGTAGTGGTGTAATATGTGTGTGGTAGGATACTCCACTGAGTAACCTTGTTACACGGTTGCAGCATTCTGCAGCAGCCCTGGCTTTGGAACCAATCTCAAGCAAAGTCCCAGATGATGGAGCAGATTCACGCTATCCAGTCTAGAGGATTGTTCACAGCGGCCAGGCTATCCCGATCTGGAAACAGACATTGTAGGTGTACCTGCCAAAGGCGGCATTCACTTATAGCTACCACTGCCACCTGAGCTTCTGTGGATAAATACGAATCAAAGATTACACCCAAACTGTGCTATTACCTGTTTCTGGAAGCAGGAGCCACCCATCTCCCCACAGGACCTCCCAATGCCAGGACTGAATTACAGTGGTACCTCTGGTTATGTACTTAATTCATTCCGGAGGTCCATTCTTAACCTCAAACTGTTCTTAACCTGAAGCACCACTTTAGCTAATGCGGCCTCCCACTGTTGCCGCGTGATTTCTGTTCTCATCCTGAAGCAAAGTTCTTAACCCGAGGTACTATTTATGGGTTAGCGGAGTCTGTAACCTGAAGTGTATGTAACCTGAAGCGTATGTAACCCGAGGTACCACTGTACAATTTTTGGCCCTCATCTTAGCCTCTTCCTGCACCCATACACTTGTTCAGGAGCTGCCATAAGATGCCAGTGAACTCATAACAGAGTGCATTCTCTTTAACCGCAGCATAAGTTGTCCTACCCATTGAATTCATTTACCGTAGTTTTTCTTTCTCCTATATATATTCCCCTTTAGCACCTGGGTTATGTCATGTACACCGTGCTTCCATGCAGCTGTTCCACTTAACCTTGATTCTGTAACCACTTCGTGCATATAAGCATTTGTGTGCATGCTGCCCTTCTTCTTACACAGCCCTGCCACTTTACAAACTCTTATGATTCTGCAGTTGCTTAGGATGAGATTGCTTGGATCTCTTGCACTGAGTTTGGTATTTCCCTTTTTTGTGTTTCCTGTTGCTGCCTCTGGTGGGCAAGGGGATTTGAAAATACTTTTGCAGATTGCACCTCTTAGATGTGCATACTCATAAATAAGATTTATGCACATAGCCGATATGGAGGAAACTAATAAAAACCACTCAGGAGCCACAAGGGGATAAAGCAGTGCTTTCTTTCCTCGAGACAATGTCAGGCTGTTACAATGCCAGCTAGCTGAAGTGGTGTTGTACGTCGTTTGCATGCACATATCTGGCTGTGGTTTAGATTGAATGGTTGTGCACTTTCCCTCCATGGGCTCATCTTGAATGAAGAAAAACAAGTGTTCATGTTGTCTTATTGTGAATTGCTTGCATCCAAATACATCCATTTTATTCGCATGCTGCAACTTATTTGTCCGAGAGCCCTTGGTATGGACTGGATACTCAGCCATTCCCATAGTATCAGCTATGAGAGAACCGTAGGACTTCCAGGTGTCAGGTCTATCCTCACAGGCAATCCTACCTTTTACACACATTCAACATGTGTGTGACTGTGTGTACATGCATCATGCCGAGCCAGAAGTGAATTTAAAAATGGCTAAAATGGCCCCAGAAGAGGCACGAAGAAGCCAGAAAAGGTGCAGGAACAGCACCTACCAATCCCATGGGCCTTCACAATTGCAATCCCAAGAGTCCTTGCACCAACGATTGAGGCCTGTGGAGAGTTTGAGCTTGAGGAAGGAGGTTGGGAGAGAGGGGTTTTGTTGGAGTTTTTGGAGTTGGTTTTTTTAGCTGTTCTTTGAGATGGCACCTAAATGCACAGCATAGTCATGTTCTTTGGGGGATGACAAACAAACCCAAGAGGCAGCGAGTGGTGCCCATGCTGGAGGAGGAATTGGAAGTTGTGAACTGTTTAGCAGGCAGCACAAGCAGGTGTTATGTGGCATGCAAGTTTGGCAGGAAAGAATCCAGCTTAAGTGCCGTTAAGGTACAGGAGAAGAAAATCCGGGCATCGGAGGCGGCGAGTGCATGTACAACTACAACTGCCAAGGTCCCCAGCCATGTGCAGGATGAGGCCCTGTTGAAGGCACATGAAGCACTGAATCTGTGGCTAAAGGCCATGAACCGCCAGCATATCCCCATTGATGGCAGCACCTTGCGCAAGAAGACTCTCAGACTGTATGTGCACTTCAGGCAGCCTGAGAAGGAGTTCTGAGCTAGTTCTGGCTTGCTGACCCACTTCAAACAATGCTTCGATTTGAAGAACATTGGCACCTGTGTTGAAACTGCATCCATGGACCATGAGGCTACCCAAAAATGTCCTGACCAACTGAAGAGACAGAAGCGCCAGCTGCCCATCATCATGTTCCTCTGCAAGACACCATCAGCTCCACCAATTGAGTCTCACCCACAGCCAAGCACTTTGGGGGTACCGGTCCGCCCTGCTTGTCATTGTTTGCAAATCATCCTTCAGCAATGAGGAAGACTGAATGTCTCCATTGCCACCATTCCTACCTTGTCTGGTAGGGCTGCTGGTTTGTAAAAGGGTTTTTCTAGGGTTCCCAGAGGTTCAGATGGTGTTTGCAGGATGCTTCAATTATACGCAAGGTGACATGGAATGTAACCCCCCCGTAAATGGGGGGTTGCCTGTACTTTGGAGGAAGCATTCTGCTTGTCAGATGATACTTCGAATCCAGTGTTTGTTACTAAATATTTTTGTATTGCCTTGGTTAGGAAGAGCACAAGGGTAGCTTCCAGTGTCTCCTTTTAAAATACATACAAGCAAAAGCTGAGAACTTTGTGTTGCATGTGCATTAAAGGAAAATGTATGGATTGTGAATGCATGAACCCTTAATACTTTAGATATTTTGTGTTTGTTTTGTGCTGTTGTATCAGACTTTGAGTACTAAGTGTTGTCTAAGAAGTGCCGAAACAAAGGTTTACTTGGCCTTGACGTCCTGTCACAGGGGAAAGCCTGTTTCTAAACCTATGCCCACTTACTTGTGATAAGTTCTGCTTAATACAGTGGGGCTTATTTCCAGGTAAACATATATGTTTGCACTTGCAGCCCTTCATGATATTTATCCCAAGGCGGTTTACAATATAATTGAAATAAAACAATAATATACAATAAACAAGTTAAATGATGTGATTACATAATTAATGCAACACACACTTAAAATATCATTTGAAGCAGTCAAGTTAAGAAGCATTCAATTCCAGTGTTTTAAAAGCATCCCAATACTATTTTGGAAGACAAACCCAATTAAAATGGATAGGCTTGTCTTATGGGTCTATTGCATATCATTCCACTTCTGTGTACTTGTTGAGAAGTCCATCATATGGGCATGCAGAAATTTGGAGAGAGAAATGAGGAGGTGATAAAAATGATATAGCTGTTTACATTTTAAAAATAATGCCCAATTTACTTAATGTAATTAGAAGAGGAAAATAATTGGGGGGGGGGTGGAATGAAACAAAAAGAAGAGTAGAGTTATATAGATATAAAATTGCTGTAGGGCCCATTTAATCATGTTTATAATGATAGCAAATACATTTTAAAACTGCATTGATAAAAGGCACTTAATCACAGGGTGCATTTGAATGGGGAAACATATCCTGTGGCTGGCAGGTGACAAGAAAAGTTGTGTTCTACTGCCTTTTCCAGCTAGGAAGGATTTTTAATATTTCTCAGAGACAGCATGCAGTAACCTTTTTCTGCTTCAAATATAGGCGCCTTTTTAATGAGAGTCTGGGAAACTTCAGAAAACCTGTGAATTGTAAATACAAAATTTGGGTAGCTGTTCTCTAAAGGGGCAGCACTGTTAATACCACGTTTTGGTCCCCTTCAATGAAGGATCAGGAAAAAGTCTGTACCACTCAACTTCAATTTATTACTAATATATATAGAGAGAGAGGGAGGGAGAAATTGCAGCCTTAACCCTTTCCTGCTTTGCTTCTATGTTTTCAATACAGTAAGCCCGCAACTTACACAGGGGTTACATTCCAAGAATAGCACCTAAAGCCAAAATTGTGTATAGTCAAAACACATTGGGTGCAATAGAGGGTGAGATTGCCAAAGTATTTTTTTCTGTACACCTGCCTGCTTTCCATTCCATTTTATTTATTTGCCAAGTTCGTAAAACTGAATTAGCACCAGCTAAATGTGTGTAGGTTGCAAGTGTACTGCACTTATCTTTAACTGTGTTAAAAATCAATAAATCACAGATAAAGTAATCTGTTATGTGGCATAGTTTGATTACTCATTTTATTTAGAAGTTAGTTCTGTCAAGTATAGAAACTTTTAAGAACACAAAAAAGGGATGCTCTGATTACGTATTAGTAACTTTCAGTTGCATCAGTTTAGCTGTTAATTTAGTATTATTGCTTATATTGCATTTGACCTCAACAATCCAGCTATCTTGAGACAGTTGCAGCAGTGTTTTGTAAAGGTGGCATGTATATATTTAAAAAAGTGGTTAAAATAAGCACCCGTCAATATCAGGACAGTTTTCACAAACAACATTGTTAAGCTTTGTTTGAAGTCCTCTGTGTGTTTAATTTTATTCCCACAGATTTGTGCCTATAAACAAAGTAAATGTGTGTGTGTGTGTTTGAAGTCTCCACTTCACTGTGGAAAAAACTTATGTGTGTGCCATCCTACAGTGTTGCAGGCTGCTCCTAGCAAGTAGATTTGAGTAGTATAAACTAAGTATCTGTATATAAACAACTACGAGGAAAGTATTTGTATGTTAGCTCCTTAATGTAGGTCCACCCCCCCCCCCGAAATGCATGTTAGCAAAATAAATAACAGAGGTTCTTGTGTTTTGTCAACTGGTAGAAATTCCGTCTGTCTTGCATCCTTAGATATAAGGCCAAGCTTTCTTTTTGTGAGGGTGTATGTGTTAGTTTTTCATTTAGATCCTCTTAAAAGAAGAAAAAGGCAGTAACCACAACAAAGGGGATAGGGGGACTATCAAGGCTGCATCCATCAAGAGCCATAATAGTATTAATGATATGAACCCTTACATTGTGAATATAATGCATAAATTGTATCAGCAGGTATTCTTTGCAAGTTAATTGTTCAGAATTTTTTGTTGTTGAATGTAAAGAGGCTGAGAGCAGAACTCTGTACAGGTCTACTCATAAGTAAGCGCTATTAAACTCAGTGTGACTTACTCCATAAGCAGAAGTTAAGAAAACTTATTCCTTTGACAGGAAATAATATTGCTGTTGCATATTACGACAACAACAAAAAAGCTAACTTTGTCTTTCTCTCTCTTTTTCCTTGCCTAGGGGGTTTGGCAAACAAGGATTTCAGTGTCAAGGTAAGTAAGTAATAATGGCTTCCATTTCTGCTTTAATCATGAAATCTAGGTGAAATATACCTCAAGAAGGAATTAATTATGCTAGAAAGAAAGAAAAGTATTAAATTATCTAAAAGGATGTGTATTATTTAATCATTTATTATCTCATGAACTGTGAATCATGCACAGAAGAGTTTCATTTCAGCAGAGTTTCCTAAAATTAAATGTCATGTAATCTGCATATAGAGCACTCTTTAATTTTTCATGAAAAGAATCTTTGTGGTTTATTTTTGTAGAGAACATTTTTCTTGTCGGGAGCTGCTGTCTCTGTGTGGGTGTTCTGAATAGTGGATTCGCTCTCCATTGGGCTTCCTTTAATGCTCTAATCCATCTTTTCTCTCCCTTAGTAATTTACATGGGTTTCATGAATACATTTAGGTGGACCTTTGGTCTTTATTTTAATCTGTTTATTCAACTGAATGGAGTAAAATACAGTAAACATTTTTATTGTGAATGAACTTCAATTCAATGTCAATTGTTCAGTGTTAAAATCTTGAGACAGGAAGTAACTTTATTTACATGAATTGCCTTATTGGCCATAATATGGCTGTATTTTTGTTCAGTGCTTATTTTCGCTAAACTGTAGGATATGTACAGAACACGAAACTCACAAAGCTGCCTTATGTGAAATTAAACTGTTGGTCTCCCTAGCCCAGCATAGTCTATGTTGAGACAACAGCTCTTCAGTTACTCAAAAGAGATGCACAGCTCCCAGATATTCTTTTGATTGGATATGCCCAGGATTAAACTGGGAACTTCTGCATGGAAAAACCTACAACTGAAATTTGCCCTTTCCTCATATGCTTAGGTCCATAGCCTGATTTTCTAAGGTCTGTAGGTTGATCACCATTTCAGGTTATCCCACATGACTCAATATATTTCTCACTTCAGCAACCTCCCTCGTCATAACTCATCAGTGTTCTTGTTTCTAATTGTATATGTTACGTTTTCCTACCATGGAGGCAGGTTTGATTAAGTGAGAATAGCATTTGGTCTGATGATTTCATAGATTTTAGGGCAGCTGACAGAGGCAGCTGGTGAATTTTGGAGTTGATGTGACACTTGCAGGTTAACCCCCCCCCAAAAAAACCCCCCTGTTGTCTTTTGATCTGCTTATACACCATATAACAGGGGTCAGCAAACTTTTTCAGCAGGGGGCCAGTCCACTGACCCTCAGACCTGCGGGGGGCGGATGGACTATATTTTGAAAAAAATATATGAATGAATTCCTATGCCCCACAAATAACCCAGAGATACATTTTAAATAAAAGGACACATTCTACCCATGTAAAAACATGCTGATTCCTGAACCGTCCGCAGGCCAGATTTAGAAGGCGATTGGGCCGGATCCAGCCCCCGGGCCTTAGTTTGTCTACCCATGCTGTATAGGCATGTTTTGCTAGAATGGCTGGGAGATACACATGAGTTAAGTGTGTTGTGGTGACTAAGATTTTTGTACAGTGAGCCAGGAATTTTTATTTGAGGAAGATGCTAAAGGGGGAATTAGCATTGGATATCACATTGGCTACAAAAGGCAAAAAGCGCACTTCTCCCTATGTTAAAGTTTCAAAAGCAGGCATGGTGTGGTGGGTGAGAGTATGCGCTGGGACAACTCTAGTCCAAATTGTACCTCAGTTATGTATCCACTGGGTGACCTAACCCAGCAAAATATTTTTCACTGTCACCTCCCCTGTACCTGTTTCCAGGAGAGGGATGAAGAATACTTTAGAGATAATATACAGTGGTACCTCAGGTTAAGTGCTTAATTCGTTCTGGAGGTCTGTTCTTAACCTGAAACTGTTCTTAACCTGAAGCACCACTTTAGCTAATGGGGCCTCCCGCTGCCGCCGTGCCGCCAGAGCATGATTTCTGTTCTCATCCTGAAGCAAAGTTCTTAACCTGAAGCACTATGTCTGGGTTAGCGGAGTCTGTAACCTGAAGCATATGTAACCTGAAGCGTATGTAACCCGAGGTACCACAGTATGTGAATTCCTTCAACAACTATATCAGTGCTGTGTAGTATTTTCTATATACAGTGGTACCTCGGGTTACATACGCTTCAGGTTACAGACTCTGCTAACCCAGAAATATTACCTTGGGTTAAGAACTTTGCTTCAGGATGAGAACAGAAATCGTGCAGCGGCGGCGAGGCAGCAGGAGGTCCCATTAGCTAAAGTGGTGCTTCAGGTTAAGAACAGTTTCAGGTTAAGAACAGACCTCCGGAATGAATTAAGTTCTTAACTCAAGGTACCACTGTACTAGCCCAACATTTGCAAAGATTGAGCTTCTACCCCACGCAGTGCCCTGTAATGAGAGCATACTGAAAGCCACATCTTCTAACCTGGTGTTCTTTAGTTTTTCCAGGGATACTAAAATGTGAATACATGCAGAGGCGTAGGTACCCAGTGTGGAAAATTTATTGTGTCCCCCCCCTTGATTTTTTTTTTTTTTTTGCCTGCAAACTTGGTTTTACGTTATTTCATATTTTCTTACAAAGGAATGTGGATTATGGGCCCCTGATAACAAGTAGGCGACTGTGGACAGATACTTAAATCTATAGGATGGATTGTGTTTTGGCTCCACTGAATTGAAATTTCAGCCTTCACGACATATGAAAATGGCCAAGTAAACAGTTATTTTCGTGGAGGAGGGTCAAGATATTAACTGATATGCATGAAATTTCAGATATAGCTATATAATCCCTAGTGTAGTAAGATAAGACCTTTGGAACAGGCATTTTCAAAAAAAAGTTTTTTATGAACCGCTCTAGTACGGCAGTATTGTTCCTTGATAATTTGTCACCCCCCCCCCATGATGGCACCCTGGGCTACCTGCCCCCCCCGCCCCCTCTTCCTACACCCCTGAAAACATGGCCTCCAACCTCCCTTCTAAGCATGGCGACCACAAGACCAGAGTCTGTGTGCTTGAAGCTGTCTTACCTTTTACAGACATACCTATAGGAAACTCAAGGGATGCAAGAATCTAGAGTGAAAAGCAAGCAGGAGCTATGGTTTTAAAAATTACAGTGGTACCTCGGGTTAAATACTTAATTCGTTCCGGAGGTCCATTCTTAACCTGAAACTGTTCTTAACCTGAAGCACCACTTTAGCTAATGGGGCCTCCCGCTGCCGCCATGCCGCCGGAGCACGATTTCTGTTCTCATCCTGAACCAAAGTTCTTAACCTGAAGCACTATTTCTAGGTTAGCGGAGTGTATAACCTGAAGCGTATGTAACCCGAGGTACCACTGTACATAGTTGAGAGCCAGTGTGGTGTAGTGGTTAAGAGCATAGACTTGTAATCTGGTGAACCGGGTTCGCGTCTTCGCCACCTCCACATGCAGCTGCTGGGTGACCTTGGGCTAGTCACACTTCAGTCTCTCAGCCCCACTCACCTCACAGAGTGTTTATTGTGGGGGAGGAAGGGAAAGGAGAATGTTAGCCGCTTTGAGACTCCTTCAGGTAGTGATAAAGCGAAAGCGGGATATCAAATCCAAACTCTTCTTCTAAAAATAAAAATTAAAAAATTACATAGTTTCTTCCTGTCTTGATGCTGGTTTTGCTGAAGGGGATTTATGCTGCTATATGGACTCTTCTCAAAATGGGCTATGGTGGCCTTCCAGAACTTGGTACCCTCCAGGTATTTCAGGCTGCAACTCCTTGTCACCCCTGACCTTTGCCCATGCTGGCTGGAGCCCAACAATACCAGGAGATTAACGGGTTACAGAAGGCTAGCCTTTATATGGTTTTATGGTTGAGTTGTGGTGTTCTGCCCTGCCCAGAAATGACCAAGGATTCCACCTTTGTATTGGTCTTAAAAAACAACAACACACCCATCTATTTTTCTTGAACATCCTCAATTAAAATTTTGAATTTGAGTCTGTAATGGAGGAAAACTCTTGAGTTAATTACAGGGTTGGCTTGTGCTGACAATCTGCTGAGTTGTGGTTGTATTATAAAACTGAAATATAAAACTGCTAGCCATTAAGTTCATTCTCATAGCTGTCAACTTTTCCCTTTTCTTGCGAGGAATCCTATCCTATTCGGAATTTCCCTTAAAAAAAGGGAAACGTTGACAGCTATGTTCATTCTTCAGGTGTTTAATTTCAGAAAGATAGGTTGCTTTTGTATGTGTTAACTTTGCTGTTAACATCGACATGTGCAAATGTGTGCAAATGACCATTTAAAGATGCACGTGCCTCGATTTCTGTCATTCTCCATGATTCATAGTAGCTTGGAATATTCATGAAGACTTTCTGACAGCCTTTATGCCGGTCAATGAAGTAGCTATTTTAGGCAGCTAGAATATTCAGTTATAAGCTGTCTAGGTGTGGGTTACCTGTATTTGTTGTACATGTGACTGGCTAGAATTTTGAACTGAGGCGATATGGATGGCTGTGTCTTTGTGTTACTGATTCAATAGTATAATAGTGTTATGAGTTTGTGGGTACCAGACTCCCCTAAATTCTTGGATCCAGTAAATGTTAAAATATAAGCCAGGCCAGTTTCCTGACCAGGAAATTGCCTGGGGTGTAGGCTGTTAGGGGAATGGAAGGTGATGAGTCATTAAGAAAGTCATTAAGAAAGCAAAGGCTCTGTGCCAGACTGCAAGTGGGTGGGGCCCCTCCTCCAGATCTGCAAAGGCAGAGTTTGAGGTAGAGGGTTCCGGCCTGACTGGGATGGAGGGGAAAGGTTTCAGTCTGGTAAAGGTGGCTGGAGAGAAGTACAAGGGTTGATTTCTGTTTGAATCCATGGCTGCAGCTATGGGAGCAGCAAGACCCCCTTGGAGTGTTAATGTTGTGAGCCCCTCCATCGTAGGCTCAGGTTGAATATCTGTGTAAATAAACCATATATCATAAAGACACCACACTTTCCACTGTGCCTCATTACCAAAGGGAACACAGACCCTGGGCGAGTGCCTGGGACCCCTGGAATCTCACACTGCTCAGAAATAGGAGTGGCGTGTGATAATATTTTAATAGGTTTTTGTTTATCAAAGTATTGTACTTGGCTTATACTCAGAACAATAAATTTTTTTTTTAATAAGAAATTTTATTAAATTTCAGTGAGTGGAATTCTGCTGACAGGATGCTGCTAGCTGAAAGGGGAAGCTTTTTTTGCCCTACATCCCCCTCATTCTCCCTGACAAGTTGTGTTGGGAGACCCTCTAGAACAGTGGCAGTGGAGGAAGGCTGCAAGGGAAGGGGGAACTGGCAAGAATTGTCTGCCTTCTTCTGCCAGAGGGAGCTTCTACTGGACTGGAGGCCCACCTGTGAAGGTCCAAGTCATTGAGCTCAATCCAGAAGGTGAACTGATAAAGAGGAAGATACTGCTATGATGCTTAATTAGTCTGTAAAAGGAAAACAAAAAGAGATGTAGCTTGGTGGTGGTGAGTGAGTGAGTGAGAAAGAATGCTTTAAACACAGTAGGTGGAAGATAACTAATGAACATCTTATTCAAACTCTTAAAAAAGGAGAGAGGAAAAGGTGGTTGTACAGCTACTTCAATACTATCCTAAATCCAAGCGCCTTCCAACAGTGATTTTTTCCCCCTTGGGTGTCTTAACTGTCCAGTTCTAAAAATGCTTCCTGGTTAAATATACTTTGGATTGCAGCTCTGGTAAGGTCACTGTGAGGTGATACATTCGAAATAGTGTTAGTAGCAGATAAGAACTGACTTGCAAAGTCATGCATAATACAACTTGAGACAGTTCAAAGCTTTGGGTGGTGTTCAGCTAAGCTTTACTCTGAGGAGACCGCTTAAAATTAATGGACCTAACTTGGTCATGGTCATTAATTTCAGTGGATCTACTCTGATTAATATGTAGTTGAATACCACACATTTTCTTGGGGTGCACATTCTCTCCAGCCACTAGGTAAAGCTGCCATATTCAGTTTCCATTGATATTTTCCCCCAACCTGGTACGCTACCTAAGATTGATCTCTGCTTTGTGCATATATGCCGATACATATGGTGCTGTTTACTACCACCAATAACTTCTGTAGTTTGTATGAGACTGAAGACAGAGCTAGTGAACTACTGTACTGGGTTTTATATTTTTAAAAAGGGGAATCAGGCACTTCTTCATCCCAGTGCCCCTAGGTGTAACTCGAAACCTAATCTATTATGCCTGGTCCCTCTTCCCACTCCCTATTTTAAGAGAGATACTAGTACAAACTTTATGCCTTCAACACTCTGCCCCCTGCCCCTCCCACTTCCTGTTTTGCGTAACAAACAGGCCTGATGAACATTTCTGGAGAACTCAAAGACACTTGCTCCCTGTTTTGTGACAGTTTGGTTTTTCTAACAAAAGTATTGTATGGATTCTAGAAGGCATTTTTTGGGTACATTATCTCTGTAATCCTTGCGGTAATCTGGTAAAAGAGGTCAGTGTTGTTATCATCGTATTGTGGAGGGGGAGGGGGATCTAGGAACTGGGACAGAAAGAGAAATTAAGGGAACCATGCTTAAAGCCATCTGCAGTTCATGGCTGTTTGAACAGGGAACTTCGCAGCTCACACTTGCCCACTAAAACTACATGAGCCGTACACGACATGCTGCCAGCAATCAGTACAGGTTGGACTGAACAAATTAATTGTTTTGCTCCTTTCCTTCCCCCATTCCCATTCCAACAAACTTGGCTTTCTTCAATGGTTTACTTGTCTGCTGCTTTTCTATGGTAGGCTCCCCTCTGCAAAGCACTTCGTAACGATAGACTTCAATTTCAAGATAATTCGCTAACAATTCACAAGAGAGCCCAGCAAATTTAAATAGCCATAAAAACATCATTTCCAATAAGCCCCAAACATCTCATATTAATAGTCACTGTTACACTAAGATTAAACAATCGGCTAATAATTCATACTGAATCCTAACAATAAAAAATAAGGGGGGGGGCCTGTACACCCGCCAAAATAGTGGGCATGCTATGCAAAACTTAATATTGTGTCCATCAGGAACTTCTAAACAAATCTACTGCTGTCCTAGGCAGGGTGGATTGGACCAGGGAGAAAAACTGGTCAGTGAGCTTTCCTGTTGCTGCTTTTCCTCACACTGGCAGCCCCGTTTTACTACCCCTCCAGAGCTGTAGACCCTAGTTGGGCCAAGGATGGCATTCAGGAGCTGCCAGCAAATCACTTCTACTTTGGACATAGCTATGATTATTTCTGGCTGGCCGGTCATGTTAGACATGGCACCCCACAGAGTACGATCATCAGGGTACTTTTTATTTTAGCTGTGTCTGTTAACAGCATAATTTCCTTTAGGCAGATTTCAATTGTCAACCCATAACACTTCTCTAGGTTCGCGGATTATAGGCATTACAACATTCTTTAGGTTTGTCTTCCAACAAGTGCAGTTTCTTGTGGAATAATGTTAGAGCAAGCCATAAATTGTTAAGCAAGCTTCAAACAGACTTCTTTGATTAGGCAAGCGGCGGCGGGGGGTGGGCAGGGGAGGGAAGCTACATTTTGTCTGCCTTGAAAAGTAACAATCTTCTTAAAAATAATTAACCTTGCTTAGGTGAATGTTTCGATACCTGAGGGACTGAGGTTGAGCCCTGAGGCTGCGTGCTCTGAGCCTTTGTAGCTGGCCAGAAATATCCTCCTTCCCCTTCTCTGCACACTTTCTGTTGCATTATTATAGGCATAGGCAAACTCAGCCCTCCGGATGTTTTTGGCCTGCAACTCCCATGATCCCTAGCTAACAGGACCAGTGGTCAGGGATGATGGGAATTGTAGTCCCAAAACATCTGGAGGGCCGAGTTTGCCTATGCCTGCATTATTACCAGCCAATCTGCCAATTAATTAAGGAGTTTCTACAATATGAATATCCTTGAATCGCTACAGCTAAAACTGCACAGACTCTAGGAGCACCTCACATTCATACTGCTCTTTAAAAAAAGAAACTGTGAACAGGATATTATAATTCGGTTATAAGGTCATACTTTCAAGATCTAAAATGCTCTTAACTTGCAATAACTTAGGTACTTGAGAGTGACCTATAAATGCATGTCAGGTTTTCATCAGGCAGTTTGTGTCTTCTTTTTCTTTCTGTGGTTTATTTGTCACTTTTGGGCATTCGAAACTGTCGGCCTCATTTGGTCATAGTCTCCATTTGTGACATTTGCTTCTACCATGCAGTAAATGCTCAGTTTAAGAGCAGGGTGTATTTAAGAGTCCTTTGAAATTCTCACTTTCTTTATGCAAGTGTTAGGAACTGTTATATTACAGTTTCCTTGCTGGATAGGGTATATTTTCATTGGCTGGTATCCAAAGGCTGTGGATTTTGTGCAAGCCTAGGAAGGCATTTCTGAGGATAGGTGAAGCCCTCTGAAATGGTATGTACTGAGATGCAGCAGGATGAAACTGGGGGATAACTTAGCCCCCATTCTCATGTGTAATGAAGTTCTTGTTGCTCATGCATGGGATCTGGGCTATTGTGTTGTGGACACAAACGCTTGTGGCAGGTATTTCCCTGTTTAATGTAACTGTATTGGTGGTCTTTCAGCTGTTGTAAACTAGTATCATTTATGTATACCCAGACTATTTGTTATTAGGGGAAACTTTTTTTTTCTTTGGAAAGCTGAAGTTTCTCATTTGTTGCGGAAAAAGAAAGAAAGACTCCAACCCTTTTTTTTGCACTGAAAGCATAAGTTTAAAATTAACACGCATTCTGGCAGTTTATTTTGCAGAGCAAGCAGGAGAACACACTGACTATGAAATTAATGGCATTTATTCTAATACAAATTATGTGAAGGCATGACAAGGAAATTACTGGAAATTAGACAAATCTGTCTGTCTATATATATATTCTTGAATATGAATGCTCCCTGTGTTAAGGAAATTAAGGGAAGATAAGCACCGTGCTTTGCTCCTTTTCATTAACTGTACAAACTATTTCTGTTTGAAGCATTGGCCCTTCTTTCTCCTGGCTCTTCCTTTTGAAGAAATTATTTTCTTGAGGAGCAGCTTATAATTACTTCAGGGAAGGAGAGTGGAGCACGTTGGAGAATTGAGAGGCCAGGAGGCATTCATAGAACTCGTTTCTCTGCTTGTAACCTAAATAGTGGTGTTAATGGAATAACTGTTAGGAGCCTTGGTTCCATTAGAGCAAGCATTTTTCACCCACATTAATTATTACATAAACAGTGCTTTATGATGTCAAACTTTCCTCAACATTTCAGTGTTTAGAATTGGTGATAACCAAGTAGGGTCTCCAACTACATTACTTAAAGTTTGTTTAAATGTGGTTTTGGTTCTTCGTCTTCCATTTGCCAGCTTTCTGGGGGAAGAGTTGAATGATGGGAGCAGCCCTGTTGTCTTGCTCTTGTACACACTATAAGTCTGTGTGCATGGTTGTGCGTGCATGCTTTGGGGGAGGCCTTGATTTTTGCTTCACTGCCACGGCCAAAAAAGCCAGAATTTGAGTAGACATCAGTCTCAAAGCAAAGTAGTCATTTTTGTCCTAGACCGGAAGATCTGCATGCACTCAAAACGTTCATCAATGACTCTTCATCAAATGTTGAGAAGCTAGATGTGCACAACACTAGCACACGTCTGTGGCAGCAACTGGGAACAGTAAGCAGAATGTGAAAACTACGCATCCCTTGAAGCTTTTTTAAAAAAATCAATCTGGGTTTTTTGTTTGTTTTAAAAAGTCATTTAAATTATTTTAAGTTCACTTTTATGGCCAACTGCCTGCCTAAACAAGGAAAACAAAAGACGAAAAAACAGTACAGAATGCAAAACACTAGCATACTGCACAGCAGCATTTAAGGTACAAGACACAGAATACACAACCAGAGAGAATGTAACTGAGCAAGACCATCTCCTAGCTAACAAGCTTCATAGCTGGAAGTCCCATTGAAAAATAAGTCTTCAGAGCCTTTCAGAAAGTCTGCAGCATAGAGATTTGTCATGGGCTCAGTGGGAGGGACTTCCGTAGCTGTGGGTTCAATAAAGAGAAGGAGCTCTCCATTGTCGGCACCCATCCTGCAAGTTGAGTGTCTCTCTGTCTAGTCCTGTTGTAGTTCTAGTAGCAAGCACTATATATATTTGTTTTACTATACAGTGGTACCTTGGGTTACATACGCTTCAGGTTACAGACTCTGCTAACCCAGAAAAAGTACCTCAGGTTAAGAACTTTGCTTCAGGGTGAGAACAGAAATCGTGCTCCGGTGGCGCGGCAGCAGCAGGAGGCCCTATTAGCTAAAGTGGTACTTCAGGTTAAGAACAGTTTCAGGTTAAGAACGGACCTCCGGAATGATTAAGTACTTAACCTGAGGTACTACTGTATTTGGAACTTGGGATCTTTTGAGAATGTTATAGAGACCATTTCAAATTGCTTCACGTAGCATTTCAGTCAAGTGCAACCAGTGGCCGAGTTTCATGCTCTAGCACCGGGGTGTGTGTGTGTGTGTGTGTGGAGAGCAGGCAGGGGCAGGGCTGGTGCACATCCCAGGGGCGTGGCGTGCCACCCGTGGGGGCGTGGCGCCAAGCGTGGGCGAGTGGGGCAGCTGCGATGGCAGCCCACCGGGATCGCACTGCAGTGCGCTCCCCCCTCATTCCTCTTCCTCTGCCACTGTGTGCAGCAGCTCCTCAGTGGACAAAGGCAGTTTCTACTGTGCCACAAACATTTTATTTTTATTTCACTTAGTTGAATCTGTGCAGAGAAGGTCGCTGAATTTGTCTTCACACAATTTGGTTGCCATGCAGAGAGTTTCTGCAGAGAACAGTTTTGAAGTGGCCTTCATGTGGCAATTTTGATTTAGGAACTAGAACTAACAGAAGCAGCTTGTAGCTCAGGGAACAGCATATCCAACAAGACCTAGCCAGGGACTGGTTTTCTGAGCTTTTCCTATTTCAGATTAGTCAGCAAGGCTACAGTCTACCAAAGGGTATCTCCATTTAAAGAGATTTGGGATCTCTTTGTTTCTTTGTGTCCAACGAAGGAACACAATTGTTAAGAATATTTTGGTGCCTTTTTCGTCAGATAACAGTGCATATTATGCACTTTAATAGTTTAGGGAATTCTTGCCTAACTCACTTAATGGGTACACAAAAGATATTGCTGCAACCATAACTTAATGTTCCCTTCTCTGCTTCAGGCTTAATGAGAAATGATGTTACTTATTAATTTTGAATGTTTTATTCCTTGATTGTATCTGCCTTTCCTTTGCCCTCCTCAGCCAAGCAGGAATTGCATTGCCAATAAAAGGCCTAAATCCGCTCGCTTCCTTAAGGTTCGCTTGAGAATGATGGGCACATTGCTCAATTATGAAAAACACTTTATCATAAATACATCTTTGTGTCAAGCAGAACAAAAACCATTTGCTATTAACAATACTTCGTTCTGTGGATTGCTGTGCTAACTGATCTGTGTGCAGGGCTTTTCCTCCACCACCTCTGCTTAAATTCATTTCAACCTCTCACTTTCACCAAATAGTATAAGTTTCTTAACTTACGTTTTCTAATGTGTTTCTAATGTAGCTCATCACCCTGAGATCTTTTGATAAAGGGCAATATATAAACTGAATAATAATAACAATAATAACTTGGAAGTGGTGTATAGAACCACTTAGGGCTACATAACTTGCTATTTTAATTTCCCACAATGCTCTTCCCTGATATTACATCCAGTATATTTTTGTGGGACTTTAAAAAGATGGCTAGACCTAACTTGGAGCACTAACCTGGATTTTTTTCCTTTTAATAGACACCCCATTCATGGTCACTCTTCTTATTTAACATTAGTAACTCCCATTTTACATGTCCGGTTTTAAAATAAAGGGGCATATGTAGAAATAGAACAAATTAGGTAGCCTCATCTTGAAGAAATTCAGCAAGGCACCAAAGTCAGTCTAATGTGTTTCTAATACACAGCTTTTTACAGGAAGTTCCAGATGTTGCCAACTGCATAACCCATAAATATTAGCCGCTCCCTTTTTCCTTCTATTTAATTAGGGAAGCTGGACTATGTAGAGGGAAGTTTCAAACCCTAGTTCTGTTTGGGAAAACTTGCTGGATTATGTCAGCCAGGAAGTTGGATTTATTCATGTTTGTTTTTCTAACATTCAAAGGGCGGTGGATACCCCTACAAGTATTCTGAAAAGAAAACCTGGAATCACCATAAGGCAGAGCTTCCTACCTACATTAAAGCTGTTAGAGAGCTAGGAGAACTTGATAAAATCAGTGGTATTATTTTGGTACAAGTTGTTGAGAGGTTTAGCACTACCAACAAGAGAGGTGCTATATCCTAATCTTCAGGTGCAGATCACCCATCAGAATGAAGTTCACTTAGATGTGTTTAACATAGCCACATGGTAATAGTCACTATTTTCAGAAGCTGCAGAAACAGGAGCCCTTTTGTACATATAGAAGTTAAGGCAATTACTATGCGTGTTAATTCAGAAACCAAAATTAAATGACACTGTGCTATTTGTACTAGCATGTGGGTGAATTTAAGACAAGGAAATAGCTGCATTTAGAAAGCAAACACCATATTGAGACACCTCGGTAAAATGCCACATTCTCCCCCCCCCCAAGTATTTGGTGAAGAATATGATTTACCTAACGTTTTAATCGGGGCAAAGCTTTCATATTTAACAGGGCTTTGGACAATCTCTCTCCCCCTCCCCCCAAGTACTAAATCAACTGTGCATGTTACAGGCAACTTTGTAAAATATTTTGGATCATCTTTATAAGTAACAGGTTGCAGCCCATGCTTCAAACCTCTGCATTAGCTATGTTGTAAGTTATCCAAGATGTTAATAATAATAATAATAATAATAATAATAATAATAATAATTTTATTATTTATACCCTGGTTTCCCCAGCCACTCTGGGCGGCATCCAACCGAATATTAAAAACAATACAGCATCAGACATTAAAAACTTCCCTAAACAGGGCCGCCTTCAGTTGTCTTTTAAAAGTAAAATAGTTGTTTATTGCCTTGACATCTGCTGGGAGGGCATTTAACGAAGTTGCCTTTTACATATCCTTTGCAACTTTATGGGTGGCTCAATAAACACTCTGGGTTGTGTGCAGCTAAATCATTCTGTGCATGGAATGACTTCTGCGGACTCAGTGGAACTGCCCCCAATCATAGCTGTCAACCTTCCCTTTTTTTGCGGGAAATTGCCTTATTCCAGCGTGGTTTCCCACTGCTTCCCACTGCTATCCCGGATTGTTAGATATCCCGTAGACTGTCCCTGGGATAGGTGAGGCTGCTGATCCCTTATTTTCGAGGCTGCTGATCCCTTATTTTCAAATCTGAAAGTTGACAGCTATGCCCCCAGTCTTCTGAAGCAGATTTTAGGGTTGTGCAGGGATAGAAGAGAGAGTGCAGTTTTCATTCCTGTTGTGAAAACTGTTCTGCATTCACAGTTATTTAGTTGGAAACAATCTTGTAACTTTGTGATTCTGGTAGCCACTTACAATCTTCTTGAAGGTATTTGAAGATTAATAACCATGCTACTTTAAAAATGTATTAGAGGGCTCAGTTTGGTGCTCTTAGTCTGCAGAGTAGTTGATTCATTTGCCAAACTGGAAAACTCTCAGTCAATTAATTTCTGAATATATGCATCCAGGTGCATTTTTTTCTGTTTCAGCTGTGTTGAAAAGGCCATCAAAATTAGTCAACATTATTTCAGAAGCTGGTACAGAAAACTCCTAGTCCTGGCTAAGCTGCTGTGTGTTTGAAGAAGCTGTTTACAGTTTTCTAGCTAATGGGAATGATTTTCTGAAGGGCAAAATTAATTTACTTCTAATTTTACTATGCACCTTTTTTGGTTCTTTTAACTCTGAGTGTATGTACACGCACACACACTTGTGTGTGTTCTGCTTTCAAACATAGACAGTAGAAATCTAGAACTCGCCTACTAGTGCCTCAGTACATCATCACTTGGGGAAGAATTGCATTGTTTGTTTGTTTGTTTGTTTATTCATTTGGGAACTTCAGAGGTTTACATCCACAGGGCAACAGAATGTAGAAAAGTTGAATCCAGAAGTCTTTCACCTCTTTGTACAATGTATGAAAAGCTTTTGTGACACTTTTGGGTACCTAGATTACACCATGGGCATGCAAGCAACACAGATTGACTGCCTTAGTTCTTCAGCTCTCTCAGTGCAGTACCTCAGTTTCAGGCAAGATCAATGAGGGCGTTTCAGAAAGTGATGGCAATTTGGGGTACTAGAAGCCCTTTTGCCACGATGTTTTGAAATTAAATTGCATATGACTAGGGCCTTCTGCCCAGGACATTATATGCTCAAGCTTGGAGTCACCAGACTCCTTTGATATAAGCTTTCTGTGAAGAGGTGGTGTTGTTTTTTAAGTCATAGGTACTACATTGTCACCAGTGCAGTACAGCCAGTTTGTACTCAGTTGAACAAAGAACTTTACATCTCATTTCTGAACGAGAAATATTTTGGATATGAATTCTTGCTAAACATTTTATTTGTGATTCACACAAATATTGTACTTGCAGAAAAATAGCATCCACTAACTTTGTGTTAAGTAGTTATTTTTAGCTGAAAGGTTATGAGCAAAGGCTAAGGCAGTGAACATCTGTGGATTCATAGTTCGTTCTTCCAGATACCAGAAATGGAATTGTCTTTATTAAACATGCAAGCATACTGAAAATAGGATAGCTTAACTCAGTCACAAAATTGTGTAAGTACTTGGTTGGAATGTTAAAATGACCACTACAGCTGTATTTTTAAGACAGCATTTTTAGGTCAAAGAGGCAATATGGAAACTGTCTGGTGTCCCCCCCCCCCCCCAAATTTGATTGGATTGTTCTTCTTTTCAAGGCAACCATGAAAAACTGTTCTGGTAAATAATTTGTGCAGACAGCAGAAGAATTTGAAAGAAATGCAAGTAATCTTTGAGATTTCCAGCACATTGCTATACATATTTGCTTGGTAGTAAGTGCAGCTGAATTCAGTGGATATTACTTCTGAGTAAGTGTATATTGGTTTGCAGCATGAACTAAATTAAATACAGTGGTACCTCAGGTTACAGATGCTTCAGGTTACGCTATTTCGGGTTGTGCACCGCGCCAAACTCAGAAGTGCCGGAATGGGTTACTTCCGGGTTTCGGCGCTCGCGCATTTGCAGAAGCGCCGAATCACGACCTGCACGTGCGAGTTGTGAACGCTGCGGGTTGCGAATGTGCCTCCCGCACGGATCACGTTCGCAACCCGAGGTTCCACTGTACTGCAAAAAGGGAATAGGGCATCTATTATGTTGTTTCACTTCTACATTTTACCTGGATTTTAAAATCACCAGGACTTTAAAAACAGAGTAGATAGCACTTTTCTGAAAGTTTCAAGAAAGTTATTCCTTTTGGAGACATTTTTTGTATTTACATCATGGAAAAATCACATTGATGTTGTTGCCGTTCAATTTGTGATGCAGTAGATGTTTATGATATGTTTTTCTGCATGATTTATAGTACTACTGTAAATGGAAACATATGGCACATTCTTTGGCCTTCAAGGAATAATGTTTCATGCGTACATGACCACTAAAAGTTATGGAGAATTCTACCCTGAAGGTGTTTCCATAATTCATTTTTTTAAAAAATTAAAACCTGTATGCAATCTATTTGCTTTTGCTTGTTGGATCTGTTATCATTTGCGGGGTGGGGAAGGTCTAGTTTATTAACTCCAGCTTAATTATTTCAAAGTTAATACAATGGCTAATACCAACAACTCTATGGCAATGCAAATAGCCACATGGATCTACATGTGGACTGGAGATTTCACACACTTTTCAGTGTAGGAGGAATGTGCATAGTGTGGAAGGCATTCCACCTCATAGAAGAAAATTAGGGACCACCTCCTTGCACAGAGCATCTCATAGAATCATAGAATTGTAGAGTTGGAAGGGACCCACAAGGGTCATCTAGTCCAACTCCCTGCAATGCAGGAATCTCAGCTAAAGTATCCTTGGCATGTGGCTATCCAACCTCTGCTTAAAAACCTCCAAGGAAGGAGAGTCCACAACCTCCCCAGGGAGACCGTTCCACTGTCAGAAAAGCTCTTTCTGTCAAGAAGGTTTTTTCCTGATGTTTAGTCGGAATCTCCTTTCTTGTAACTTGAAGCCACTGATTCGAGTCCTACCCTCCAGAGCAGGAGAAAACAAGCTTGTTCCCTCTTCTGTGTGACAACCCTTGAGTTATTTGAAGATAGCTATCATCAGTCTCTTCTTTTCCAGACTAAACACACCCAGCTCCTTCAACTTTTCCTCGTAAGGCTTGGTTTCCATTACCAGTACATTTCCAAGCACAATTCAAAGTGTTGGTGCTGACCTTTAAAGCCCTAAATGGCCTTGGCCCAGTATTCCTGAAGGAGTGTTCCCACCCCCATCGTTCTGCCCGGACACTGAGGTCCAGCTCCAAGGGCCTTCTGGCAATTCGTTCACTGCGAGAAGCAAAGTTACAGGGAACCAGGCAGAGGGCCTTCTCGGTAGTGGCGCCCGCCCTGTGGAACGCCATCCAGTCAGATGTCAAAGAAATAAACAACTATTTCACGTTTAGAAAACATCTGAATGCAGCCCTGTTTAGGGAAGTTTTTAATGACTGATGTTTTAATGTGTTTTTAATCTCCTGTTGGAAGCTGCCCAGAGTGGCTGGGGAAACCCAGCCAGATTGGCGGGGTATAAGTAATAAATTATTATTATTATTAATTATTATCTTGGTTGCCCTCCTAGGCAACCAGCTTGATCACTTCAATGCACATTGACTCAGCATAGTCATGGGGGCATCCCAAAATGTGCAATATTAGTATGATATCTGTGACTGAATATAGATAGATAGATAGATGATAGATAATAATAAAAAAAATAGTTTGAGATCACTTGCTTAACTTATTCCAAGCTAAGTGAAGTCTTTTCTATTTCTTGTGATGATCCATTGCACCGTGCCCAATTCTTGACTCTACTACTGTAGTAAACATGCCCGTTGGAACTGAGGACCAGCTAAACAGATGGAAACCTCCGCTGGATCCAGAAACCTTCCGTCAGTGGAGTGACGCAGCTACATACAGCCCGTTGTTTTGCTATTACGGCAAGTGATGTCTCTTGCCCCAGCATCAGATGCTGTCAGTGATATAGTGGGAGAGAAATCGGTATGTTCCAAGTCTCAGGGTTATTCACTGGGCCATCTGTTTCCCATATATAACCAGAACATCTCTCACATTCTTATCCTGATACAGTATATCTCATTTATTATGAATGAAAGCTAATTGTCTGGTTAATGCAGGATTCCAGCCAATGCTTAAGTATGTGTACTGCTTTCAATCAAGTATTTGTTTCAGTAATTAAGTTTGTGGGGTTCCCATTGAGCGAGAAATGTAATCTCATGTATTTTAGATGCAACAGGCAACACTCATAATTTTTTCATAGCTGTTTCGCTGTTGTGACACATGGAAGGATAAGCTGCATCTTTGTCTAGAGCTATCCTTTGCTGTGGAACAGGACCTTAGTTTTCTTTCTCCTCCTCTTCTTCCTCTGGTCCATTGTGCCTATTTTCCCTTTCCTCACGTTATAAAGTGGGTGGAATCATGTCACTTTTACAATGGAAATATTTCATACAGTGTGAATCACACTGCTGTTTCAATATGCATTGACATTTATCTGTTTAATATAACAGGAACCCTTTAAGGTAGAACCAGTGACAGTATATCACATCTGACTCAAAACCACAGAAGTCAGGAACTGATTAGTCATCTGAAAGGGATTTTGGCGTTTTCTCCTTCACTCATAGAACTTTACTTTAAAGAGTTGCTACTTTCAGATATGGTAGAGAATGTGCCAGCATATATGAAACTCATAATTCTTACAACCTAGCTTGACAAGAAGAGCATACAGCTTGGTAAATGCAGGCTAACCAAATGGTGTACAGGCTTTGCATCTATTATCTTGATGACCCAAGGGGAGAGACAACAACTAGTTGTATGATATTTTCACTGTGACTTTATTAACCTTGATGTCTACTTTGGCTCCATGACCAGCCTGGGGTAATTAGGTCATGTCAGTGGTGGGTGAGACCAGAGAAAATGGTGGATGAAGCAGTGGTAAATTTTATATTTGTACAGTAGGCTCATTTCTGCACTAACACACCTTACTTATCTTCTGTTCAGGTAAGGAAGAGTCATTATCCAAATTCAAGGACATATTCCAGTCAGAGAAAAACATTCATGGTAGTTCTGGAGCAAGGCCTGTGTGTGTGTGTGTTCATGTGTTCATTCTGGGCCTGCAGAGAATTCCAAGGCCAGACAGAGAGGCCAGAGGACTGCGTTTGACTCCAAAGCCTGAGGTTCCCCATTCTTGTTCCAAAGCACAAAGGGGCAAAGGCTTATCTGCCTCCCGCTTTGTCAGTATCTGGGTCTGAGCAGTTTGCACTGTCCCTGTAGCATATAGAATAATAATATAATTTAATAATTTATTATTTATACCCAGCCACTCTGGGCGGCTTCCAAAAAAGATTAAAAATACATTAACACAGCAGTCATTAAAAACTTCCCTAAACAGGGCTGCCTTCAGATGTCTTCTAAACGCCAGAGAGTTGTTTATTTCTTTGACATCTGATGGGAGGGCTTTCCACTTGTATGGTATACTAGCCAAATCATTGTTCACGTTATTGTGGAGGTCAGTGGCCTGTGTATATTGGTAGGGCTTCCACCCACAACTAATAATAGTGATCACAACTAATAACGGTGCTTCTCCAGATGGATCACCCTATGATGCTAAGATTAGGTCTCCTCCGAGTTTGCATGCCTTGGTTGAATGTAGTTTAAATGGCATAGTGTATACACTGTCAAAGCGAATTCACCTCAAGCAGATAAGAGGTTCTTAGGATTACAGGTTGTTTCTGTTCAGTTGTGTTAGCAACAAATTATTTGCTTAAAATGTATCATACACAGAGGAGTAGCTCAGTTATTCTGTTTTCTTTTTTTGGATGGTATGCAAATTGCCTATTTTTCTAAGACATTTCCATTATTTCTTAAGGAGGCTTATAAATGATGTGATTTCTCCTTTGGTTCACATTTTATATTCTATAAAATATGTGGCAGGGGATTGTGAAAATGCATATTATTACTGCCATTCACAAGCAATTAACCGGAGACTGTTGATACTACCAGTTTCATCCTGGCACAGAGCAATTGCGTCTTCATTTAGAAGTGTAGCTTATTACCTGTGTAACAATGTACGCATGCCTTGGCTTGATTAAAGAGCTGATTTGTCTTAATCTAAATTTGGTAATACCTCTTCTTTGTTCCTCCCGTTAATTTTTTTAAAAATTGAAAATCACATATTTCTGCATGTATGCTGTAATCTTATGACTGCCTAATACTGTTGTTCTTTATATTCCTAAAAACCTGTTAGTAGTAGAAGCTACAAGCACTCCATACATGTCTAATAAGTTCCTAGTTCTTAATCTGTTCTGCTAAATATTCCTCTAAAGTTTCTGAAAGGTGTTTTTCACATGTTGCAGTTTTCTTAGAACACTCTCCTATTCCTAATAGATGTTGCTAGGATGAAGCACAGGGACATTTGCTACAAGGTCATGGGAGTGTTTCTGGAGACATCTTGGCCTTATACTGACCTTTTAAAATGTACTGCATCTATCCAATTGGCTGAAGTTAATGTTGATTTTTTTCCTGTTCTGCCCATTTGCAATACTTTGACGGCAAAGATCTGTTCTGTAAATGTTTGCTGGCTTTTCACCATTGCGTGGTTCAATAAGAGGATAGTAGGACCCTTTTGTTCACTTTTGTTCCTTTTGGTTGTTGAGGGGGAGATAGTGAAGTAGCTCTTCATTCAATTTTTCTGTGTTGAACAAGCCACACACGTTTAAGGGGAACCTTGTTAGTCTATGTCTATTTTAAGTGCAAGATGATATGTGCAATATTTATAGTTGTGTAGCACATGGAGGAGGGCTTGTGAATTTACTTTGGCAAACTATTCTCTCAGTCTCAATAATAGGTTTAAGTTCTGCTTGTGTAATTGGCAGCTTAGACATTTAATTTCACTAGAAAACACAGTGTTGCAGGCTCCTAAATTCATTTTAAGGTTCCTTCTACTTCAGGGAGGTATGGTGCCCAGACAGGAGGTAGTCACTTATTGAGTTCCCCACCCACTCCCTATGGCATCCCATTAGATTTGACCTGCGTCCCTTCTCTGCTCCTGGTCATTGGCAGCTGCTGGTGGCAAAATGTGGGGAAATAGCACAGGGAGGTCTGATCAAACATCACTGAGAGACGTCAATGCTCCTATTTCAGGTGGCAGTGTTCCCATAATCATAATTGGGTGCAGAATTCCCTCACTTATGAGGAACCTTGACTGAACAAAATTAAGGAACTATATTTGTAAAAAGGTAAAGGTAAAGGGACCCCTGATCCAGTCGTGGCTGACTCTGGGGTTGCGGCGCTCATCTCGCTTTATTGTCCGAGGGAGCCGATGTACAGCTTCTGGGTCATGTGGCTAGCATGACTAAGCCGCTTCTGGTGAACCAGAGCTGCACACGGAAATGCCGTTTACCTTCCCGCCGGAGTGGTACCTATTGATCTACTTGCACTTTAACGTGCTTTCGAACTGCTAGGTTGGCAGGAACTGGGACCGAGCAACGGGAGCTTATTCGAACTGCTGACCTTCTGATCGGCAAGTCCTAGGCTCTGTAGTTTAACCTACAGCGCCACCCGTGTCCGTGACTGAACAAAATTAAGGAGCTATATTTGTACTTGTGCTTTAATAAGGAAGCAATGAAAACTTCGCTTCTAGCTTGCATCCTTTGAGATATCCGGTATGACTCCCAGGTAACCCGACCACTTTAGCACACCCAGCACCCAACCCTAGTTAAGTTCAGCTGCCAAAAGATCTACAGCCTTGTCTTAACTGCATCAGGTCACCCTAACCCCGTCGTAGGGCAGATAATTCAGGGTGTTTGCACTCAGTGTCATTTCCTCACTTTCTCTGACCTACATTGTCACAATCTTCTTAGCATAAAAAAGTTAGCTAATTATAATGAAGCAGTACTAATCCTTCTTTTCCCTAGTGCCTTTGCAGCGATTCGTTAAAAAACACACACGCAGTTGTACAAACTACTAATCTGCCAGACAGACGAATGGTGTCGGGAAGTTTTAGTCTTCTTCTGCTCTCCAAAGGCACTTAGCAGCTGGAAGAACTTCCTAAGCAGTCGTGTTGCGTTGCTTGTGCTGACCTGCATGCAGTTCACAGAACAAGTCAAAAGTCTTTCCTCCCTTCCTGGGGGGGGGGGGGGGGAGGCCTACAGCATTTCTCTTGATTTTCTTTATTGTCTTCTTCTTGTTGTTGTTTAGTCGTTTAGTCGTGTCCGACTCTTCGTGACCCCCTGGACCAGAGCACGCCAGGCACTCCTGTCTTCCACTGCCTCCCGCAGCTTGGTCAAACTCATGTTGGTAGCTTCGAGAACACTGTCCAACCATCTTGTCCTCTATTGTCCCCTTCTCCTTGTGCCCTCCATCTTTCCAACACCAGGGTCTTTTCCAGGGAGTCTTCTCTTCTCATGAGGTGGCCAAAGTATTGGCGCCTCAGCTTCAGGAACTGTCCTTCCAGTGAGCACTCAGGGCTGATTTCCTTAAGAATGGAGAGGTTTGATCTTCTTGCAGTCCATGGGACTCTCAAGAGTCTCCTCCAGCACCCTAATTCAAAAGCATCAATTCTTCGGCGATCAGCCTTCTTTATGGTCCAGCTCTCACTTCCATACATCTTGTAGCCATCCTGAAAGCACACTGGTCCATAGGTCACAGTGTAAAACACACACACACACACACACACACACACACACACAGTGTTAACACTGGGACAGGAAAATGCTGCATTCTTTGTAATGGCTATACTGTAATTACAATGATGGGTAAGGATTGCTTTGCGAAATGTTTTCTGATATTGAAAGCTAAGCACACTTTTTAGAATAAGTATGATAAAAGATGAGGCTGCCATTCTCTTAAATGATAGTTGAATGCACTTGATGGTCAGGTGGACAGTACAGGTTTCCCTCGTTTGATTTTTGCAAGTTTTTCTTCTCTAACACAGCTACTGTATTGAAATCTGTTCGGGTATTTTTGTGTTTGCATGATGCATTTCAATAATCTCTTGTAATCTTACGATAAACTGCTTAGTTTGAAAGAGAATATCATGCATCACCGAAGGCATGCTATTGTGGCCGTAAAGTCAGACTTATTTTGTAACATGCTTTCAAAGGATATGCTACAGCAGCTGTGTAGCTATCATTGCATTAACCTAATCAACCCTCCTCTGACAGAGGGGCATGTCCCAGATTATCATTTCTAAAACCTTGCCATTATCAACAATTCCACTGGGTCTGCACATTTGGAAAGATTTTAATCATTTTACAGCTTTGTGTTCTGACAACGCTTTCTCATTTACGTAATTGCTTTTTGTTCGATTCCCACCCCCCTTTAGAAAGCCTTTCTTTAAACCTTGCTTCCAGTGTTGAGGTGGTATGTTCTCCCACAGCAGCAATAGCCTAACCAGAGAAGGGTGTGTTGACCCTTTTACTGTACAGTAGTACCTCGGGTTACAAACACCTCGGGTTACAAACACCTCGGGTTACAAACACTTCGGGTTTCAGACTCCGCTAACCCGGAAGTAGTACCTCGGGTTAAGAACTTTACCTCAGGATTAGAACAGAAATCGTGGCGGCATCAGGAGGCCCCATTAGCTAAAGTGGTACCTCAGGTTAAGAACGGTTTCAGGTTAAGAATGGACCTCCGGAACAAATTAAGTTCGTAACCAGAGGTATAATAATAATAATAATTTATTATTTATACCCCACCCATCAGGCTGAGTTTCCCCAGCCACTCTGGGTGGCTCCCATCGAGTTAAAAACAATACAGCATTAAATATTAAAAACTTCCCTTCAGATGTCTTTTAAAAATAGGATAGCTGCTTATTTCCTTGACATGTGTTGGGAGGGCGTTCCACAGGGCGGGCGCCACTACCGAGAAGGTCCTCTGTCTGGTTCCCTGTAACCTCACTTCTCGCAATGAGGGAACTGCCAGAAGGCCCTCGGTGCTGGATCTCAGTGTCCGGGCAAAACAATGGGGGTGGAGACGCTCCTTCAGGTATACAGGGCCGAGGCCGTTTAGGGCTTTAAAGGTCAGCACCAACACTTTGAATTGTGCTCGGAAACGTACTGGGAGCCAATGCAGAGGTACCACTGTGGTTGGTAATTATTAGTGAAACAAGCCAAAGAACCACTGACCATTCCTCCATGTCAGACTTTGGACCTTTTACAAAGGGGGGGGGGGGGGACACACTATTGCTATTGTTTGAACTCTGACTTTAATATCTCGCTACCATATCTTGATAATATATTTTCCCCATATCCATGGTAGGAAGAATTTAATGTGTAATAAGATAGAGATGCGCCTGCCTCCTCTGTTCATGACCTCTTCAAAACAAATATTTCCTCCCTTATTATGACAGTCAAACCTTTACTATTAATGTTTATTATTTATATATTATAACTCTGCTACCTTCCAATTGCTCTTTTGAGTTCGGTGGTTCTGTCTAGCAGTAGCATTACAGAAGATGTTCACTGAATTGTGTGTTTAATTTGTATTAGTGCAGCCATCCACAAACATTATAATGCATAAAGGCAAATATGGTCTGTGCAATTTTGGGGATTAAATTTCAGGTCCCCTTTCCAATTTAAATAACTTGGAAAACTATTTTTTATGAGTAAGTTACCGTAGTTCTGTCTTACACATATTAGTTCCTATTTTTTAAAAAACAAACAAACAACAAACAACTTTTGTACTCTTGTATACTTCCGGTTGGAGAAGAGTAGAAAGTGCAAATACCCATTTGGCAGCTGCCTGAATATGGGATTCCTGTCACCATTATAATTGCACCCTTCTTCCCAGATCAGCACCAACAGGTATAGTGTTTTCTCTGCATTAATGCTTATCATGGTTGTCTTTTAACTTAGAATTTGAATCCAGAGTCAGGAGTTTGTTTGCAAACCCTGGTGAAAGCAAACTACTGTATAGTATAACTCTAGTGTTGGCATCGTGCTACTGTGTGGTTAAACGTGTTGTAAATTTAAACACGGAAAACAGGTAGAGAAAAACAGGACTCCACAGCGCCTTCTGGTGGCACAATGTTATATTGCATATGCAACACATATAAATCACTTTTCCTTTACCCATCTAGCTGAGCCCGCAGTTTGGCATCCCCCCATGCTCATTTGTGTGCTCTCTCTCTCTCTCACACACACACACATGAGGCTGGGAGCCTCAATGACACCCTCTGGAGGCTTCATCCAGCTAGCGCCCCCTGGGTTAATGGTGACAAAGAGTGAAATGGAACAAAGAATACAGGTAAAAGGGAAGGATGAATGTCTATTCTCTCAGCATGCTCTTGATCTGTTATCATGCTTGGTTGGTTCCTAGTACAGTGGTACCTCGGGTTAAGTACTTAATTCATTCCGGAGGTCCGTTCTTAACCTGAAACTGTTCTTAACCTGAAGCACCACTTTAGCTAATGGGGCCTCCTGCTGCTGCCGCGCCGCCAGAGCACGATTTCTGTTCTTATCCTGAAGCAAAGTTCTTAACCTCAAGCACTATTTTTGGGTTAGCGGAGTGTGTAACCTGAAGCGTATGTAATCCGAGGTACCACTGTATTGTGTCTGCTTCAGGCCCAAGTATCCTTTTGCAATTATATTGGCCTACATTGCAAATGGGTTGTAAGAATGAACCGAGATCTATGTTAACCGCTTTGAAAACCCTCTAAGTGGTTTATAAATGCTAACATTATTCTTTGACACAGTGCATCAGACCATAGTATGAAGCAGGGCATTTTTTAAAAAAAGAAAAATAGTTTAAATGTTTTAATTAATGCTAGTAGTCAGGCTAGTGTTAAAAGAGTTATATTTCCAAAGCAATGTGTTGTTTTTTTGAAGTTACGCAATGCTTTTGAAATCACATTGTGATTTCAACAGACTTCAGGTGCGACTGTGCGAGGGTGACTCGAGGCCGACCTGTTAAGCGGGAAAGCAGAAACATATTGCTAGATAGTTAGTTATTGTTGGGATAAAAGGTGTGGTTCATGTTTAGTTACACAGTAAGACAACAGCTGAAGTAGCTTCCTATGTGTCAACCTCTGCTGACTTTTCAGGTGAAGAACCTGAAAATCCTGCCACGTTTCTTCAGTAAGTAGTGCCAGTGTGCTCACAGAATTTCATTGTTAGGTTTTGCTTGGAATTATGTTTGTCCCTAACCACGTTTTCCTTCTTTACATGCTCAGTAGTTGCTGCACCCTCTGCTCCGAGGGTGAGGTTCTTAATGAGCAGAGGAATGTTTCAACCAGTGCAACTTCCATGAGCGGTGAAACAAGCACAGTTAACGAGAGTGCTTTTAGGTCCAGTCGCGGACGACTCTGGGGTTGCGGCGCTCATCTCGCTTTATTGGCCGAGGGAGCCGGCATACAGCTTCCGGGTCATGTGGCCAGCATGACTAAGCCGCTTCTGGCGAACCAGAGCAGCACACGGAAACGCCGTTTACCTTCCCGCTGGAGCGGTACCTATTTATCTACTTGCACTTTGACATGCTTTCGAAATACTAGGTTGGCAGGAGCAGGCACCGAGCAATGGGAGCTCACCCCGTTGTGGGGATTCGAACCGCTGACCTTCTGATCAGCAAGCCCTAGGCTCTGTTGTTTAACCCACAGCGCCACCCGCGTCCCATAAACCAGTGCTAGGCCAGAGCTTTTTGGTGCTTATCTGAAAAGTGTTCCTAGGGATACCTTGCAACCCTTACAGAAGATTGTAAATCACAGCTTTCCCTAGCAATTACTTTGAGCTACTGGTTAGTACTTGGATTGGAAGCTCTTCCTACAGTTAGATGCCTCCTGTGCCCTCCCTTTGTTTTAACTTTATGTAATAGTTGCACAGGCTTCTAATTCAGAGGCAGCGCTGCAGTCTGCGTTAATGACTGAAGTGGGAAAGGAAGAGATGTATGGTTCTCCCCCCCCCCCCCATTTAAATCCAGCTGCAATTTGCACTGCAGCAGGAGAAAGGAAAGTAGTACACATCCTTTAAAGAACTAAATAAAAACATAAGATTGTTAAAATCACAGAGGATTGTTGCAGAGAAAAATGTCTTACACTGGTTGGCATTTCGTTTGGAAGGGTGAGGGACTGCTTCTTCTGAAGCTTTTCGTTTTTAAAGAAAATACTTAAGAATGCTGAAAATGTCACAGAACGGCATAGATGTTGGGTGCGCACACGTGTTTCCCTTTGAACAATTCATGCCACACAGTTAAGGTGCCTGAGACCCTCGTGTAACTGCAATCCGCATAGCTGTTGCAACATAATGAATGTGCAATTTTATTTCTGAGTATTTGAAAATGAGGAAGCCTAGAGCAGAAACATACCCTTAAGGGTATGCTGAGTTTTCTGTTACACATGGGTGGTAAGTCAGCTTTTTTTTCTTAAAAAAAAAAAAAGCTAAACACTGATGAACTGGAAAGGCCCAAACAAGTTGCTGAAGTTTGTACAAATGACATCATTATGCTTCTGGTTCGCATATCTTGCGTGGCTAACAGGAATAGACCAATCTCATGAGTTAACACGGCACACAACGTATTCATTTGAGTTGACTCGAAATCTTGGGATGATCTGCAGTAGAAACTGACTGCAGAGAGTTAAAGGATTGATTGGATGATGTAATAATACTTTTGTTTCCAGGAGTAGTGGCCCCATTCTACCCTCTCAAACTAAACATTATTATGTTAGCATTAGCTGAAAGGGGAGAATTCTTCAAACACACACTGTTTCAATCACACACATACAATCATAATCCCTGTTTAGGGATGCTTTTAATGTTTGATGCATTACTGTATTTTAATATTTTGTTGGAAGCCACCCAGAGTGGCTGGGGAAGCCCAGCCAGATGGGCAGGGTATAAAGAAGAAGAAGAAGAAGAAGAAGAAGAAGAAGAAGAAGAAGAAGAAGAAGAAAGTGTGCAAGGCTGACTGAGGACCACTGACATCCCGTCATTTCCACATTCCTGCAGTTGTTACTGATCCTAAGTTGTTACTGATCAGCAATCCTATGCAGTGTGTGTGTGTGTGTGTGTGTGTGTGTGTATTGTTGCATGCCCCTAATCTCTGAGTGGTGTAAGATTCCGGGGTTCCAGGGGCTTGCCCAGGGTTCGTGGTTCCTTTTGAAAATGAGGCACAGCGTAAACTGTGTTGTCTTTATGATATGTTGCTTATTTACACATATATACACAGCCTGAGCCTACGATGGAGGGGTTCACACCATTAATACCCCAGGAGGGACTTATTTCTCCAATAGCTGCAGCCTTGGGTTCAGTCAGAAATCAGCCATGGCTTTTTCCTCTGCCTTTCCGGTCTGCAGATTCTTCCACAGCAAACTCTGCTCTCAAACTCCAGCTTTGTCCTAGTAACTTATCTGAGAGCTAGAGGAGGAGCCCCACCCATTTGTCATCTGGCACAAAGCCCCCTCTCCTTTGCTCTCTTAATGGCCCATCACTTTTCCTTTGTTCTTCTTAATTACTCATCATCCAGGCTGGCCTGGCTATTCCAGCAATTGAATCTATGCTGGATCCAAGAATTAGAAGGGAGCCCCAGACATTCAGTCTAACCCCTTCCCAAAAAACCCCTCATATAATATGTGTATACATACATAGAGACACACACTCAACAAGAATTAGGAAGGCAGGAAATTGGTTAAATATCATAACCAAGGATTCTCTTCAGTCTGCCCCCTGATTCGACAAAATAATAGGTCTCCTGTCAGCATAGTTTGAATGACTTGGTGGTGTGTCTTTGTATATATGTTTGGCATTCTAATTGAGCCGCCTTAAGTTCACGTTTTATTGGCATCGTTGTCACTGTGAATAATTGTAATCAAGGTAGACCTCTTGACACCCACCCATGCTGCAGAATGAGTAAAACAGCCCTTGCTATGAGGAATGTATAATCTGTGAGATAATTATAAGCAACACAACAAGACCTTTTAGGCCTATGAAAATGTAGGCTGTTTTCTCATCCATCTTCTAGCTATCTTGCTGGCTGCAATCCATCCCACTTCAGTTACTACACCCATTGCCATACAGCTTGCTTTTTATTCTCTTCCCCTGAACTGATGGCATATTTTTGATGCCATTCCAGTTCCCATTATTATAAATTCATTTAAATAAAGGACAGAAATAAGCTTTAATAATCTGGATATTTTTTTTGTCTTGCATACAAGTCCCACTGGCTAGATTCGGAAGTATATATTTCTTTGAGAAGTAACACAGGTATTTTCTAGAATTATGTGGGCTAGAGATGTATTTTTATTTTCATCATCATCATCATCATCATCATCAACCTTTATTACGGTCCAGAGACCCAACAAATTGTTACAAAGCAATACACAATTCATACAGCCTACCTCCTTCTTTGCAAGAAGATCAAACGCATCCATTCTTAAGGAAATTAGCCCTGAGTGCTCACTGGAAGGACAGATCGTGAAGCTGAGGCTCCAATACTTTGGCCACCTCATGAGAAGAGAAGACTCCCTGGAAAAGACCCTGATGTTGGGAAAGATTGAGGGCACAAGGAGAAGGGGACGACAGAGGACGAGATGGTTGGACAGTGTTCTCGAAGCTACAAACATGAGTCTGACCAAACTGCGGGAGACAGTGGAAGACAGAAGTGCCTGGCGTGCTCTGGTCCATGGGGTCACGAAGAGTCGGATACGACTAAATGACTAAAACAACAACACCTCCAGGTTAAACAAGCATTTCGTTCAGAATATAGGGAACATTGGTTCTTGAAACCACCAATAAAAATTTGGCCACTAATGTTCTAGCATCTGTCCGGTCTTCCAATAGGAACCTGACATAGTGAGCCTCCGATTTTCCCGGGAAAGCTACCAGCAAGGGTAATATCAGTTCAGCCCTGGCTTGCTCATATTTTGCACAGTGCAACAAAATATGTTTTATGGAATCGAAGTCTTGAGCACACGAGCAAAGTCTGTCCTGGTAGGGAACTCCTCTCAACCTGCCATCCAACACTGCAGAAGGAAAGACGTTTAGTCTGGCTTTGGTGAAAAGCCTTTTTGTTTTAAAGCAAGCAGAAGGTTCTCATTTTACAATTCATTCTACAATTCCATCGTTACTTCTTTATGCAAATGTTGCACCACAGAAGTATTGTGGGAAGGCGCTCCAGAGTCCCGTGAAGCCCACGTACAGAGTCGTAGAGTATGAGACAAACAGCAATATTTCCAAAGCTTTCTTGTATGTGGTTATCATTGTGTTATAAATAGCAGGTCTCATAAACTGCAAAGGTGCCTTCTATCTTTGAACTTAGCAAAGGTTGCAGGAGAGATGATTTGCCTTTGTGACTTGTCACAGTCCTTTTCTCTTGTAATACTGTATTTAACCTCAAGAGCTATTAACTATAACACCCCTCTGAGAAATGGTATTTTAATGTAATATAGTTTGCCATCCTGTAGCTGCCTGGAAAAGCTGCATAAAGTTGATTCTGGTATTCCAAATCGCTTCAAAGGATTATCTATGTTTCTGATGTCCAAATATGATACTGCTGATTTTTCTCTCACATTGGAGGATGTAAGCTTCTACTTCCTGTGTTTGCTTTTAAAGTGTAATTTGAAATGAAAGACTGAGTATTTTTTCCTTCTACATGTTTGCTTCCTATACTTGTTCCAGGGTTCTGGTTGGAAAGGACCTAAATCTCATAAGCTCATCTAGTACTATGGTTCTTTTGTTTCAAACTGCATTTTCCTAACCTTGGTTTGAACTGCCACTCAACATGACAATACAAAACGGGCTCCCGAGTTTTTCAAGCCCAGGGGCACGTTTTGAAATTAAAACAATATCACGGGCATCACAAAATACCCATTTCACAAAAGAAAAACTGGTAATGGTCATAATCCAAACACCTCCAAACAAAACCAGTCAAAACATAGTCAAAACAAAAAAGCAGCCCCACCCCCAAACCCAAGAAACCTCATTTTAAAAAGAATAAAAATAGGGAAGGGTATGTGCCCTGGGTGGGGACCAAAATCTGAAGAGTTAAGTGCTCTTTGTTTCCTCATGGGATAGGAGTGCTTTTCAGAAGAGAGCTGAGCGTGCATCTAGGTTCAAAGCTCACTTGATCCATTGGCTCTTCACATGACTTTTAATGGGAGGAAGAGGTGGACTCAGTGTGAGCAGTACATATTACCCAAACTTCCACCAAGACCTGGAACCAACACTGTATGACACTCCAAGCTCATTCATTAATAAATAAATAAATACAGGGAGAGGACCATAACTTTCACATCCTTTGCCTACAAAAGTCTCAGGTTTAGTTTCCACCTAGAAAAGACACTGACTAGCTCAGTGGGAAATTTGGGGGTTCTCTTTTAATTAACCCAACCAGCCCATCTGTATTCAGTGGTACCTTGGTTCCCGAAAGGCTTAGTTGACGAAGAAATTGGTTCCTGAACGCCACAAACCCGGAAGTAAGTGTTCCGGTTTGTGAACGTTTTTTGGAAGCCAAACGTCTGTTTCGGCTGTCGGCATTGTTTCCGGGGCCAATCAGCCAATCAGAAGCCATGCCTTGGTTTTTGAACATTTTGGAAGTTGAACGGACTTCTAGAACGAATTGAGTTCAAGAACCAAGGTACCACTGTATTGGCAAGGTCATGTGTGGTTTAATGTCAGAGAATATGGATGTAATGTGTCTGCTTACTGAGAGCTGTTGAAGTGTCATCTCTTCCTTGTATAAACACATTCAGCTGATCTGGCTCGTGTCAGAGGTGTTAGGACTGGAAAGGAACCTTTAAAGCTGATATAATTTCCTCTGTCTTCCTTTCATCCATTTGGTTTAAAGCAATAGTTAAGGCAGTGTGACATGTGTCTTCCTATAGAGGAGTGCATTGTTGGTGGGGCTGGTACAAACAAATAGTTTCTCTTTCTATGTTCATTCAGGCTGAACTATACTTATTTAAAAACCTGCCCTTTATTTCAGAAAAATACTGTCCTGCTGCAGTTTAGTTATTCGTATTCCAGTGTTCTATTCCTAACACTGAAGGCTAAGAATGTGTCTGCACTTTCAGACATAAAACCATTTTTTGCCTTTCAGGGCTAGCAAGTTGCAACCATCTTCTTCAGTGCTTTTGTAGCATATCAGGAACTCACTGATAAACTGTCACACTTTCTATAAGCACAAGTGCTTCTGTGATGAGTATTAGGGGCTGCCAGATAATAGTTTATGGACTGGCCACATGATTATGTGTAAACTCTCACCTGCACCATAGTTCAGTATTATTTATGACCATTGCCAAGCTCTAGTTAATGGTGCTGCTATTTTATGGAGGGGAGCACAAGCACTGTTAAATTACAGGAGAGTGTGACATGGGAATTTCACACTTGCAAGTGTAGAAGCCCAAGGGGAAACCTGGAAGATGAGCGTGCCCCTCATCACCTGGTTGATTTGTGCTCATTTCTGTTTGCATTGTTCTGCAAACTGTTATTATGACAACATTTTGATTGGTCTGTGTTTTGAGCTTACACCCTGTGATGTCTTGATGTGGATGTTTGTGGGCAAAATTTAATGTCATTCAGACCTGGTCCATGTAACAACAACAACAACAAAAACAGTCTTATTTCAAGTAATAGTTTCCCAAATACAGTTCCCATCTTTAGCACGGTGCTCAAATTAAATGTGGAACCTGTCTTCCTCTCTGCTCCTCCCAAAATTGGTGTTATTTTACAGCATGTTTGAATTCAAGGAGAACTTAATTGGACTTAATAAGATTTGGCAGGGAATGATGTAGTTCTGCACAAGTGGTACTGAAACTGAAGCAGTCCGGCTGCTGCTTGCCGAGAGTGCTGTGACTTGGTAAGCAGACTCATATAGAGAATTTATAAAAGAACGCCTAGGGAAAACCCTCAGCATTACTGTACTTGATTGGATTAACTGCAGTTCACCTAAATAAAATTGGAGCCTACCTTTGTATTTAAAAGGAAATAAGGAGTAAGGTTTCCTATTTAAAACCTTTTAAAAGGCTCCCCTGTATTGAATTGACTAAATATTCAAAGGACTATGTAGTTAAGAAGCTAGCAGTGTAATCAACAGCCCTGCTTTTTTTGTGGAATGTGGCAAGTGTTACAGAGGGTTTTCTGTAGAAGTGGAAAACCAGGATAAATTGTAAGAAGTTGCTGGTTTTGCAGTGGAGGCAATATTACTGAAGTCTTAATTAGAATTTAGTGTCTGGTGTGTTTTTTAAAAGGGGGGATTTGCATTAACTGCTTGGGAGAATTTGACTTCTTATAGAGGCAAAATTTGGACAAGACTATTTAGAGTGAATCTAATAGATAAAATTTTCATGCTTAATTCTGTGCTCTGTGTATGTTCTGGAGAAACAAAATATTTTAAAGATGTGCTTGGAGTCAGAAAATGAGGCTTTCCAGTTTTGGTTTCTTGAAACCTGAATGTATTTAAAGACCTAGGACTTGCAAGGATTTCTGAAGCATTCATGTTGTTTGCTTTCAGATTTGGACACAAGCTCATTACTTAGATCTCTTTAATGGCAAGGGCTACTTGGAAATAGCATAATTGGATTTCCTGCTTAATGGTATTAACCACTGCCTTGGCTTTGATGACCTCCTAATGCCTTTCTGATTAAGATACTCTTAACTGAAAAAGAGTGAGAGTCTTAAGTGAGATTTGGCATGGAAGCAAAAAACCCACTTGCCATGTAAACTAAACTGGATTCTAAAGTTAAGAAATTCTTCTCTTACGTATATTTTATTTATTGTTTGTCCTTCAAGATCACTTTTCAGTATATGGTCCCAGGGTCAATTACTCAAAACTGCTGATGCTGATTCAAGAGGTTATTGTGGTTGGTGGTGTTGAAAGCTGCTGAGAGGTGAAGGCGAACCATCAAGGTGGCTCTTTCCCTATCCCTCTTCTGACAAAGGTCATCAACTAGGCGCAGTGGTGGCCAAACTTGACCCTCCAGCTGTTTTTGGACTACAACTCCCATCATCCCTAGCTAACAGGACCAGTGGCCAGGGATGATGGGAACTGTAGTCCCAAAACAGCTGGAGGGCCAAGTTTGGCCACCACTGAACTAGGATTACCAAGGCTGTTTCAGTGCCATATCTGGGTTTGCAGCCGGGTCCAGATCATTTGCTTCTTCCAAACAGGCCTGTAATTGCATCACCAATTAAGTATAGTACTTAAATATTTCTGTTGGCATATCTGCTTCACTGAATTTCAGTCCACTCATTTCATTATAATTGCAAAGTTTATGCTCAACTTGGGGGGGGGGGGAGACACAGCAGCATATTGACAGAAATATACATCGTTCTTGTAGCTCATTCCAACTCCTTCAACTGCAAGCACTCTGCTTAAATCCACTTTGTTCGGGCCCCTGCTTTGTACTTAAGAAGCAAGAATAAGCAGAAATGAGCGTTAGGCTACAATACTGACGTTTGTGGTGGGTTCGGGGGATGTGGGCTAAAGTGTTTGGATGATGATTCAAGCCCTGATGCCTGAAGAATTTTGGCTGAATGGTAGAGGCTTACCCAACCACATGAGGTCACATGCGTGCTTTAGCATTCTCCTGCCCTTCAAGTTGTCAACCTATGATAACTATTATTATTATTTTATTATTATTAACAAGGGTTCCTGATTAGACCTTCAGTTTGGTCATAATGCTTTGAATCCAGACAACCTCACATTGTTCTTACCAGGTTGCATTTGCTCTTAGCTTCGACAGTCATTTATTTCAGTCAAGCTTATTCAGAAACTCTTCCTGATGGACAAATTAATGGGACTGCTAAGGAGGCACCAGGCAAAAACTTCCCTCTGTAACCAGACCTTTGGCCTTTAACTATCTGCACCCTTTTAGAAGTTGGTGGGATGTTTTTAAATGTATTTCTTTTTCCTCTTGGTTTTAATGTATCTATGTGGGTTTTTTTGCTTTGGCTTGTCTGTTTGTTTGGCTGCAAGTTGCTTTGAGTTGCCCTGGGCAAGATGAAACGACTAACAAATTAAACATAAATACATAAATAAAGGTTGTATTTTGTATTCAAACTGTATTAGCTCGAAATTTGAAGTGCTAAGGAGTTGTCATGGTGCTTTACTACTGAGTGTCATCGGCTCTTGCAACTCCTGATCACTCGTGCTAGGTCACTGAAAGCAATAGCGATCATTACGTATTTTACTCTATAGGCATTTTGTTCACCCAGTTATTCATTCAGCAGAATTTAATTACGTGAAAGACAGGAAGGATTTATTATTTAATACGTTTCTTGCTTTTGCCTTATTGACAAGTCTTTCCTGCTGCCGCCAAAATGTGCATATAAATGGATTGATTTTAGATAACAAAATTTCAAGAAACAAATGGCTGATTATTTAACGTAGAAGATTATTTTGCTGGTCATACATTTTAGCTCTAAATAAAGATGCAATATAGTTGTAGCATATTAATTTCAATTAAGGTCATGTAATTTGTTTTATAGTTCTATTTTGAGGATCATAAGTTGATCTTGTGCTGTCCTGGTATATTTTCTTTAAAAAATATATCAAAATTGCATTACTTTTAAGCAGTGTATTGATTTCTGTTGCAGTTGCTTTCCTGTTGCTTCTAGGCCATACAGACTGACACAGCTTATAAGAGCCAGTTAATATTTCAGAAGCTTTGTGTGGGTGGAATATGTGCAGTATCTAATGATGATTTTCCCTTTCGGTTATTCCTAATAGTAATAATGCTAGGCAGTATTAAGAATATATAGATGGTGCATTTTTGATATCAGAAATCATTAAGTTGATTTGTTTTCAAAATCACACTGTATTTTAAAATTCAGTCTTGTCTTCTTCTTCTTCTTCTTCTTCTTCTTCTTCTTCTTCTTCTTCTTCTTCTTCCTGGCATTGGAACCCAGCTGTATTCTTCTCAGAATGGCTCAGCCATGGCAAGTTCAACATCCACTAAAGGAAAGGTGAGATAGAGAGGCTTTCTAGGAGACTTAAATGTTTCCATACCAAAAAAAGGTTTTATACCTTTTATACCAGCCTCACAGAATTTACATTTGGCCTCTGTAGCTGGATGTGATCAGATAACCTGACAGTTAGGGTGTATGTTTTAAAAATAATTATATTGAGGTAATGAACTCAAAGCTAATGCTTTTAATCTTATGTATGCAAAATCCTGGCCTTAATGTAGAATTCAGAAAGTGTGTGTATACTGTGTAGATGACAGAACATGACAGGTGGACTAATTTATTTATTTTCTTTCAGGGCAAAGTGACTGAGCAAGATCTAGCTTTTATTAGGGGGCTGTATGTAGCCTGTGTGCCAGCCTGGCACTACCAAAATATAGCGTAATCTCAAATATTTGCCAAGGGGGAAAGGCAGGAGCTGGCTGGAGTGGCATGAACTGGCAATCCTGAATTCTTGTGCAGGATTCAGAAAGGTTGAATTGCAGGCTCTGGGCAGCTGTAAAGTCTAGAGCTACTTACCATGTGGATTGCCACCATTGCAGTGCAAAGTCCTGTGCCCCATGTCTGCATTGGTTGCTTCAAGTGCATGTGATATTTCCACTGGATGTAGTAGTCAGTGAAATGCTGACTTGCTAATTTTTACACAAACTGCTCTGTTGATGAAGCATCTGTACCCCAAGAATATCATCAGGATTAAGACAATATTGACTTTATCGTTCTGGTCTCTCTCTCTCATTTTCCGTTGGCAATATCATCTGAATATCTCTACCTTGATGAAAATGTTTTGTACAAATAAGTCAGGGGAACGAGTGAAGATTCTTCAATAGCTATTAAGCTGTCTGGATTCTTCATTGCTGTAGCTTAGTTCTTCTGTGCTGCAAAGAGATGTCTATGCATGAAGCAATTAAACTATTGTATCCAACACGGCTATAATAGGAAACATGAAACATCAAAATTAGTACTGTGCAGGAGTTTCTAACTACAGACCATAGGTTTGCATGGAATCTTTTGAACTGCTCTTTAAACTTCTCTTTAAATTCCTCTAACTGCAAAAAAGAGTTTGTGATTGCCCAGAAATTCCTGTACACTAGTAGCATGCCATATACCTGTTTGGAGTGGGGTGATTATAAATAGATCTGGGTCATGGTATTTAAGGAAGCAGGGCCGTCTTTACCCGGGGGTGCAAGGGGTTACTTGAACTTCATTTGAGGTGTGTTTTGGCCACTGTCATGAATATGTGTGATATTTGTTTGACCGCAGTTTTAAACAGTATTTGAAATTAGCCAGGCACATTTTGTACCTGGCTTTCGACCACTTGCAACCAAGTGACAATGTCTGGGTGCCAGGATGTCACCTGGCAACACCACTGGGGGAACATTGGATCTGAACTGTTTGCACACACTAATAACCCACCTGTGGAATTATGTCAGTTCCATTTTATCTGCACAGTCAGAATGAATTTCTGGAACCAAAATGCTTTTCTGTGCAGCCTGAGCAGGAGCAGTCACCATTAAGTAAAAGAGGTAGGAATAGGCCAATTTATATGTAGACTGTCCCTGGTTCAAGTGACTTTTCTTCTTTAAGTTCTCAAAGCTCTTAACGTAGTTCAAGGTTGATATCTGAACTAGCCAAATATTGAACTGAGAAGCAATTGCAGTCAGTCCATCATTTGAAAAATTATACTTACCCCAAAATGGCAACTAGACATTCCATTTGGGCCATTACAACCTGGGTTTAAGGAGCCATTTGGCTCCTAGCTTATGCATACGTACATTTGGGTTTCTAACACTGGTTTTAAATATCAAGCTGTTACTGCCGGTTTTTCAACAGCCGCTTCCTTCTTTGAACCCACTGAAAATTTGTTGTAAGCCAAATCATTGTAGTATTTTCTGGGCATCCTGATCCTGCCCATGCTGCTGTAGTTAGTTGCTGTTCAAGTTCAAGTTGTGATCACACTGCTGTGTTAATCCAGTCTCCAACTCTTCGTTCTTTTGCTATTCTCAGGGAACACTTGAGAGAGTTGGATTTGGGGCTCTGGATTGTGTTAACCTTAAAGTTCCCTTGCATAAAGTCCTCTTGCACAGCATCACTGCTGGCCACAAACTCTTGTTGCTGTGGGTTTTCCATGGATAGAAATAGGGTATGCTGCCAAAACACGTATCAAAGGAGTGATATGTGCTCCTTTGTGCTGGTACTAGGAGGCCTGCTTTGCTGATTCTGCAGCCGCATAATGGATAATTTCACCAGCCTCTTAGAAATGCACAGTTAATCACCTCTCTCTCTCTCTCTCTCTGATTCACATATTAGAAAGGTCATTAAAAGGTTTGTCTACATATTTTTAGGCCTTATATTTCAGGAAAGAAGCTGGGTGTGCAGGACACAATCCACCCTGTACCAGATGGAAGTCCTACAGTCAGTGCACTCTGCCAACCCATGCTGTGTTAATTTTGTGTAAGAGCAAAAAAACGAACAAAAGGGCAATAATAAATACTTGTTGGTTTGGTAGCTATAATATTGGATTTATTTATTTTTTATAAAGAATTTGGACCACTTGCCTAACACCTGCTGGTTTGTGGAAACTGTCTGGTTTGGCATTGTGCAAGCTTTTAACAGTGTGTTCCTGAACCTCTTTTGTTTGTTGTTAGCCGCCCTGAGCCTGGCTTTGGCTGGGGAGGGCGGGATATAAATAAAATTTATTATTATTATTATTATTTGCCTATTTATTTATTTATTTATTTGGTTGGTTGGTTAGTTAGTTAGTTCAGGATCACTTCTTGTCAAGTAACTCAGAAGACCTCCCCAAACCCTTTTGATTCTTGCTTTGTGTTAGAACTGGTGACATTATTTGTTAGGACTCAGGAAGGAGACTGGGCTTGGCAAGCTCTATATTTGCAAATGTGCTTAAGAAGTGCGGACTTTAGCTGACATCATAGCGAGGCAAGTGCTGCTGAAGGAATGTGGGAGGCAGTGCAGTAATGCACACTTACTGCTTCAGTTACATTGGCACAACTTGCAAGGAACAGGCTGGATAGTGCTCCATTTGGTCACCAGTGAAAACCTTTCTGTGAAGGCCAGGGGTAAGCTAAGCATGCCCCGTTAACTCTGTGGATGCGAGCCAGAGTTTTTGACATTTTTGCAAGGCAAAGAATCCTTGCATGTGGTCAGAACAACCAAAAGTACAGGCGGGAAAAAACTGAAAATAGAAGGCAAGCCAGAGGGGTGGTAAGGCCCAGCCCAAATTAGACCCTGGCCTTATTAGTAAGGCTGTCAAGATTTTAGCTGAACCCAAGGTGCTGACATTTAACATGCTGCTGGAAAACTGTTTTGCTTTCTAAAGCACGGAGATTGGTTAGATGCATCCTATCATGGGTTTTAGGATTAAGAGACTAAGCAGCTTTTGGACACTGCATCAAATGTACACTACTTCATCGGTGGACATTAAAAGCCAAAACGTCTTAGTAGATTTAGCAGATTTAAATTTGGATGCATTTCACTGATGACTTTCTGGCTAATGATTTTTTTTTTTTTTTAAATAATCACTTGAACATTCAGTAGTTTTATTTCTTGAGTTGTCTGCATGTCTTCAATTTATGAATATATTAAGAGCATATTTTAATGTGGATTCTATTTTTGTTGGTTCACTCTTGCCGTCCTAAATTCTGTTTTTAAGCAGAGAAGCTATGAAAATGAGTGGGAGTTCAATTGAAATAGTCATGGTATTTAATATGAGATTATTTTTTTTAAAAAAAATTACTTAGTGACTGTATTGTTTCTTTTTAACCCAGTTCCATATAGGGTCCCCCCCCACTCTTTTACTTCAGATTCAAAAAGAGATGTAGTTGGTGGTGGTTTGGCTGCTTCTGTTCTTCTGAGCACATACTGCTACTTATTACAGGAATTGCAACATATCCACAGATGAGAACACAGAGTGACTCCCTTTTTGTTAAGTTGTGCGTGAACATATCAGACGACAGAGCGATTCTTCAAACAGCTCTTGTTTATTCACAGGCCAGAACAGAACTGAACGGAAGGGTTCAGCCAGCCTGCTTATATAGAACTCCAGTACAACGCAACTGTAACAACTTTCTGTAACCAACCACTGAACGTCACTTTCAATCCCTTATTTGCATAGGTGGACCTGAGTGAAAACTATCTACAGTATCCCCCTGCTGGCCCAGGGTGAGAACTTCAGTACATAACACTTTTCACTGTGAAGAGTTAGAGGCCATGTTGCTGTGGCTGAATGCTTCTAAGGAGCATTGAGTGTCAACCCACAGAGTGGTCACATTATTTATTTATTCATTTATTTAACTGTATTGGTTTAACTGCTGCTGTTACCCCCCCCAGAGCTCTGTTTAGTGCACATAATTATTTCTCCCCTGCTTCCTTTTTCTCTGAGCAAGGATCACCTCTGGTCTCAAAGCCTCACTGCGGAAGGAGTGGAGTGGAACTGGATAATGGAAATGCATGGAGAGTGGGGGGGGTGTGAGGGGGTCTGGAAACCTCCCTCCCATCTGATGATGTTGAATTTTATGCCATTTCTCTCCTTCACACCCACCAGTTTTATTTGTTGCTTGTACTTATAATTGGCTCTGCACCAGATGGTCCCAGGGTGAGTTGCAAAAATGTCATAACTAAAACAATCACAGATTATGTTTAAAATTATACAAAGAAACTACAGCAGCAGGACATAACTTGCATTATTGCACACATAGGCTCTGCTGCCATAATGCCTGAACCCTAAATGGCTGTTGTAGAAAGTTGAAAAGTCATAGAGCAGGCAGCACCCTACAGCAAGGGTGGTTAACCTATTGTCTTTTATATGTAGTTGGACTGCAGCCCCCATCATTCATGACCATTAGCACTGGTGAGAGCCAGTGTGGTGTAGTGGTTAAAAGCAGTAGACTCGTAATCTGGTGAACCAGGTTCGCGTCTCTGCTCCTCCACATGCAGCTGCTGGGTGACCTTGGGCTAGTAACACTTCTTGGAAGCCTCTCAGCCCCACTCACCTCACAGAGTGTTTGTTGTGGGGGAGGAAGGGAAAGGAGATTGTTAGCCGCTTTGAGATAACGTGATAAAGCGGGATATCAAATCCAAACTCCTCTTCCTCCTCCTCCTCCTCCTCCTCCTCCTCCTCCTCTTCTTCTTCCTCTTCTTGGTTGGGGCTGATGGGAGTCCAACAATGTCTGAAGGGCCTCATGTTCCCTACTCTATAGAATCAGGTGACATTATGGAACAGCCTGCTGGATCAGCATCTATCTCTTGAGGATAGCACAGAGTTAGTTCACACATTTACCATCTAGAAGTATCATTAGCACAAGCTAATGTTGGGGCTATGCGTGGTTCCTTCAGCACACAGGCTACATGTGTTGGTTGACTGCATGGTGCTGTCAGTTCAGATTCCTGTGATCCTATTTTGTCAGGAAAGGGAGAGATTGAAAGATCACCTGAATTGTAGCATTATTTCAGTTGGACGTATGCTGCATGCTCAAATTAGCCCCTACAACTGTGGCTGCTTCATATCAGAAAAGGGATATTTGTTGGTATTCCATTCCATTTCTTGAGTACAAATTGTGTCCCTTTTATATGAGGTCATAGCTGGCTTTACTCAGATAGGTAGTCTTGGTCTACATCAGGGGTCAGCAACCTTTCTCAGCCGTGGGCTGGTCCACCCGTCCCTCAGACCATGTGGTGGGCCGGACTATATTTTTTGGGGGGAAATGAACGAATTCCTATTTCCCACAAATAACCTAGAGATGCATTTTAAATAAAAGCACATATTCTACTCATGTAAAAACACACTGATTCTTGGACCGTCCACGGGCCAAATTGAGAATGCAATTGGGCTGCATCCGGCCTCCGGGCTTTAGGTTGCCTACCCCTGGTCTACGTGATGGGGAGGGGAGGGACAAGGGAAGAAGGGATAAAACAAATAAGCTGTAAATTTGCAACAAAACTAATAAAACCATCAAACTTGTCTTGCACTTCTGACTTAGCTGGTTCTGACCATAGATCACCTCTCTTTCATGTTTCATTAGTCAGAGGCACTTCTGCCAGTTTCAGCCAAAAAAGAGTAGGGGAAAACCCTTGAGATTCTGAGTCATAAACTCTGTCTAAACACTGCCAGCTATGTATGTGGTGCAAACAAGTGCATCTAGTCTTAAGTGCAAAACAGAATTAGTAGAATTAACATGAATTTAACAGCTATTTTATGTTTTATCCATAGCATCTGGTATCTGAAGGTACATAACTTCTAAAATATGGAGGCTCCTTTAGCTTTTATGACTAGTGGCTGTTGACATACTTTAATCCTCCACCACTACACCTTGCAGCAGTGACTTCCACAAGTTGATTGTGTGTTGTATGACTAAATGTGTACAGAACTGTGAGGCTGCTTTTGTTTTCTTTTGTGTCCTCATCAGCTTGTAGCTGATGCGTGGAGCTACATCACAACCCAGCTTTGTTTGTTATTTTTTGGAGGCATTAGCAACTGGTGAGTCATAATAATTTTATCTGTTTCAGACGTAAATCCATAGTGGCTACTGCTCTAAACGTGTGGAATCAGAACTCCCCAAGAACCTCTTAGGCCACATTCATATGTCATGATAAGCCAGGGTTGCTGGCTTGATGTGCAGTCCTCCCTTGCTGTGAGTCAGAGAAAGAAACCAGGAAGCCACAGTTAGGCTTGGGTTCCTGTTATGTCTGGACCCACGGTTGTCACTTTTTTCTACCTAACTTTTTTCTACCTGTCTTGGCATATGAGTCCTGTCTTCTTAAGAAACAAGCCACGCCCTCGGGATGGGTTGTAATGGGAAGCCAAGTTCAATTGTGGCTTCCTGGTTTCTTTCACCTTCTCATGCCAGGCGAGAAATTAAGCAGGAGTGATTAGGCAGCATGCACAATAATTCTGCAGCTCTAGCTCACTGTCATGTGCAAATGTGGCCTATGCGTTGCATGTTTTGTAATCAGGGCCTTCTGTAGTTTTAAATCTCATTCTCTTGAATTAATAATAGAACTACCGCTTTGTTGTGTTTTTCTAAAGGCGCAATTTCATTCAGAGGCAAATGATTTCTTGGTCAAAAGGTTTATTCCATCCTGATGCCTGTGCCTCGCTAGCATTGATCCCAAGATGGACAGGTGCCACCAGTAGCTTAGGATGAAGGTAACATAGCGTGCTACTGTTATATTGTGTCAGCATTGCAATACCAATGGTGTTTTCATGTTTCAGGCCAGTCATAACACAGCACTAATGTCGCCTTCCTATCATGTTGATAAGCAATCTGTTTCCTAAACCCTGTTTTTTCATGTATCAACTTCATTTGCTATTAAAGTGTCACTTAGCAGTAACAAAGCACAATCCTTCCCATTTGGCTTTTGGTTTCATTCAGACTCCCAGTATAAGAGTAATTAAGGATTGCAACCTTACGCTCCAAAATGGCTCTTCACACCCTTTAGCTTTGTGTCATGTGCATAATTGCAAGCTAATATTAAATGCTATATGGTTGAATCTGTGCGATTTTTGCACAGTATTTTGTTCCATACACGCTCACTTTATGTATTCGGCCTACTGACTAATATCTGGCTGCGTAAATAAGGTTTAAAATAATTTCTTTCTCTCTTTTTTTACTGTAATAGATCATAGTCTCATAATAGTACAGGAAGGGGGGGGCATAACTTGAAACATAGGCCTAGTTATGTGTTTTAAAAGTACTGTTGAAATGTTCCAGCCACTGTTTTGGAATATAAACATCATTCTTCTTAAGAGGCTAGATGAGCGTTTCCTCCGAATATTGGTATTAAAAACTTACTGCCATTCACAAAGCTTTAATATAGTGCTCATCTGACAGATATTCTTCCTTTTCATTTGTTTTAATTCAGCATTGTCACTAACTCCGGTGGGAAAATGAGCAGGGAATATTTGATAAACAAAAGTGTTTTGAGATGGTTTCTGTATAACACATAGTAAAATAAATCAGCCCTGCTACAAAGGATGCTGCCAAAGTGATTCACTTTGTTTTGAATTTAACTGCAGTGATTCCTCAGATGATAGTTATATGACAAATGGACCTGTTAAGTGGCGGAATTTGCAAGGAAGTGGACATAAAATAAATACAGCAAATAATTAATTTTCAAAACTACACCCCCCTCCCCAGTCTTCTGATCACTCCGATCACCCATTATTCTGTTTACCACCTTTCCCCTTCTTCAAAATGGTCTGTGTTTCTTTCTGAACTATCCAGAAAGGAAAAAGTGCCCCGTTTTCAAAGAGTTGCAGTCTTTAGGCTGCAGTCCTGTGCATAACAACTGAAAGTCATGTAACAGCTTGACAGTACTGTACTGTAGTTGTTGCTGCAAGGAGTAAAGGCAAAATACAATAGGGCATTCAAAATTCTCCAGGTGCATTTTGCATCTGGCCATTGGCCACTTGCAACCAAGTGAAGGTGCCAGGATGGCGCCTGATGTCTCCACCACCTGAAGTTGCATGCTTGGGGATCTTTGGATCTTGACTGTTTTCACAAACTAGCAACACATCCTGTAGAATTCTGCCTGTTATATTTTATCTGCACAATCAGAATGAATTAAAGGAACCAAAATGTTGTATTGAAAAATGCGACTTTCAAGCTGACTGCCCCCAAAATAGCAATTTGGCATTCTGTTTTGTTGACTATAAAAAGGTAAAGGTAAAGGGACCCCTGACCATTAGGTCCAGTCGTGACCGACTCTGGGGTTGTGCACTCATCTCGCTCTATAGGCCGAGGGAGCCGGCGTTTGTCCGCAGACAGCTTCCTGGTCATGTGGCCAGCATGACTAAGCCGCTTCTGGCAAACCAGAGCAGCACACAGAAACGCCCTTTACCTTCCCGCCGGAGCGGTACCTATTTATCTACTTTCACTGTGAGGTGCTTTCGAACTGCTAGGTTGGCAGGAGCAGGGACCGAACAATGGGAGCTCACTCCGTCGCGGGGAATTGAACCGCCAACCTTCCGATCGGCAAGTCCTAGGCTCTGGTTTAACCCACAGCGCCACCCGGATCCCTTTGTTGAGTATAACCCTGGTTTAAGGAGCCATTAGGCACCTAGCTTATATATCCGAGTTTCTAACACTGCAATGGGAGGCATTCAGATCTGTGCTCTTCCAAGCATGATCAATATCAAGCATTTCATTTTGCCTGATAGAACCACATCCCTGTGTTCTTTTCCGGGGTTCTCCAGACCCCTCAGAGCTGATTTGAGGGACATCCTGTTTCGCTACCGGGACTTGTGCTGGTTCCTGCTAGCACATCTACTTAGTTGAATCTGGCCCTTTGTAGGTAAAGCATAGATATTCTGACTTGTTTTAAAGTCTCGTGATAACCTAACTGGGTAAGCGCTTGATCTTGGTTTGTGTGTCTTGGCTTGGCCTAGCAGTTTTCAGACTTTTACCATATCCTCATTGCCATGACTGCCACGAACGACAAACACTCCCCTGTAGCCGTGTGTATTGTTTTTTTGAGACGGAGAAGGTATTTATCAGGGACATTTTTCTACCACTACATATCTCATTGAGAAAACATCAAAAGCTTCCACCGGGGGACAGATGGAGACAGTCTTCAGATCACTGAATAGCAGAGCAGGGTTCCACTGCCCATTGCAGCACGAATATTAGCAAAATGCTCACAGAATGGCATTTAAGGCATGTTGCTGGCCCCATTCCTGCATGTGTCCCCTCAATGAAGTAGGGCTGGGGGGAGATCTTGTATGCTGCAAATGCCTTGTGTTGTTGTTTTTAAATGGAGAGACAGGATAGAAATCTTATAATTAATAAAGCGCCTGTGCCACACATTGCAATTCTGATGCCTGCTTTTGTATCTGTGCCTTGGACCCTGAGGCAGAGGGTGGTTGTGTTGACTCGAGACAGATGAATTTCCTCCCCTTGCACTATATGCTGGGATCTCTATGCTCGATCCAGTGAACTGTCACCTTACACAACACCTTGTGGAGCCCAGTTGAAGTCTCATGACAGTGTGGCGGGGATTACAGAACTCCACAACAATTTCTGGCCCCTCCTCATGCCTTTCTGTTCTACTGAAAGGCTGTTTGTGATGATCAGGGGATCTTCCAGGCCCGCAAGCTAGGTCTAGTGGTTGGGAATGGGCAAGAAGGGAGCAACGCTTCTGCTTGCACAGCTGGCTCTGTGGATCCCAGCTGCTGTGCTTTAGTGTGTTCCTGCATGTGTCAGACTCTGGATTTACATTATAAAATTAAATTATTCCAATATTTTGCTTGGCTTTCACTGCCTGCTCTCTTCGGCTCAAATGGTTCTCGGTGCCTTTGAGCTTAATGGCCTAAGTAAAACACAGCAATCATAAATGTCTCTTGTTTACCTTTCATAAACACTGAAGCACAGCATGAATTTCATTTCCCTAGCCTAAGCCAGTTTATCATGCGAAGATACACACACACACGGAACTACTACGACTAGTCATATTTATATAGCGACGGTGTTAGGCACTGGAAATAATCAACTTGTGTATCTTTTTTGCAGTGTGTGCATGAGTGTGGAATGCAATTTTTTAAAAGTCTGTGATGTTGCTTAAAACTTTTGGGGGTGGGGAACCTATATTTTACCTTGATTTTGAGGATGTCAGAAACGGAACAGAACTCAGCTTGTTCTGCCCCGGATGCAACCCTTTATCGTTTTCCACTATGGAAATATGACTGCTATTCCGGGAGTGTCAAGAAATGGAGGTGGTGAACATGTAAATTTGCGAAGGATTTCATTCATATAATGAATGGGAAAAAAAGTTTTAAAAGACTTTTAATAAAAATACCAGAAACCTTCTTGTTAGGAATATTAGGAATGGAGGACCCTACAGACCCAAAGAATTTATTTCTCTACGCAGCTACGGCAGCCCGAATGGTATATTCTGAGAAATGGAAATAGAGAACAATGTCAGCAAAGGAGGATTAGCAGATGAAATTAAGGGAATATGTAGAACTAGCAAATTTAACTAGTAGGATAAGAGATCAGGAAGACAGAGTATTTAAGGAAGAATGAAGAGTGATTGCGGAATATCTGAAAACTGTTCACAGGTTAAAATGTTAGCAGGGTTAATGCAAGTTCCGCAGTTTAAAGTATTGAAGATATAGGGGTAAGGGAGAAATTTGAATATATGGGGAAATTAGAATATGCAGTCTTCATGGATAATAATAATAATAATAATAATAATAATAATAATTTATTATTTATACCCCGCCCATCTGGCTGGGTTTCCCCAGCCACTATGGGCGGCTTCCAACTGAATATTAAAAACAATACAGCATTAGACATTAAAAACTTCCCTAAAGAGGGCTGCCTTCAGTTGTCTTTTAAAAGTAAAATAGTTGTTTATTGCCTTGACATCTGCTGGGAGGGCATTCCACAGGGCAGGCGCCACTACCGAGAAATAAATGGAACCATAGAAGGGGGGAGGGAAGTCAGTTTTTGAATGTATGGCTATATTTAATGGAAAATTATAAATGAAATTGAAAAAAAGTATGTTATTCTATCTCCAGGTTTGTTGTTTCCAAAGAATAGTAAATACTTGACATGATTGGCCTCTATTAACTATACTTGAAAATATGTAATAGGGCACCTGGAGTGCTTTTGAAGCAGAGCTGGTGAGATATAAACACCAAAATAAATAATAAATATAATTTACAACTAATGAATACACTTAATAATTTCCATTTCTTGCATAGATTTCAGCTATTCAAGGCAAGCAAGACAGCTGGTTTGAAGCTTCATAGTTAAATCATCATTACTCCTTTGGGTAGCTTTGCATTAAATGTTTAGAGCTATCCAGTATCTGTAAAGTTTATTTGATTCTAGCAATACACAAGCCAGTTCTATTCTATTTCAGCCACTACTGCTCTTGTTAGCTCAGAAATTTCATTTCATCTTATAAGGCCTTTGGCATGTGCCCTGGGGGGTGACAGCCATAATTAATTTTGCTTTCAGGGAAACTATTTTAAAATGCATTCCTTCTAGGAGTAACTTAATGCCTAATACCCTACAACTAGTTTATATTAGGGCAATAAATTACTATAATCCCCAAACTTTCTCCAGGTTTTCCCCCTGATGAGACTCAATGTGGCTTACGGATAAAAACAAGAATTGCTAAAAAAAATATATAGAAAAATTCAGTCATTAAGAAACAAGTAAACAATAGAATTAAAACTATGTAAACTATATTAAACTATATAATATTATACATATTAAACCATATTAAAACAGATATAAAATCTGTTTAAAACATACACATATAGTGGTACCTCGGGTTAAGAACTTAATTTGTTCTGGAGGTCCGTTCTTGACCTGAAACTGTTCTTAACCTGAAGCACCACTTTAGCTAATGGGGCCTCCCAGTGCCGCCGCTCGATTTCTGTTCTCATCCTGAAGCAAAGTTCTTAACCTGAGGTACTATTTCTGGGTTAGCGGAGTCTGTAACCTGAAGCGTCTGTAACCCGAGGTACCACTGTAATTGCAATAAAAACAGTGTGGAACTAGCCCTTTCATTAAAAGCACCCTTGACCTCAGGACTCCAGAATTTATAGCTGCCAGTTCTGAGGAAAGAAAGGCAAGGACCCACAGCACAGGTGGGGCTCGCCAGCTTGGGGAGTAGGTGCACTTCCTCAGCTGGAGTAGGCTCAGGTGAGGTTCAGATGCCTTGTCAATCCCGGAAGCTATAACAGGAAAGTCGTCCTGGCCAGTCCATAGCTCTCCTGACAGAACATTTGGTTGAAGCTACAGTGTGGAAATAAAGGATGAGATTGCCTCAGCTACTGTGCCCGGGGTCTCCAATGTGGCGTGCCCAGCCCCCCACTCACACTGCTCCTATGCTGTGAAATTTGGGTTTTTTGCGAGGGAGAAGACAAACACCTCCCTTGTTGAAAAAAATCCCCGTGGTGATGTTTGGCTGGGTGCTGTTTCACTCCATGCTCCCTACTTCCATTTTGTTTCCATCAGCCCAAAAGGAAGGCTGCCTTTTCCCACAAGATTTATGGACCTCCCTGCCCTCCCCACCTGGCTACGCCCATGGGTAGAGGAGATGGGGAGGAAATGAAGCAACAGGCAGCCTTTCATGTGAACAACTTCAAATCCTTACGTAGTTTGGAGTGAGGCGTTGCTTATTTTTATTTTTGGACTGCTGTTTTGTGCAAACATGGTAGATCGCGAAAGGTGTATGTGCACATGTGAACAAATACCCATGGATTTCTGGTTTCATGGCTTGGAGCAACCACCCACCCACTCATACACATGGCTGCAGTTTTGTGCAAAGCTCGTAGATTGAGAAACTTTTATTTATTTTAAAAAGATAAACTAAAGGCCTGTGCTTACAGGTAAACAGATGCCAGCGTGCATGCCCATAAGGACCTCAGGCAAGGCCAGCCCATCCTTTGAGAAAAATAAGCGGCTCACGCAAACGTAAACGTAAACTAAGCTTTTATAATAAAGAAAACTGTAACAAAATAACACGAGAGAAACTAAATACTGCAACATGAGGCAAGAAACAAGAGACAGTTGGTCCTCCTTAACTGACATTCTTAACTGAACAGAACTGAACACACACTGAAGGGAGGGGCTGATTCCGGAGCAAAGCACACAAGCCCCGCCCACCAGATACCAAGCACTCTACTATTCAAATTAGGCCCCAGTGTTTTTCTTACAGCAGCACCCTCATGGGTGCCTCCTTTCATACCCCCACATCTGCTAGAGAAGCAGTGCCAGCATAGGTGCTGATTTCCTGGAAGATCTTGCGAGATCTCATAAAAGTCTTGCAAGATGTCAAGGAGAGCAAAAGATCTCCTGAGATTTGGGTGAGATCTTGCAAGCTCTTTCAGGGCATCGGCACCAAAGCCAGCACTTCAGTGCTGGTACAAGAGCCCCTCCAAGTGACCCTATTTTCCAGGGACATCCGTGATTTAGAGAAGCTGTCCCAGTTTCTGATTTCATCCTGGAATGTCCTGCTTTTCCTTAGGATGTTCTTATTTTCACTGGATAAATTTTGGAGGGTATGGAATTATCCGACCTCCGAGCCATCTGAAGGCAATCTTGTATAGGGAAGGTTTTTTAAAAAAATGTTTAATGTTTTGTTATGTTTTTATATATGCTGGAAGCTGCCCAGAGTGGCTGGGGTGATCCAGTAAGATGTGTGGGGTATAAATAGTAAAATATCATTATGGAATGGGACGTCCCTATTTTCATCGGAGAAATGTTGAAGGGTATGTGGATCTCCCTCTTTGGGGATGTTTACAGCTGTTCCCTCTGAGATCCTGAATTTAATCAGTTGCTTCCTGTTTGCTGTTCACCTTATTGTGTGTTATGGATCCTGGTTTCAATTGCTATTTACTTTTTTATTGTGCCTTTATGAATACTGTTCGTCGTCTTCTTGTAGCTCTTTTTAAAAACCGTATGGGTGGTATACATGTGGTTTAATTAATGTAATGATTCGTGAGTATTGGCTTTGGAGCTGTAGTCACGTGTGGAGGTGTATGGAAATCTGCAGTGTGAATATACCTCCTACATTTTATGCTACTAGTGTGTCCAGTGTGTGTGAGAAAAGAACGAGAGAGCGAGAGCATGCACTAATATAGCAGGATGCGATCTGTAAGTGTGTATGTGTGTGTGTGTGACAGCTTAAATGAATAAATGTTTTCATAAGATGAGGTAATATCCCTTTCATCTATCATAATGGGACATACAAATAAATAAAGGTTTATTTGCGAAAAGTCTCCCCATATGGAGATGCATTTTATTTCTCCTAGAAACTTGGTCTTTAATGCAGTGCTTTCATTTTTAATGAACGCTAAAGTTGCTTTTTTGCTGCAAATAGGATGCTGTGCAACAGGCTTTCTAAATAGGCGGCATAGGGAAATTTAGAATTGGCTCCAGGTGACCAGGTAGAAAGATTTTCAGTGGACGGCTAATGGCAGAAAACCAGCCAGCCCGCAGGAACAGCCTTTCTGTTGTAATTAGGAAAACTGAACAGTGCTATATCTGCATTGGTCCTCAGTGCAGTTGACTTGCAAGGGACAGCATAATTTCAGTACTTAATTAAACACAGAAGCCATTGATTCAGTCCGTGAATGGTTTTGCTGGCAGAGTCAGAAAAGATGGCATTTTTCTTTACTGACATCACTTTGTAATCTTTTCTATGCTACTGCAAATCACAAATAATGAAATTGATTGCACATGGCTAATCAGCACTCTCTATTTCCCCCCTCTCTCCTTTTTTGGCAAACGGAGTTAGCACTAAAATTATTCCTTTTAGACTAATTAAATCACACCAGAAATCCTACTTTTCCAAATTCAGAGCCATTTGTTTTGCATTTTAATATTTCCAATAATTTTTGCTGGGGGGGGGGTGCTTGTAAATATGTGAGAAATATGCAAGTCAGGCTTTAAAAAAACCTAATATACTATTTTTTAATATAAAGATATACTATGAAGCAATTTTTATTGTCTCATTTCTTGATTAAATTGGAATTTTTTATGGAAATCTGAATTAAAACGTTCCACTTTTATACACTCTAAGGATTCTCAAACATTTCTTTGGTAAGCCTCCCATAGTTTCAGCATCAAACACATTCCCCAAACAACAGGGGGACAACTTTGAAATCAGGAGAAGTACATGCCTTCTCCGTTTTCTCATATTCAGCTTCTGAATCCAAAAAAAAGAAAGCTCAAAGCAGATAATTTGGTTTAAGAATGGACTTAATCCCATTTTGTGTAATATTGCGAATGAGTGAACCAAAGGTTTAGAACTCCCACTGTGCTTATTCACTCATAATTAATTATTTACCCTGGACAAAACATTTGCACAACATTCCATGCCTTCCAATTTCAACATTTTGTTCCCAGCCTCCGTATTTCTATTGACAGTCAATACTGTTATGTAAAATATTAACCAAATGCATCGAGAAGGATAATGATGAGTGTTGGTGTCCAACAACTTCTAGAGGGCATTGCATTGACTGCCTCTCTTACAAGCAAACCATGAGTATGTGCTTTCATTTTCTATCTGCCTAGTAGTCCTATCTTTGTGGCTGAGGTGGTGCAATGGCCACAACTAAGGTACTTTAGATATCACACCAAACATAGTTTTACGTGTGTTTTTAAAAAAAGCTAAAAACCTTTCAAACCATTAGATTAAAAAATCTGATTTGCTGCCTGATTGCTAACTTGGAATCATCAATTCAGACATGCCAAATCGTAGTGATGGTTTGGTGTGATGGTTCTGTCCTACAGACTTATAGCCATTCAGGACTCGGTTTCCTGATAGGTAGGTCACCCTACCAAGATTGCTGGAGGAAAAAGCTGAGGTAGAACTCCCTTACAATTACCCCAGACTGGTGTTGATGAGAAGTAAGGGGAGGACAACTTATATGTGTTGAAAGGTGGAGAAAGTCTTGAGACAGAGCATCACCGTCCTAGGGGGATGCAGGAACTGGTGGCTAGGCTGAAGGTAAGCAGGGTCTGTAATAATTTTAGATGTCACAATTTATTCCACCTTTAGAGAAGCACAGTACAGTGGCAGCTTGGGTTACATATGCTTCAGGATACATACGCTTCAGGTTGCAGACTCCCTTAACCAAAAAATAGTACCTCAGGTTAAGAACTTTACTTCAGGATGAGAACAGAAATTGCATGGCGGCGGCATGGCAGCAGCGGGAGGCCCCATTAGCTAAAGTGGTGCTTCAGGTTAAGAACAGTTTCAGGTTAAGAACGGACCTCTGGAACGAATTAAGTACGTAATCAGAGGTACCACTGTACAACTTTTGATAGGAAAATATTTGATAGATCAGCCTTAAAACTTTCTCTGTGGGCATCTTTTTGCAACTAGGCATCGGTGAAAAGTATTATTACAAATGCCATCATTAGTGATCTCTGCTTCTCAATTTGTATTGTATTATTTTATCCTGTAAACCGCCTTGAGTATTGTAAGATAGAAAGACGGTATACAAATTAAAAATGATGATGATGATGACGACTATCTCATTCAATTTGCTATGTCTCCCCTTTTAAATTAAACTCATTTATGTAGGACCTTAATTTGTTTGTTTTCAGTCCAGTCCTATGTGGGTCTGTTAGATCCTGCCACAACCTTCCTCCTCCCTGCTGGGAACTTTGAGGAACTTCCTCTCCTTCTGCCACCCACTACATGGCCATGGAAGTATCAACATGTTGTTGTAGCAGCAATGATTTAAGCCCAGAAGGCAGCAGGAACAGTAATTCAGGATCCAGGACTGCTAGACTTAGTGTTTTCTAAAGTTTCTGGGTCTGTAGTCCTGAAAAATTGCAATTATCAGCACTTCTTGTGCCAGGATTCTGGTGTAGAACATTAATGGTTGTCAAGATGACCAGGAATGGCTGTTTCCTTGGGCCCTTGGATCCTTAGTAATGAGTTAGAAACTTTTGGAAGCTGCAACAGCCACCAGTAATATCAGTCACAGTTAAGGTTGGATATCTTTGGAAATGCTAGTCATGGCATGGAGCTCTTTAAAACAGTGACAGCTATTTTATACAATTAAGCATAATGAAGAATCAGGCCTTTCTTATCTCCCTCCCCCCCAAATCTGCTGACTTAATAAAGAAATGACTTAAAACGACGCTGATTATGGCTGACACATGTTACCGTTAAATATGGCTGTCCCTTGCCAGTTTTAGCTTTACTGTTATAGCCTTAGTGATTTAATTTGTGTAGTTTAGAATAGATTTTCGTACTGAAATGTCTCCATGCATGCTGCTGTAGGAGTAAAAGTGTTCCCAATTAGAAATCTGGAGGTGGTATGCCTGGAGAGAGGAAAAACCCAGAATTTGAGATTGAAATAATTCAAGGCCGAACCCTTTCATTTAAGTTGCTGTGTTTGTAATAATGATGGGGAGTCGATTGTTGTTCCCTTTATGTTCTTTTCACAGTAAACTGCTTACTAAGAGTTACAAAACTTTCATTTTGGGGGAGAAAGTTATAAATTTTATAAGGAAGTCTTTAAGATATTTATTCATTTAACCATGGTAGTTGTTACTTCTTGCCCTTCTGGTTTCAGGCAGGGGAGTAATTTCTGAAATGTCATTCTCAGACTTTCCCAGTGTGATGGAGATGGAGTCTGTCTGCTAGCACTCTTTGCTGTTACAAAAATCAAAACAAAAAGGGGGGAAGTATGTCATTCAGGCAAGGGTTTGAAGCAAAACCTCCATCCTCACATAGCAATTTATTTATTTCAGATTGTTTTTAACCCCCTCATCACCCATCCCACCCAATAAAAATACCTGGGCAAATAAACAGATGTCAAAGGTGCCAGTGCTTGGTGTATTTCCAGGGGGAAGGGACAGTGAGAAGGGAACCCCTTCCCCCAAGATCTAATGACGACCTGGAACTAATGGAGTGGGGAGTTAGAACACCCTGGATCTGGGAGGAAATGAATCACCTTGAGAAGCTCTTTTCCCAAAGCCCCACTGTAGCTGCAGTCCTCCTTACTGCTCCATAAACTGCCCTTCAAACTTTTGGCTGCGGTTCAAGGAGATGTATTGGAAAAAATGGAATGTGGAGAAGCCCCATGACATGTGCAGAAGCTTCTTTGGAGTTTGATAAGATACCTCCTGTGAAGCTGAATGTGAAGTAAAGAGGGCAGTTCGCCTCCCAAAGGAGTCAAGTTTATGCTGGGAGTTGTAATTGGGTGAGAGACTGCTCTCTTTTCAGGAAGCTGTGTGTACCTCTGGTCACAGGAACTATCCCTTTGCTTAGCACTGCCATACGTTTGGAACTTCCCGAACATATCTGGGATTCATCTGCTTGAAAATAGCGTGTGGGCGGAAAACCCAGGTGTATGGCAACCCATGTCTCGGACGTGTTGTTGGTTGGGTTTTTTTTTTGGAAAATTTACGTTTTTTTAAAAAAAAGCTCAATTATTATCTTATTTTTTTTGAGATATTGCTCAACAACTTTGGCAAAAAAAGCTCAACAACTTTTGTGTCTAGACTTTTTGAAATATAGCAACCCTACTTATAGTTAGTCATACAAATGGGTTCAAGTTCCATTGAATTATATCTCTCTCCGTAATACTTACTTTATTTTACTTATTTCAAAAAATTCTTATGCCTCTGAATGAAAAACAACAGCAACCCCAAACTGTTATGAGAATTATAAGGTCTAAGATATAAAATAAATGTACAGGAAAAAAGTCCTGAAACCATTTTGTCTCTCCCAAATTGACCTCAAATGTTTCTCTGCAAGGACAAAGGAAATGGGAAAACCTCCCCATTGTCTCTTTGCTCACGAATCCTGTCTTAAGGGCCTGTCTGTGTATGAATACACAGTTAATCTGTGACCTGGACTCAGGAATTAAGTATTTATCATCACAAAAGAATAGCCAGGCTTTCCAGGTAAACCCGTCAACAGGTTTCCTGCCAGACAGGATTTCTGCTGTAGACCGCCCCTTCTGTGATGTATGTATGATGTATTGGGGGGGGGTGGTCTTGAGCTGGAGGGTGGGAATTTCAAAAGTCTATATAGGAGTTTGCACCCCATTGTTTGGGGTTCCTCCTCTCTCATGCATGTGGTGAGGGCCCTGTTGCAACAGTTAATAAAGGTCAGGCTTACTAGCTGCTTTGCTTCTCAATATTCTCTGGTTGGCCTCTGTTACCTTCTCCTACCGATAGAGAACCTACAAAAGGACTCTATATGGGCTCTTGGGTACCCCATAAGGGAAAAGGAGCAGTTTCCCCCACTCTTATAACAGAACCAACCCTAAAGCACAGTCCTCTTTGATATGACATTGTAACATCACACAAGTTGGTATGACACGTTTGTATTCTATCAGTGGTGTAGCAGCTCTTTGGTCACTTCCTTAGTTTGAGGGGCGGTCCTACTATGGGATTTAAACAAGTGCACTTAATCCGACTGCTTTTATTTTTGGAGGAAAAAACAATTGCAAGCCCTGATAGCACAACATGTTCCTGATCTAGAAGGGGCCCTTCAAGGTTTTCTCCTAGCTAATTTTTGGGCTTGAAAGTTTTGCTTAATGTAGACAGTACCTTTTTGGGGTGGGGTGGGGTGGGGGTGGGGAGGGTTGCAAATATAAAAGCCAGGAATGGGGTGGTTTTTAGTTCTGTATCAGAGTTCCACACCAGTCCGTCCCCCCCACCAAAGTAAAAGCAGAGTGGTTAAGCGTTCTTTTTCTAAATGTGACAAATGTCACATGTATTTTGACCCTTATCCATGGAGTTTTCTTGGCAGGGACACTGGAGTGGCTTGCTGGTTCCTGCTCCAGATGGAGTTTGACCACACTGTGGGAGGCAGTGGAAGGCAGGAGTGCCTGGCGTGCTCTGGTCCATGGGGTCACGAAGAGTCGGAAACGACTAAACAACAACAGCAACAATTTTGATCCTTAGTTTAATGTTAAATTTTCTGTGTCCGTAGGCTTGTTACAAAAAGAATGAGCAACTCTCGCCCTCTAGAGTAGGCTTGGGGAGACTCTGTCCTCCAGGCTTAGTTAGGCCCAGCAGGCATCTTCATTTGGCCCGCAAGCCATAGCCTGCATCACTCCCGACATATGTCAAGTGAGTGCCATCACTTTGAAGTCCACCTGCAAGTCATTTGTTTTGAAACGACTGTCAATGGGGCTTCCAAGGTGATGTGTCTCAGCCACCATCAGCTGATTGGTGTCGAAAGGCATTACCCTTGAGTGTTTGGAAAAGAAGAATAAGGAAACTTTAGATCCCTGTAGTTAAGGTTTCTCAGCTGTAGAGATAAGGCATGAGGACCAATCCTAGCTGGTCAATATTGATTTCTCAGAATACAATCCACTATCACACACAGGTCTGGGAAATACAGTGGTACCTCGGGTTAAGTACTTAATTCGTGCCGGAGGTCCGTTCTTAAGCTGAAACTGTTCTTAACCTGAAGCACCACTTTAGCTAATGGGGCCTCCTGCTGCTGCCGTGCCACCGGAGCACAATTTCTGTTCTCATCCTGAAGCAAAGTGCTTAACCCGAGGTACTATTTCTGGGTTAGCAGAGTCTGTAACCTGAAGCGTATGTAACCTGAAGTGTATGTAACCCAAGGTACCACTGTATACCTTGGTGAATTACTTTGTGGTGTTTTTTGTTTTTTAAAATAAATGTTCCCTTGCAGTGTTTCAACTTTGCTGTTCCCCCATGGGTATGTACTTGTACATCTGAGTTGGGCAGCTGTTACTACATACATGCAAACTTGTGTGTGTGTGTGTATGCTGTTTTACAATTGTGAAGTTACTTATGAAGGAAATCAAACACAACCATCACATTCTTCCTCTGCAGCTGTTGTTTGGTGTAGATGCATGGCAATTTCATTTCTGGCAGTTTCTGTGTGGCAGATAGTCCATACACCGTTGAAGAACAAGTTTGTCCTTCTGAGAACTGCGTAGTTCCCATGATTCATGCATACTGTTTTCAAGCTGCTGCTACTGCTGAAACTTGAAGGCTTACGGAGTGTTGGAAGGGGTTAAGGAATAAGCTTTTGGAATGTACTGTTTGGGTTAGGAATGCTCTAGACATCTTGACCCTCATTACCTTTATGCGTTTGGGGGAGGTGGGGAACTTTACCTTCTTGTATGGCTTGTACAACCCTAAATTAATGCTTGACAAACACTCAAAGATTTGACCATGGCATATGTTATCCAGCAAGCTAATTATCTCTTTTTGGGAGCAAAGCCTTCTCTCCTTGCTGATTTGATTAACCAGCCGCAGCAGCAGCAGCTGGCAGATCTGAATAGCCGAGTTGCAGTCAAGAAAGGTCAGAAGCGTAAACAATTCTCATGCTCAAAATGTTTTATTACTGAAAGGCTGTAGAACTGCTCGTGAAAGGGCAGAGTAGCAATTCACTACTACAAAAATACTGGGAGTAGCCTGAAGTCTGAAAAGTTGTACCTGACGGGTGTTAAGAAATGCCCACTGTTTTTAGCTCAGAAGAAAGTTCAAAGCACAAAGCCTGCAGTATCATTCAGTGCAGTAAAACACCTACATTGCAATGACACAGAAAATTAAAAAGGAGATAAACAAAAACGAAATAGTGATAAATGAAAGAGTTAGTAGCCTTGGTGTGACCTTCTGTCAAATCTGACCCTAAGTGGTTCCCCTATCCAACCGTAGCTTCTCTTCTTCCCCTGTTTGAAGTAGGGATCAGGAATGAAGACTGTGCAGGGCTCAGATCTTTCAAAATCATTTTGGGAAGAAGATACAGTTGAACCTTAGGTTGAGGACGTAATCTATGATGAAGGCACGTCTGCAACCCACAGAGTTTGCATCCTGAGGAGCCGGCGCTTCTGCACATTCGCAAAGCACGATTTAGCGCTTCTGTGCATGAGCAAGTGGCAAAACCCGGAAGTAACCCGTTATGGTACTTCCGGGTTTTCCGCGGTCCGCAATCCAAAAACATGTAACCTGAAGCGTCCGTAACATGAGGTATGACTGTATAAGGCATGGAAGGGAGAGGGAGACCTGGGGAGCAAAGAGAGTAATGGTGGGAAAAGGCCAATGGACTTCTTGCACTTTATCCCCTATTATAGTGGCCCATTGGCAAAGCCAGGGGCCAAAGGTGATGGTGGAGATTTATAAATTTTCATTCAGCGCTGTTATGAGTTTAACATCTAGTTCAAACTGTTGAGGTTGCGTATGGCTCCGGCGTTTCTGAAAGTGTGAAACCTCTACTAATAACAGTTAGGCTGGCCAAGAAGGCAATTACATCGTGCTTGGCCTGTCCTGAAGAAAAACGCTGCATTGTATTCCCTATTCCCATGCTTCCTTCTTCCTAGCAATAAGTCTGTCATTTTCATGTGGAAAATATTTTGAAAGTGCAGCTTCCAAACCGACTGGAACAATGATTCAGCTGTGTCCAAAGGCTGCCTACACAGGAAGCCCTTCTTTCATCACCCCTACACTGGGTGGCAATGGCAAAACGTTCCCCTTGCTGCGTGTGTGAATCTCATCTGCTATGTGAGGACGCAAGTATTTAACTCCGGGTGAAAATTAAAGTCCATCTCAAAAAGTTTACACTGGGTTACAAACTATATTTATCTGTTTTCTTTTCTCATCTTAAGTATTCTGTAAGGCAAAAGGATGATGACTTTACCAAGAATGCCAACTGGAATTCAAAGCGAACTGATACAAAACATAGGAAAACAGAAAGCTGTGTTATAACCACAGGCCATTGGTCTACCTAGCTAAGTATCGTCCACATTGATTGGCAGCAGCTCTTCTGAATTTGAGACAGGATTCTGTTCTATTCCCTACCTGGAGATGCCAGGGACTGAACTCATGCATGCAGTCCTTGTAAGCCACATAGATTTCAAAAGGAGTGCCTTGCCTGTCGCAAATCATAAAGACTCTGGGAGTTCTTCTGCAGTAGCTTTTTGCTTTTTGCGTTGTTCCTATTATTCCCGAGGACATTGCCCCCAAACCATTGCATTACACCAGAAGGTATAGTGCTGCGGGATTTGCTTAAAAAGCAACAGCTTATTTGGAGATTCTATAGCAGTGGTAGTGCAGTTTTTTGGGGTATGAAATGTCTCACCTGATTTCGAAGTGTGGTTGTACATGGTTGGTGATCCATTAATCCTGTGTCTTTGTATTTTCTGGTTCATGACCCAACTTCTGTTTCTTACCTTCCTGTTCCTCTGACATTACATTTCCACATAGCTGTCATGAATTCTAGTTACCCTTCTTCCTTCTCTCAAATGAAAGTTTTTGCTGATATGCACATATGCCCATTATGAAAGAGAAAGAAAACTCTTCACCTTCTCTGGAATATATCTATTCCTGAGTGTTATTTCTAAGGTACTAGATTGTGTATAAACAGTACTGAATGCGCTTAGCACTAGGTAAAGGTAAAGGTACCCCGAACATTAGGTCCAGTCGCAGATGACTCTGGGGTTGTGCGCTCATCTCACTCTATAGGCCAAGGGAGCCAGCGTTTGTCTGCAGACAGCTTCCGGGTCATGTGGCCAGCATGACTAAACCGCTTCTGGTGAACCAGAGCAGCACATGGAAACGCCTTTTACCTTCCCGCCGGAGTGTTACCTATTTATCTACTTGCACTTGATGTGCTTTTGAACTGCTAGGTGGGCAGGAGCTGGGACCGAGCAACGGGAGCTCACCTCGTCATGGGGATTCGAACCGCCGACCTTCTGATCAGCAAGCCCAAGAGGCTCAGTGGTTTACACCACAGCGCCACCTGCTTAGCACTATTACGTCATTAATAGCAAAAATTAAAAAAAAACACTCCCCCCTGTGTTTAGGTTACCGGAAGCATGCTGAGCTGATAATTTGCTGGATCCTCTTGTTTTCTCTACAAGCAGGGGCAAATTTGGGAGTGTATGCTAGCTTCACACAACTGGAGGTAAGAATAAATTCTACTTTGTCCCACGAATAGGGCTGGTCCATACATGAGGCAAAGTGAGGCGACCTCCTCAGGCAGCAGCATCCCCAGGGCAGCAAATCCAGCCTGCAAGAAATATATTACTTGTTACAGTGATGGCTGTGGCATGCATACCCCATGGAGGCTGGATCTCCCTCTTCCTCGGCAGCCTCCCGAGTGCCACCACTATTGTAGCATCTCGGTGAATGGGAGGCATTGCTGGTCTCTTCCCATCTCCCTAGAGAAGGAAATGGTGGGGCTGCTCTCTGGGGTCTCATGCATGATTCAGAGTGGGCCCCTTTCTCCCCTCCCCCATGACAGCCTTTGATTTTCACTTCAACCATTGGGTCATGTTGATTTGATTTCCTGCCTTGTTCCTGATGTAGGTCTACACTCACTCCTTCCCTGGAGAGGGGCATTTTGAGGATTGCCTCAGGTGCTGAAGTGTCTTAGGCTGGTCCTGCCCATGACACCACTTTCTGGAAGGGCAGCATTATTTTTGGTCCTTGAAGTGTAGAACCTGGGTATTCTGGGTGTGTGTTTTGCTATGTAGTACTTGAGAAGATGTTGCGGTGTGTGTGTGTGTGTGTGTGTGTGCGCAAGCACATCTCTCTCTATCTACATGGCTAGACTTCTTTTCGTTGTTATTTTATTTCAATATTTTGGCTCGTGTTAATGATTGGCTAGCAGGCTTTAATTGCGGGGCTCATCAAGGGCTAGCTCTTCAACTATAGGCCTGTGTGCTTTCAGAAAACGAGTGGTGCCTTTCCAATATAATTAAAAAGTGGTGATTCCAAGATAGTAGTAGATTAGCCTACTGTAAAGTATCTAAAGACCTCTGCTTCAATCTGGTTAATGTCACGCAGAACATGGAAGATAGCGGTTAACAAATAGATGCTGATTGTAAGTTGCTTAGCAATCTCATTCTCTTTGCAGATTGAGGAAATTGAATGACCAATTTTAAGTCTCACATCTGAAAATGGCCTTATTTGTCAGCTGATTTTTGTGCTTCACATTGTTTGTGAAGCTAGCACAGGGCTTGGCCTGTTGTCTCACTCTGTCGTGCAGGAAGGGGACTGATTGAAGAGGCAACTATAGGAAATGATGCTTTTTCCCTACAACTTGAGAATAATTTATGCAACTTGGAATACCAGTATACATTTCATAAAGATTAATAAGGTAATAATAATTGGACTCTGGAAATGCGAAGTGAAATTCTGCACAGTGCCATTCTATTTTATTTGATGGGGTTTCCTTCACAAAAGTGTTGCAGTTTATTGAGGTAATAAGTTAAATGCATTTCAGGTGTCAACAAGCCTTTTCATTTTATTAACGCTCTGAAGGAGCAAGTTAAACCCTATGTCATCTGCTTATGAGTATAACATTTTATATCTTTGAAAGAATAGAGATGGAAAAGGGGAGAGGCAGGGAGCCTTCTCCTCTTTTTTAAAACTTTTGGTCCCACGCTGCTTCTTGTTTTTCTTCCCACATCCTTGCCTCCTCATCCTTTTGACTCCCAACACCTAGCCAGCTTTCCTGAAGACATAGTAACACCATTTGGCTTATCTCATAGGCATCCAATGTTGTTGAACTAAAACTCACACCAGCCAATGGACAGGGATGATGGGAGCTGTAGTCTGGCAACATCTGGAGGGCACCCTGATGGCTACTCCTGGCGTACAAGACTGACTGTAGGATTGCAGTACAAGTGGCTAGTAAAGGTTTTGGCATCATAACCGTATGTATTATTGATTTTGTGAATTGACCAGGTATCAGGTTTGATACCTTCATCTGATAAGGGGCTTATATTGGGGTGGGGAACCTCTGCCCTTGGCCAACCAGGCTGTTTCCTCCAAACCATGGCCTCTTGTTCCATTACTTGATGTCATTTGTGACATCAGCCAACAGTTGAGATGGCGGTGTTTGGTTGTGCATTGGCTGCTGGTGGCTGTTCCCAGCAAGGAAAAGGCACCTGCAGCCAGAGCAGCAAAATATAACCTCAGTGCAGAAGCTGCTGAGCGGAAGTTAAATGCTTCTCAGTTTGTTTGAGTGTGCCTCAAACATAACCAAGGAAACAAGCATCAGCAGTGCTTGAGGTAGCCCCCCCTCTCGCAGCACATCTGCCAAAAGTAGGTTTCTTCTCTCTGATTTTTGGAGATCCACTGCTAGAGGGATTCTCTCTCCCCCCCCCCTTTTCTCTCTCAGTTAGGCATAGCAGCATGAATTTGTATATATATTAATGGGGACTCCATGAAATAGGTCCTATATCATGATGTCCCCATGAACAGGAATAGTGACTGAACTGGGCAGATGTTGGTGGATTGCTCATTTTAATGAGGATAAACATAACCAAGATCTGGAAATTTGTCCAGCAAATGCTTTTGTGTTTTACTTAATCTGTTGATTAAATAGATTGCTTTGATATCAAACAGATTGTGTTTTGAACATCTCTGTTGGGGAGATCTGATCTTAAAACATACGTGTTCTGAATGACAAATAAATAGTGCAGTGCAAATCATTACTGTGTAATTGCAAAATACCTCTCTCTTGATTATCCCTCATCATGTAACTTCGGCTTCCTTTTTCGCTTTTTGTTTTGTTACTATGGTTTTTCCAGAAAAAAAAGAGGTTTCTTTCTTCAGAGAAATACTTCGTTCAAAGTTTAGGTCTAGAAATGATTGGGAGGGACTATAACATTTCTAATCAGAATTTTGATGTGCTTATGTTTCCTCATTCAGTGGTTCCCAAAATTGCTGAGAGACTTGGCACACCTCTTAATGAGTTTTCTACTTGCCACAATTGTAATGCACCGTCCTAAATCTTATATGATTTTTAATTCACAGAATTGTAGGGTTAGGAAGGGATCCCCAGTGCCCATCTAGTCCAACCCCTAGGAAGGCTGGAAACATAGCTAAAAAATCCACCCAACCTTTGCTTAAAAACCAACTTTTTAATCATCTGCTCTAGGACATTTCCAGGTATTGATGCCAAACTGACAGGTTGGTAGTTGTCTGGATCTGCCCTCCCCCTTTTGAAGATGGGGACAACATTTGCCCACCTCCAGTCTGCAGGGACTTCATCTGTTTTCCAAGAATTATTAAAGATTATAGACAGAGGCTCTGATGTTACACCTGCAAGTTCCTTTAGTACCCTTGGAAACAGTTCATCAGGCATGGAGATTTGAATTCATTTAAAGTAGCTAGATGTTCCTTTGCCAACTCTTCTCCTATTTTGGGTTGCACCTCCCTCTCTGCTCCATTTATTCCAGTATCACCAGGTTGGGTGCTGTTTTCCTTTCGGGAGAAGACAGAGACAACCTAGGTGTTGAGCAGTTCTTCTTTCTTTCTGTCACCCAATAGCATTTATTCACCTTCTCCACACAGAGGACTTATTACTTCCTTGTTCTTCCTCTTGATTCAAACATCCTTTTATTATTTTCAACCTCTCTTGCAAGCCTGAGCTCATTCAGAATTTTAGCTTTCTTATGTATTGTATTCTACATATTCCGATTTGAATACTGTAGAAATAATAAATAAAAGAAGCAATAAACATAAAGTTAAAATTCAATATGAATATTTCATGCAGTGGATGTGGTATCTCCCATCTTCAACCACAAATCCACAGATGTGCTGCAGACTGCCTGAATGAAGCTTGCAAACCACAGTTTGGGATCCCCTGCCTAGCCGATACTTGTATATTGCTTTAACTAGGTGGGTAGCCGAAGGTAACCAGAACATCTATGAAAATTTCTGTTTGATAACTCCTGGTAAGAAAAGGATGAGCCTGAAAGATAAATGCCTTGCTTTGTATTATAAATTGTACGATCTCTTGTCCCTTTGCCCCCTTTTTAATGCTCTTTTTATGCACTTCTGAAGCCTGGTCCTCATTATGTTTCCTCAAAAGTGTGTTTCGCTTTGTCCAGTGGGACTTAACTCTCAGCTAAATCTGCATACAATCACAATCTTAAATTGTTTTCATTTTCTCCTAGCAAAATGTTAACTTTTCTCATCTTGGGTTAAAATGAAGATGTTTTTGGCATTTGAAATTCCCTTGTGCTTTTCCTTTCTGGCAATTCTCCTTTCCATGACTCAACTGCTGAACTATCATTTTCAAAAGATGGTTAGCCGGATGCAATCAAACTATTTTAGCAGCAACAGTTTGAGCAGTGACTTGCGATGCTCCATGCAGTCTTCCTCTGGCAAGCATAACTTCTCCTACAAGAGAACCCCTTGCCCCTGGCATGTGTGTCAATGCCGTGGTTGGTGCTGATTCCCTTTTGTATGGGAGCCACACTTGTGAATGCAGATTCTTAGGCCTTGGCCTCAAATGTTCTGGAATATGACAGGTTACCTGGGCTTGAACTTTGATGTTGCTCTTAGTGCATATTCACATGTGTTGTCTATTTTTATGCTAACACTTACCTGCTGGGAGAGCCAGTGTGGTGGTTAAGAGCGGTGGACTCGTAATATGGTGAACTGGGTTCGCGTCTCCACTCCTCCGCATTCAGCTGCTGGGTGACCTTGGGCTAGTCACACTTCTTTGAAATTTCTCAGCCCCACTCACCTCACAGAGTGTTTGTTGTGGGGAAGGAAGGGAAAGGAGAATGCTAACTGCTTTGAGACGCCTTCGGGTAGTGATAAAGCGGGATATCAAATCCAAACTCCTCCTCCTCCTCCTCGTCTTCTTCTCATAACCAGGGCTCACCCCCCAGCTGTAACTCACCAGAACTCAGTTCCAGCACCTCTCAGGTTGATGCCATTGACATTATAAGTTCAGGGTGAGTTCTGGCACCTCTTTTTCTAGAAAAATAGCACTGCTCATAACTGCCATTGTGTTTGCGTGGCCCCTATCCCCAGTTGTATTCTGGAATAATAATAATAATAATTTATTATTTGTACCCCGCCCATCTGGCTGGGTTTCCCCAGCCACTCTGGGCGGCTTCCACAAATACCAAAAATACACTAATATGTCATACATTAAAAACATCCCTGGAAGTGTTAATTGGAAGAGGAGAAGGATAACTGGTGGTTTATAGCTGCTATTTCCCCATCATAGGACTCCAGGTGTAGCTTTGTGCAATATGTTCTTCTCTGTAACTCTTTGCCATTGTTCCCCAATCACTAGCTTTCCTTTTCCTTCTGTGGTCAAGTGGGGCGGGGCACACACGTTGAGCATTTTAATGGTGACTTGTGTTCCCTTCAGTCTAGACAGGCGTAGGGGTGTGTTTGTGTATGTGTGTGAAAGAGATACTGAGATTGTCTAGCTGCTCCAACCCTAACATGCTAACTTGACAATTTTTCTAAGTCTTGTTCAGTATTAGAAACCCAGATAGATAAGAGAACCACCAATTGGATCCTTAAACCAAGGTTACAGTTGCCAAAAAGGAATGCCTAGTTGCCATTTTTTGGGTCCGATGTCTCAAAAGTGGTATTTTTCAATATGACTTTTTGGTTCCTGAAATCATTCTGTCTGTGCCGATAAAATATAACAAGGCCGCTCTTACGACTAAATAACTATTGATATATAATTTTTGTACTGTGTCTTTTGGGCCTATGGACCACAATAAAGTTCTCTGTGTGTGATGAAATAAAACAGATAGAATTCTACAGGACATGTTCCCAACCAAAGAAGAATGGTAACTTAAGCTGACAGAATAGGCACAACTTGCAGGCTTAACATATAGAATAAGGGAACAAGAAGAACACACATTTAAAGAAGATTGGGAAACATTCATTGAATATATGGGAAATAATTGTGAACAGCTGAAAACACTGGCAGCATTAAGATAAATTCAACAGTGTAAACAAGTTTTGATGGATGCAGTAATGGAATACTGAATGGTATAGTTTTTGTAAAATATGCAGGGATTTATGATATGTAAAATGAACCATGGAAAAATAAGGGAAGTCATTGATATCTTAAAATGAGTATTTTAAATTGTAAAACAGGAGCATGTTGCTACTGTGTGAAAACAGTCAAGAGCCAGGGATCCCCAGGCATGCACCTCCAGATGGTGGAGATGTCAGGTGACATTCTGGTGCCCAGGAATCTTCACTTGATCACAAGTGGCCGATAGCCAGGTGTACCTGGTGCCTGGCAAATTTCAAATGCTGGTCTTGTGCTGTATAGACTTCTGGTATAAATGGCTTGTAGCGGTACAGTTCTTTAGATGTAATGTAGTGGCTAGATCTGTTGTGCCAGCATAAGGAGAGGAATGCGTGACCATATGCCAGTCGTCCTCTTTCTAGCAGAGGATAGAACTGTGGCCAGAAAAGGGACTGAAGGTATCAGAAAGGTCAGATTCAAACTTGCCTCTTCCACCCTAGGTGAACTTTTGCTTTCATGTCAGGCTGAAACCTCTTAACTTCCCACTGTTCTGTGCAAGGTGAAATCTATTGGCTGCTAAATTAATCTGCGGGTTTCTGGTGTTAATGCTTTTTGTACATCAACACATTTGAGATGGCAAAGATTTGAGAACAAATCGTATGTTTGATCTATTTCAGGTGAATCTGCAGCTGGGTATTCCTTGGTATTAAATTAAAATTTGTGTAATGTGCTTTCACAAATATTTATTCATCCCAGAAAAATGCTGGCTTCCTTGGTGCAAAACCTAACCTAACCTTACATAAGAGGTAGATGTGATGTTTACTATATAGAACTTTTAAATAGTAATAATACTATTAATTACAATTAAGATTAATAAAGGATTACAGCACTATTACTATTACTATTACTATTACTATTACTACTGCTACTGGTCTCTCCTGCAGCCCCTTGTGCACCCTCAAAAATCTGCAGCAGAGGTTTGATGGAACCTCTATAGCAGATTTTGTGGGAGCAGGAAAAATAGAGGAAGGATAAGACCCATTGTGCAAGCAGATCATCACCTGTGCAGCTTTGGATACAACCCTTAGTTATAATGCATGGATCCCTTTAAAGCAAGATAAATGAAACTGAATATATTAGGTAGTAGAAGCTTTCAAGATACTTGACACTCTTTGACAATGTGCCATTTTAATTGGCGAAATAATGTACTAATGCTGTAAGCAGACTCCCTGTTTGGCTTCGGGGCAATTCATATAACCTTTTTTGAGTTCACATGACCTAGGATAGCTCAGCTGGTAGAGCATGGGACTCTTAATTTCAGGGTTGTGGGTTTGAGTCCCACGTCGGGCAAATGATGGCTGCCTTGCATGGGGTTGGACTAGATGACCCTCGTGGTCCCTTCCAACTCCACAATTCTATGAGTTTCTAGACCTTCCTTCCAGTATCCTTTATTATTACTTATTATTTATTAAATTTCTTTACAGCCCATCATCAGAGGATCTCAGGGTTGTTTACAACATAAGAAACACAAAAATACACACCATAGTAACCAATGAAAACAGAACCCCCCTACAGTTTAAAAAGCTATAGATTATTTAATTAACTAAAGGCCTGGGAGAAGATGAATGTCGTTTTACAGGTTACTGGTTGGATACTGCATGGGGTGTATGGATAACTGTGGAGTCACACAGTATGGTCAGGCGTTCTTGTTGCTGTGAGAGCATTTGTTATCCCTATCCATATCCCTACCAGTGTTTGCCTTGTGCTTGTGTTTTTCATCCCTGCTGTTTTCTCTGTAGAATACAATATTTCGACCTCCCTCGGGGTGGCTTTACATATGCTTTTGACAAGGACGGATGCCTTCTGAAGAGTGACACAATCCACTGGAGATCCATGGAAACAAAACATGAATTGCTGATACATGAATTTCATCTTGTTGAATAGGGGTTTTTTGTTTTGTTTTTTGGTAGAGCAAGAATTTAAGAGTGGCTTTGGAATTCTTCTAGCTTCTTTCAAAGATACAGGTCTATTATATTTTAGAGTTCACTGGATATTGAAAGGCTGGCTGAAAACTGTCAACCAAGCGGGACACTAAATTCAAATCCTCACTCAGCTATAAAGCTTTTAATTGTGCAGGCTTGCACTAACTAGTCAGTTTCAGCAATGCCTACCTCACAAGCTTATTGTGAACAGAAAATGGTATAACTACAGTGGTACCTCTGGTTACGTACTTAATTCGTTCCGGAGGTCTGTTCTTAACCTGAAACTGTTCTTAACCTGAAGCACCACTTTAGCTAATGGGGCCTCCCGCCGCTGCCACGCCACTGCCGCACAATTTCTGTTCTCATCCTGAAGCAGAGTTCTTAACCCGAGGTTCTATTTCTGGGTTAGCAGAGTATGTAACCTGAAGCGTATGTAACCTGAAGTGTATGTAACCCGAGGTACCACTGTACATGTACGTAGCCCTTGGTTTTTTGGAGGAGTGGTGGGATGTAAATGAGATAATATAGACAGACGGATGTGCATATTCACATCAGTAAGTTTATATCTGCGCTGCCAAATTGACCATGCACCCTAGTTAATTGGTCTCTCTCCGTTGACTTAATCTCAAATCCTGCACTCAATTGATCATAAGAGGGTCATAGGAGAGCCATCGTTTTCATTAGCTATCTCACTTCGTAAAGGAAGTGGCATTTTGAATTATGCATTTGAAAAGTGAGTTTAAGAAGCAAAGCTGTTAATTCATTGATTTGACATTTATATAGGTTCCAATACTGATTCGGAAGGCAGGGAAAAGAAGTACAGTAGTGATCAGTAGTGATTTCAGCCTGCTTTAAAAGTCCCCCGTCCCCGTCACCATTCACAACACTTTCCCACATGAAACATTGAGATAATCAAAGGTTTTTGAGACTGTGCATTTGCATTTTTTCTTTTGACTTCCTTAGGAAACAGTCTTTCAGTGTTGGCATCTTACCTTAGTTGTCTCATGTGTTCTTCCACTCGTTTTATACAGATGTGTTTGGAGCACCGTTCCTAAGTGTTGACTGAGAAAGAGGTTTATAAAAGATTGTATTTCAGCAACCTGGAATGCGTGTGATTGTGTTGCAGTTTTCTGATTAAAGATGGTTGTCCCTATTTCTAGCAAAGTCTAAATCAGGCTTCCTCAGCCTCGGCCCTCCAGATGTTTTTGGCCTACAACTCCCATGATCCCTAGCTAGCAGGACCAGTGGTCAGGGATGATGGGAATTGTAGTATCAAAACATCTGGAGGGCTGAGGTTGAGGAAGCCTGGTCTAAATCCTTTCCACATCAGAATTCACAAAACAATGCCCAGACTCTTCGTTTTCCTCCTCTCAAATAAGGACACCCTTCCTCATAGACCAGAGCTGGCTTACCTGTCGCCCTCCATATGTTGAAGGACTCTAACTCCCATCAGCCTCATCTGGTATAATCAGCTGTCAGGTTTGGTAGGAGTTTGAAGACAGCAACATCTGACTGGCAAAAGGTCCGCTGCATAGATTCTCACTTTATCTTTCAGGAAGTCATTATCATCAAAAGCATTTTTTTAAAAAAGAAAAATATGGAGAGAAATGAGAGGAGAGAGATTCATAAGCAGTGACCCAGGAGCTGTTTTTGCTCTGACCTCCATCCACATTGTGCAGGGTGTTCCTTGTAGTACATTCCCCCCCCCCCCCTTAGTACAATAAGTCACCATATATTTCAGTTTTAAGGTGACCTTGAATGTTAAAATGACATTAGGCTAGTTCTTAAATAGAAAAGTATTCTTTGCATTTCCAGGAAGGTGCTAACTTTGTATGGAATCTTAAGTTGCAATCCTGTGCAGTTAAGCTGAGACAAGGGATGTGTATCTTTCTTTCTGCGTGCCTGACTTGAGTCCTGATTCAAAAGCTCATAGAAATGACTCATGTAGAATGCAACATGTGGCCCTAGAAACTGTAATTTTGCTGCATTTTTGAATTGGGAGTGATTGCGCAACCAAAATCTGATGCAGCACACCTCCAATCGAATCCGATTGAAAAGGAAGTATAAGACCAGAGCAAAGAGTCTATCAGCATAATCTCAGAAGAAAACTTTTCCTATGTAGATGTTTCCTTTGGTCTCCCAAGAACCTTATTTAATTGTTTGTTGTGATCCACTAGCCATTTATTTTATGTCACAGTTCAGGTTTAGAATTAATGTAGATATAACAGTCGTTGCAATAGGGCTCCATAGGCCAAGGCTGATCTTAAGCCTTTAGCTAGAGCAATAAACTTATGAACTGAATACGTACAGTTGTTTTACAATCCACCATCTTGTTCTGACAGGTGTCTATGGGAAGCCTGTAAGCAGGACTGGAGTGCAACAGCACACTCTCCCCTCCTGTGGTTTCAGATAACTCATATTTAGAAGCTTACTACCCCTGACAGAAGGGACGCGGGTGGCGCTGTGGGTTAAACCACAGAGCGTAGGACTTGCTGATCAGAAGGTTGGCGGTTCAAATCCCCGTGACGGGGTGAGCTCCCGTTGCTCGGTCTCTGCTCCTTCCAACCTAGCAGTTCGGAAGCACGTCAAAGTGCAAGTAGATAAATAGGTACCGCTCCGGCGGGAAGGTAAACAGTGTTTCTGTGCACTGCTCTGGTTCACCAGAAGCGGCTTAGTCATGCTGGCCACATGACCCGGAAGCTGTACGTCGGCTCCCTTAGCCAATAAAGTGAGATGAGTGCCGCAACCCCAGAGTCGGCCACGACTGGACCTAATGGTCAGGGGTCCCTTTACCTTTACCCCTGACAGTGTGATAGAGAATGTAGCCATCAGGATTAGGAGCCATTGATGGCCTTTTGATGATGGTTTTCTACATGCTAAGCAACTAATACCCAGGGTTAACATTTGGCCATGTTGCCTTTCTATCGTCATAACAGCAATGTTTTTCAGTAGTTAGATATGCACCGATAGTATGTTAACATGTTATTCAATTACTCTTAAGGATTCAGCCCACCCTAAGTTAAGGTTTTGCGGAACGCATCCTGATGTCTGTATTTTGCAAATGTAATTTTATCAATTACACATCATTGCCCAACAACATTGGAGAATTGCCAGTAATTGAGTTATGTCTATCCTGCCTTTCTACCAAGGTACACAAGATGGCTTCCAACTTGCACAGAGCAATGTATAAAGTCCTGCTAAAACAATAAAGCACAGCTAAAGTAACTAAGTAGTGTATACTTTTATAGCAAAATTGTATCAGAAATAAAAATTCTCCAAAAAACCCCTATCAAATAAATGCTTCTTTTTCATCCTCTGTTGAAGAATGTGGGATACTGTTGCTTGCATGAAAAGTGGTAACTGTAAAATCTCAGGCAAAATAACAATGGGGAATTACTCTGTCTTGTATCTTAATGGGCGAAGAGTTAAATGTTTTGGAGTCCTTTGATTGTTTGTTTTGACCACAGCTTGTGTTAAAAAAACAACGAGCAAAATTAGATATACTGTCATTTTACAATATGTGGACATCATGTGTTAGAAGCAGTTGCCTGTGCTGAAAGAACGCTGTGTTTCTTGAAGACTTGAGAATTAATTTTTCCATGATTTGAATGTCTATCAACACTATTCACAAGGCAGCTTATTTCAATTCACTTCAGTAGATTGGCAGTAAACTTGTTAACAAATCTGCAATTGCTTGAATGTTTTTTTCTTCTTTTCCTAGTTTGCTGCTTTGTGGTTCACAAGAGGTGCCATGAATTCGTTACCTTTTCTTGTCCCGGGGCAGACAAGGGGCCGGACACGGATGTAAGTACATTGTACTTTGCTCTCCGATCTGTGTTGATTCATTGCTCTGTTGATGCGTTTTGTTGATGCACGGATGGTAGATATTGGCAGCTTAGAGGTCAGTTAATATGTTCTTTAATAGGTTGTGCTTATTAAGTTTATTCTGTCACAGTCTGTCTTCTCCATGATCGCAGGCAATTGCAATGACGAAGCCAATGAGAGACAAGTAAGAGAAAAGCAGAGTTTTGAAGCAAAAAAAAATAAAAGGGAAGGAGAGACTATATGAAAGACAACATATATTATAAAGTCACTTTTATTAATATTGAGAGCAAGTTACAGTCAGCTTTTAGCCATGTCAGACTTCCAACTACTGCACTATTGCATATTTCCAATAATGTGTAACACTATATTCTTCATTCATTCTGAGCCACTATTTTTATTATTATTATTTAGCCAGTCACTGACTTCAGGTAGACACTGTAGCATTCATTGATTTCACAATTTTGTTTTTCAGTGGGGAATAGAAGGTTGATTAACCTCTGTACATCTGACTCTGGAGCTTACACAACAATTTCGATAGCCTGTCTGTTAGAGTAAATGTCTTTGACCTCAGGCTTTTGGGCTTTTCAATCCAGATTTCAGTTCTGCATGCACTCAATCCTAAATCTGTTCCATACTGTTTTCTACAAAAAATTAAAACAATACACAATTATTATTATTAAAAAAAATACACAAGTATTATACACACTTCTGTACATACTTTCTCAAAAACTTGCATTTTGTATGCATTTCCCCCGATCTGCATTCTTATGCCTTCCTATGCATTGCTCTATTTTTGTACATTTTTTGTGTATGTGTAACATACATTTTGGGACACATTTTTGAACAAAACCCTCATTGCAAAATTTAGGAATGTGTGCAATCTGATTGTGAACTGTGTTCTATTTTGTGTCTATGTCTGTATCTTATCTATCTTATCTTTTTGTCTAAGTCTTGGAACTTTGGTCAGTTTGCTTTAAAAAGTGGACTGAATTTTTCATCCCTAGCTTGTAGCATGGGTTGACACCTCCTTAGGACCAGAATCAACTTTGCCTGATTCATGCTGCAGAATGGAGGGTTGCCTATGTAAATATCCCCCCCACCTAACAGGAGCTTCTGGAGAACAACCAATTAGCATGTCAGAGAGGGGAGCTATATATTCTTTTCCTGTTTGTATGGCGCATTTTTGTGCAATAGCATTCATATATACAATCTCACCTGTCCAATTGCTGGTAGAAGTGCCGGTGTCTCAAAAAATAATAATTCATGGCTTGATTCCTTTGCACATATAAACTGGCAGTGTGTTTCCTTACTATGGAACCTTTGTGGTAGGGACCATTTTGTTTTGCCTGTCTGGATTGGATTGCATGGTTAGAGTGTCTTTGATAATCACATGCTCCTAAAGAACTGAGGTTCCTCTGTGTGTTTTGTAATTACTTTTTGTTTTTATTTTATGTAAACAAAGTGCAGACATATATTTGATTTCAAAATGAAGACAGGCTAAGGAAGGGACAACAATTTGCTGCTCATAATGATATCCATTGAAGATTATCTAATGCTGAGATCTTCTTTTTAAAATCCCCTAGTAGTGTTAAGTTTCATTACTTTCTGACTTTTATTTTATTTTATTTTCCTCTTTCATTCTAAGGTGTCCTGAGAATTTACTGGAAAGGCTTGCTGAAAATAATCTCTAATAATTGAATAGATGTGTGGCTTCTAAAGTTGTTTTCAAACTGCTTCTCCTCACTCAGCAATACGCTTTTGAAACATTAGAGTTTCAAAAGCAGTTTAAAATAATGTGAGGACTGCTATATCGACACTCATATCTCAAGAGGCCCTCTGAATCATGGCTAAAGAGATTTTGGTATTCTGATATATTTTTCTGGGATGACTTTATAAAGCTCCCTTGTGTGAATGAGTTCAAATGGTAACAAATAGACCTAAAATTAAGCACATTATTCTATATTTTCTGTTCAAAAGTGCCTTTTGGCAAGTAGTTTCATTACAGGACACTCTTTGTAGAAGTTACAAAGATAATCTTAGATACATTTGTTGAAATTAAAATGCCATGGAAAAGGAGGGTGGATGGATGTATACGACATATATAATTTTAGCTCAGCTGCAGTTAGTAGAATGACTCCAATCTCCTCAGCAATTCATTACTGTAGTCTTCAAGTTGTGAATTGGATCAACTGATTACCTCCCATTGTAAGGGATTCTATGTTCTATATAATTCTGGCCTAAGAAATGGTATTTATAACTGAAAGACACATTTAAAACTGATCATTTCAATCCCCTTCAACAGACTTCTGATGAACAAAGACTAGAAAGAACCATTTGCCCTTTGGAAATTAGAGAGACTAGCTATTTCTCAACTTTAAAAAAAAAAAATTGGAAATGACTCTTCATTTCAGAGTCATTTCAGAGGAGTATAGCTATGTATAACTAGAACTCTCCATACTCTTGGAGATAATGTTGGCTTGCCAGGTTTTCTCTCCAGTTATTGAACACCCTTACCTTTTGTTACCAGTTTTTCAGCTGAAAACTAGCAGGGACAGTTCTTTCATGCCAGTAGCTAAATGGCTGGCATGTGAAAAGCAACGTTGGAATGGATGCAACACCAGTACATTCATTCCAACATTTTTCCATCCTAAGGAAGTGTATATTTTATATGCATGGCATATCAAATATACATCACATATACATATGTTTACAGTTTTCACTGCTCTCATTTTGGTTCTCAGAATTTAAGGAATGCATGGGAACTGTGTGCTACTGGCTTGTCATGCCTATTTACATGTAACAATAATAATTTTATCCTCAAGTAAACTACACTAAGTGTGCTTTATTAGATTTAGCTTCCTTGATCAAGTACTTCACTTCAAACACTTTTGAAATTTTGTAAAATTACCACTGTATATTTTTTAAAAAGTTCCATTCTTTAAATATAATATAAAACCAGATCTCCATATAGGGCAGCAAAAATGTTTCTCGAAATTCCCTCCCAGAAAACTTATGTTACAAGTGGTGTGGCAAGTCATTAGCTTCCCTCACGGCTGCAGCAGATTCAGTGATGTCACACATCTTGAGGTAGCTTCTATCACAGTTGCAAGAGATTCACTTATGTCACAAATCTTGTTTCTTAGAGGGTTGTGATGGCATGTTGAAGATGACTACAACCACAAGGAAAGCTTTCACAAGTGACTTGCCTCCACATAGTTCCATTTCAAGTGCATATTTGCATATTCATATTTTCTATCAAGAATTGGCCCCGATGGGAATTCTGTCATGGACCAGTTCATGTCTCATAAGCATTGTTTTGAAATCATAGCCACATCTTTCCCCTTTGACATTTTAAATTAGTAGTTCTGTATGCAAACTCTTTCTAGTTTTAAAGTTGGGGGTTTGCAAAGGGTCTCTAAAATTTGCCCCAGTTCCTTTTTAAGTAGCATTTAAAGAATTAGTTGTTGTTGTTTCATAAAGTTATAAAAGGCATCGTGCAGTTGATTAACTTTATAGCTGTTTAAAGAGGTGGGGGGAATCCTGAATGTACCTTCATGTGAGCCACACTGCAATCTGCTGTGGTACTAGATTGTGGAGAATTTTTTATTTCCTGTGCCAAAACATATTGTCAGGTCTGTAGGGGGGCTGCTTGCAAGTAAACAGCCAGGACTCCGACCTGTCTTTTCCAGGTTTTATTTAGTGCAACTATGTACAGTTCAGAGTTCCAAAGTTCATGACTGTCAGTCACTCACAGATTCCGTGAGTGGGTTCTTCCTGTCCCGTCCCCCAGCATAAGAATTTTGACACCCCCAGTCTCCTCCTCCTTTCCTTACATTTGACTCCCTGGCAAAAACTAGGCGGCGGAAGCTGCACGTATGTTTCCCTATCAGCCTGCCTGGGAGTGGTGCTCGGGCTCACAGTATCCTCTGTGAGCCTTTGCCTCCCTTTGCCCCTCCTTTCCCCCTCTGTTTCGCCCGGAGTCTTCGCTCTCACCAGTCCCCGATGTGGTGTTACTGCTCAGCAAAGTCGGAGGCTCCCTGTACGCTTCTGCCTCCCTCCCCCATTTCGATGGCAGTACCCTGACACATATCAACAGATCATCTTGTATACTAATGTCATATGAGTATTTGTGCATATATTTAGCACTGTATACATAAGGACTACGGGACACGGGTGGCGCTGTGGGTTAAACCACAGAGCCTAGGACTTGCCGATCAGAAGGTTGGTGGTTCGAATCCCTGCGACGGGGTGAGCTCCCGTTGCTCGGTCCCTGCTCCTGCCAACCTAGCAGTTCGAAAGCATGTCAAAGTGCAAGTAGATAAATAGGTACCGCTCTAGCGGGAAGGTAAACAACGTTTCCGTGCGCTGCTCTGGTTCGCCAGAAGCAGCTTAGTCATGCTGGCCACATGACCCGGAAGCTGTACACCGGCTCCCTCGGCCAATAAAGCGAGATGAGCACCGCAACCCCAGAGTCAGCCACGACTGGACCTAATGGTCAGGGGTCCCTTTACCTTTACCTTTACATAAGGACTATGACTAGATACAATTTATATGGAATTCCTAGAATATCAGTTTTTGGCTTTCTTGAATCCTGCTGAAGATCAAATGGAAATTTTGTAACTGTGGAATGAGCCCAGGGGTTGCATACCCCTTTCCCTGTCCTTCTCAGGCACAGCCATGAGGAAGAGACTGGAAGCTTCCACTTTTGGTTTCAGTTAACCACAATTTAGTATTGCATATGCAATTAGTGCTAAAGTTTGTTGAAACAAGCCTGTTTCTTAACCCATGGTTTGAAGTTGGCTTTTTCCAAAGAAAGCATTGTTAAGATAAGTCAGAGTTTACTTGGTTCATCAAATAGAGCAAATGTGATTAATCAAATGCTGTTTCACACTCTTTTTCGGGGGGTGTGTGTGTACAAATTAACCCTAGACTTGCTTAAGCTTTTTTCTGTCATGATAAACAATGCATTGCTTCCAAAAGCAGCCTGACAGGTTCAGAAACTGTTAGTTTCCCCTTTTTTATTTTTTTTTTTTTTTATTTTTTTTTTTTGTCACTGCATTAAAGTTGCTTTATTTTTTTTTTTAAACAATTTATTGGGTTTTACAATAGAAATAAACATAATAAACAGTGTAGCATTTATCTTAACATAATTTCACATTTTCTTTGGACTTCCTCACATCTCCCTCTCCCACTTTCATCGTTATAACATTTTGTCAGCAATTTATTATCTTATTTGCATTCTTATATCCCTTCTATGTTTCATAATCTTCTAGTTCTCAAAAGGGGTTATATTTTCACAATCTTACTTATTTTCATTAAAATCCTCTAAATTTAGTGGTGCTCAGTTATTTTGATCTAGCATCCTGTTTAGCATTCACTCAAATTACAATATTTTTGTAAATAATTCTTAAATTTCTTCCAATCCTCCTCAGTCCTCTCTTCTCCCAGGTCACGAATTCTGCCGGTCATCTCAGCCAGTTCCATGTAGTCTATCAGTTGCATCTGCCATTCTTCCAGTGTGGGTAGATCTTGAGTTTTCCAATGTTTTGCGAGAAGTATCCTTGCTGCTGTTGTTGCATACATAAAAAATGTCTGGTCCTTCTTTACCACCCCTTGGCCGACAATACCCAAAAGGAAAGCCTCTGGTTTCTTAGTGAAGGTATATTTAAATACCTTTTTCAATTCATTATAAATCATTTCCCAGAACGCCTTCACTTTAGGGCAAGTCCACCAGAGGTGGAAGAACGTTCCCTCACACTCTTTACATTTCCAACACTTATTGTCAGTCAGGTGGTAAATTTTTGCAAGTTTGACTGGGGTCATATACCATCTATAAATCATTTTCATTACATTTTCTTTCAAAGCGTTACATGCAGTAAATTTCAATCCAATACTCCACAACCTTTCCCAGTCCTCAAACATGATATTATACCCAATGTCCTGTGCCCACCTTATCATAGCCGATTTAACCGTTTCATCTTGTGTATTCCATTTTAACAGCAAGTTATACATCCTTGAAAGTACCTTAGTCTTTGGTTCTAACAATTCTGTTTCTAGTTTCGATTTCTCCACCTGGAACCCTAGTTTCTTGTCATTTTTAAAAACTTCTTTAATCTGAGCGTAATGTAACCAGTCTCGCACTTTGTCTTTCATTTTCTCCAAACTCTGCAATTTCCAGTTATCTCCATCCTTTTCTAGTATTTCCCAATATTTTGGCCATTTAGTGTTAGTTTCCCCTTCAAGGCACTTGTACAAACGCAAGTTATATGATTTATACCGCCAAATATTTTAATGTCCCTTTATTTCTCTACCGTACAATAAGAATAAATGAAGGGGAAAGAGCTGGGAACGACTGCTTTTACTTCAGCAAAATTTGTGACTTTGTGGAAAATGCACTTATTTATGTATGCTAATTTATGCATGAATTTGTTTCTGGGTACCATCAACATTAAAGAGAATAGAATGTCTGTGCCTATTTCCCTGCACTAGCCTCAGCACTAGCTCATACTTTCTAATGGATCCCTTTGGGGGTTGGAGAGTATATATTTTAAGGAACATGGGCTCAAATGTGAAATTCAAAATTACTGTTAGCTACCAGCAACACTTGGGGTTAAATCTATATATGCATATATATTGATTGCAACATTGATATAACATGGTTTTAGAACTCTGAGGACACATGGCAACTTGTGGAAAGATGCATTTGTTTAAAAACCGAATGTTTAAACAGACATTTGGTGCTTATGTTGTGGTGGTGGGGGGATCGTTGAATGTTTGTTGCTCCTTGTATAAATAAGTGAAAACAATGAAATACTTTGAAGTGGGAAAGGAGTAGCCTAAACTGTGTGGGAGGGTCTACTTGGTTATTTCAGTACTGTCTATGGATTTCTGGATTCTATACACTCCGAACCAATAAAATATATATCTACACACACACACACACACACAGAGAGAGAGAGAGAGAGAGAGAGAGAGAGAGAGAGAAGTTTCCAGAAAAGGAGAGGAATGAGGGACATTTTGTAAGATGCTCGTCCTTCATTTTTTTCTGTGAGAGAATTCACATACTGGTTTCTGGTGAATGGAAACTCACTTAAAATAATGCTGGACAAGTGAGATCTGCCCATTAAGAAAGCTGTCTCTAATAAGTCATTTTTAGTGGGAAGCTTTCCAAACTCTGTTGAAATTCAGCTGTAACAGTAAGCCTGTGGGAATTGAACTGTAAAAGGTTACAAGGATCAACAGGCAATAAGAATTCATACACATCTTGCATTTGCCTGGGCATTTTTACAAAAGAAATATTAGTTTCATCCTAGGCACCAGAAAAATATGCCATATTAAAGTCAGAAACCTTTGCTAAACTGTCCTTAATATTAATGGAACAGTCTAGTATCCATGCAGTAATCCTGCCTACCTGTCTTCAGAAACATGCTGAAATTCTATGGCATTGGGGTCTCCTTTTGGAAAGGAACAAATCTAAAAGTCCTTTAGTACATAACTAGTTCCACAATTCTGTGGGTCTTGTCTCTTAATTCCATGGCAATGATAAATCCATGTAAGAATATGCACCATTATTTGTTTCCAGTATTGCCTCTTATCTTTGTCACAGGAAGTTGCCAGTTCAGCTTTTTGTTCTGAGCCCTTACAGAGAACCGTTTGGCAAAACAACAAATCAATACTATACCATACATTTGCATTTTGACCTGTATAAACATTATTGCCTGTTATTGTATCCAAAAATCTAAATCAGGGGTGGTCAGCATGGTACCCTCCTGTTTCTATTGGACTGCAGCTCTCATCATCTTCAACCAGATTGGCCCGTGGTTCAGGATAATGGGAGCTGTAATTCAACATGTGATGGGCGTTGTGATAGTTACCCCTATCTAAATGTGACCTGCTTTCATTGAGTGCAGATATTTTCAGTGCAGCACAGAAGCAAGAACATCTATCAAGTTACACACATGGTTGTCTTAGTAAAGGTATTGAGAGAAAGGACTTAGCAAAGGCATGCTTAAGCTTCACTGAAATGAAGAATGCTTAATTGTATGCTAGAAATACATCCCAGTGTCAGGAGGGATATTTGTTCATAGTACACTGCTGTGAAAAAGAAAACTCATCCTGACATTGGAACACAGTCTAGCATACAATTAAGTATTCTTAAATCCCACTAATTTCTGAAAGATTTCGGTACACCTAATTATGAGGTGGATTGGCCCTATAATCAGTTGGAGGTAAGGGCAATGCAGAATGTGGAGCCCTTAATAGTGTAACTGAGTAAGTGTAATCCTCCTTGAGGAAATATAGCTAGGTTTTTTATATATTAGCAGTGCAAAATACTTTAAAGAACTCTTCAGGAGAGTTCTGGCCACTTCACTATAACTGCTAACATTATTTGTCATTTATAGTTTTCAATGTGTAAAAAAACCTGCAGTGTTGGGAATACATCTTGATTTGCAGGGTGATATAGTGGTTAGTCTTGCCAACAAAGGTCCATATAGTAGTGATGTATGGAAGTGAAAGCTGGACCATAAAGAAGGCTGATCGCCAAAGAATTGATGCTTTTGAATTATGGTGCTGGAGGAGACTCTTGAGAGTCCCATGGACTGCAAGAAGATCAAACCGAAGGAAATCAGCCCTGAGTGCTCACTGGAAGGACAGATCCTGAAGCTGAGGCTCCAATACTTTGGCCACCTCATGAGAAGAGAAGACTTCCTGGAAAAGACCCTGATGTTGGGAAAGATGGAGGGCACAAGGAGAAGGGGACGACAGAGGACAAGATGGTTGGACAGTGTTCTCGAAGCTACCAGCATGAGTTTGACCAAACTGCGTGAGGCAGTGGAAGACAGAAGTGCCTGGCGACGAAGAGTTGGACACGACTAAACGACTAAACAACAACAACAACATCATCATAGTGATTAGGGTACTGGTTTAAAGGTGGAGCAATTGGGGCTCACAACTCCTCAGCCTTTAAGCTTACTGTAGATCAGGGTTTCCCAAACTTGGGTCTCCAACTGTTTTTGGACTACAGTTCCCATCATCCCTGAACACTGATCTTGCTAGCTAGGGATGATGGGAGTTGTAGTCCAAAAACAGCTGGAGACCCAAGTTTGGGAAACACTGCTACAGATGATGTTCAGCTAAGTCCTTTGGTCTGTCACAGGACTGTTGAGGGATGAAAGTGGCAGAGAGGGGAAAGCATGATAATCTCATGAGGTCCTTGGTGGAAGGGCAGAGGGCTTCCTCAAAGCTGAGGAAATGTGAAGAGAGTTTTAACAGCACTTCTTCTACTTCAGTTGGGTGTCTGAATATTTGGGTATGTAGTAGAACAAGAATGTGTTAAGGCATAAAACACAGCTCATTAAAAACCAGCAATAAGAAATTTAAAACTGCTGAAATCAAGTATAAAATGCATACATCTCCTTTCATCTGCAGATGCCTATACTGTATTGAATCAAAGTCCTTCCATGTTTTCAGTGTCCAGCCAAGTTGGAACTTTATAGTGTTTGAGTTATAGCTTATTTTCATTGTTGAAAATATAAGAAGACTATTGAGTTTCTTCCCAGCAGAACTTGGAGAGGACAAGTTTCCCCCCCATGACTTGATATTGTGTAACCATTTTATACTTTCTCACAAAGAGTTCAAAATACATTGGGCATTTGTGGAAATACAAAATCAGTTTTTCGATAAATATTAAATAAATAAATAAATTTTCTCCTTTTATCATTTTTCTGCTATGTAGTACAGCCCCGTGTCTGCAGTCTGTGGGTTTATGTGAAATTATATGGCTTCCCCAAACCACTGAGAACCGAGCTAAGTTTATGTAAACAAACTTGAAATAAACATATATCATAGAAGAGGGAAAGAGACACATAAAATTCCTTTCACATGAATCCTGTTCTTATACTGATGCCGTTAAACGTGTCAGATTTTAATGTAGTGGGCGTCTTGTGACACATGAACAAATCTTCCAGATTAAAACAAGCCCACTAAATCAAGATTTGGCGGTGATGATATGTTGAAGTGAATGAAATATGTTCTAAATATTTTTGCAGGGGTCCAAACTTTAAAACTGTATTCTGCGTACCAACTCAATTTTGGCTCATTGATTCCTGTACCAACTGAAATGGGCTACGAAGAAAGGGGAGAAAGAAAAAGCTTTAAATATTGGAGGATTCCACAGACCTATTTATAAAACAACACTTATGCCTTCTTCCTGTTGCGTGCCACGATTGCATGGCTCAAATATCTATAATTTAATTTCAACCCTCTCTTTATTTTCCCAGGAAGCAATAGTAATTTAGGATAATCCCAGATTTAAATGTGATTGAAATGTATGATCTGTTAAATTGGAGTGTAGGCGTTTTCTATTGGTCTTTAAAATTCATTATTTGTATTTGCACTTCTGAATGTATTTTCTACACACCTCTTGCCCCCTGCCCCAAACACTCCATGCCCTATAGATTTATTTGTACACAAAAAATATTGGAATAAAATTGTGGTTCAGTTACTGATAACTGGCAGTCATGTGAACAATGGTTGTGATGAAGATAGGAAACATCCTTTCGGCAAGAAACATATTCTCATGATTTAAGGTAAAGGTGAAGGGACCCCTGACCATTAGGTCCAGTCGTAGCCGACTCTGGAGTTGCGGCACTCATCTCGCTTCTGGGTCATGTGGCCAGCATGACTAAGCCGCTTCTGGCGAACCAGAGCAGCGCACGGAAACGCCTTTTACCTTCCCACCGGAGTGGTTCCTATTTATCTACTTGCACTTTGACGTGCTATCGAACTGCTAGGTTGGCAGGAGCAGGGACTGAGCAACGGGAGCTCACCCCGTTGCGGGGATTCGAACCGCCGACCTTCCGATCGGCAAGTTCTAGGCTCTGTGGTTTAACCCACAGCACCACCCGCGTCCCATATACTCATGATTTAGCCATAGGATAATTGAACCTATGGAAGGGTAATGGGATGAAGCTGGCTTGGCCTGATGCTTCCCCATCCCCAGTCTTTATTCTCAGTGTAAGAGCTCTGTATCCCTATTGTTGTACATGTGTTCACAAACCCAAATGTTCCTGAATGTGCATTCAAGTCTTGCATGCCTACCACCCTTTCTCACTTTACACTGACTTCACGGATGATGAATGTAGCACCGATGAACACATGCAGGTTGGAGGTCAATGCAGGCACAACAGTCCCGCTCTCTTTGACATGCTCATTGTGCATTTGACTGGATCATGAGAAGAGGACATCAGCTGTATCTGTCAGCTGGCCCGTGGGCCACCTATTTCTAAACAAGGTTATGCATAGAATTGAATTCAGTTTGGTAGTGCCCAGTATTTTTCCAAAATGACAAATACAGTGGTACCTCGGGTTAAGTACTTAATTTGTTCCGGAGGTCCGTTCTTAACCTGAAACTGTTCTTAACCTGAAGCACCACTTTAGCTAATGGGGGCCTCCTGCTGCCGCTGCGGCGCTAGAGCATGATTTCTGTTCTCATCCTGAAGCAAAGTTCTTAACCCGAGGTACTAGTTTCTGGGTTAGCGGAGTCTGTAAGCTGAAGCGTATGTAACCTGAAGCGTATGTAACCCGAGGTACCACTGTATGTCAGAGAGAGGGCTGAGTGGGCCTATTGGGGTGAGGGAGTTCCATAGATTGGGCACAGCCACTAAGAAGGTCATCACCACAGATTTCTCATGGGTTTCTGTCTAATCCTTGTCACTCTCCTTAGCCTGTGCCCTTCACTTTCCTGGCTTTGCCCCGTCCTCAAACACTTTTTCCTGCCTGAATTGAGTTTTTCAACTGTGATGATGCTTCTTGGAATCATAGAGTTATAGAGTTGGAAGGGACCCCCCCCCAGCCTCCTGCAATTGTCTGCCTGGATGGGGAGCTATGTAGGTATATGTAGAAACATGACATGCACATGGCTGAAATTAAGTCTTCTACAGTGGTGCCTCGCAAGACGAAATTAATTCGTTCTGCGAGGTTTTTCTTCTTGCGAATTTTTCGTCTTGCGAAGCATGGTTTCCCAAAGTCTTCAAAATCACCAAAGTCTTCAAAAACCTCAAGAAAGGCTACCACACCGCGTGCTATGAGTTGCTCCTCGAAGTCACCCTGGGTATTAACGGTTTTAAGAAAAAGGAAGCAAACTTGCAAGACGTTTTCGTTTTTTTCGTTTTTCGTCTTGCGAAGCAAGCCCATAGGGAAATTCGTCTTGCGAAGCAACTCAAAAAAGAAAAACTCTTTCGTCTTGCGAGTTTTTCGTCTTGCGAGGCATTCGTCTTGCGAGGTACCACTGTACTGTACAAAGCTGAGAGTTGCAGCTACCCTTCTGCCTTCATTTGCCTCTGGCCACCATCACCACTAGCATGCAGTTCCTGGAAGGTTGCCTATTACGGCGTATACTTTTGGGGTTGAAAAAAGGCTCCTCAGGTCCTGCTCCAGAGATTATGGAAACCCTTCATGATACAGTGGCGCCAAGGGAATGAAATCAGTGTATCCTCCAAAAACCCACAGAGGTAATAAGAGTTCAGGCTTCAATGCAAGAATTAAATCTTCCACAAGGATCTCTTGAATTTCTCATGCTTTACATCTTCTAAAGTCAATAATTGTATTACACATTTCTGAAGGGAGTGAGTCAGAGGAAATATTTGTCATTCATTTACTTATTTAGATATTCAGATTAGAGAATAATCTTTGTACTAAACTAGGAATTATAAAAGCAGAATAACATGCTGATCCATGCTAAGCTTTATGTGTGGGTACAATGAGCAGTTCATATCCCCCCCCCCATTAATCCTTATTGAAGCATTAATTTGAATTAGTTATGTTTAATTTATTTCTACTTTGCTATAAATACCCTAAAACTAAACAATCTCACCCACCATCTTTAATATAGGCTTGCCCAAAGACCCTAATGAACCCGTTCATATGTCATGAATTTTAATACACCGCAGAGAGCTATGCTACTGTGTTTGTTCAGGACACCTATCTAAAATGTCTGGCATGCCATGTTTAGGGAGTAAGCCCTCTCCAAATGCAAATGACTAAGAGGGAATTAACTATGGAGTTAGGGCAGCCTTTCCCCTCTCTGCTCCCTGGCTCTGTTCTGCTGGATGACACAATGCTGTCAGCACACTGAAGCTGTCCCGCCAGCAGATTTACCAAGATACACAGAAGCACGGTGTGCATAATTTAAGAAACTTTAATCTAGGTAGCAGATTGCCCTTGTAAGGTATTCAGGAGGGAGAAACAGATGGAAGTGAGTACTCTTCAAGAAAATGGGTTTTGTTGAGATAGAAAACTGGGCAATTTATAGGTTAACTCTTGAAGATTATCTTGTATAGAAAGAGGAGGTAGAGGAGTGAGTAGTGAGTTGGCAATGAGCACAAGGCAGGTGCACAGTAATGCTTTAGCACTGGGGTGATAGTGAATGCTGGCAAGCGGTAAATAGGGAAAGGATAAGTTCCTCTATGATCTGTCTGAAAATACACCAAACACAGAGGGAGCAAAGGCCCTTAGGGTTGAATAATTTAAAAACAAGGCAGGAGGAGTCAGCATTCCTGGGCCCAAGGCAAGGCGCTACTGTCTGAGGATATCTGAATGAAGGAATGCAGGGAACGAAGATTGAAGTTGCAAGAGTCAGCGTGCCCCAGCAAGACTGTTATGCTCATGGGGTACATCAGGGATCTTGAATGAAGGTGGTTGTGCTTCAATGCTAATGGAAAAGTCACACAAGAACTCAGGGCTCCAAGTATCCAGTTGACGTGATATAAGCCCCCTTCATGCATTAAATGCATGGAGGAATCACGCAACTAGCTTCAGGGTTGAACTAGACGTTTCTGAAAGAGAAAATGCAAAACTCCAAGGAGAAAGATCTATCAGTCTAACATACAGGCTATCCTAAATTCTGTCCAGCATGATTTTCAAAAGGATGAGCTTTGTTTATGCTTATGAGTTCAGACTGTTCCTTAGAATTCTGATTTAGCTTCAAGGCCATTTCTCACTGAAATATAGCTCATTATAATAAGCTAAACATCATGATCGGATATTCAGTTACTTCTTTGCCTTAGAAATTCAGAGTATGGCAACGGAAACCCGGGGTTATTAATCTCAGTGAACTAGGGAAAATAGTGTCCTGTACAGTATTTGGATTGGAATTCTTGTAACAAAGATGTGTTTTCTAAGAAAATAGAGGGAACTAAGGCATCAGCAGCTATGCAAAAATAGATTTTGGCTGAACGTGAACATCACCTTTCAAGAAAGATCCCTAAAAGTGCCAGAACTATAATTAACTCCAGATGTGACTATACAATTGTATGGGACCTTCAGTTGCTCTGAGATGCTACAGATGCTGCAGCTGTATTCAGTAGTTTAAATCTGTGCTTGTGTGGGAAGGGAAATGCCCCTTTTGGTAAATTAAGGATGGTATTTTTAAAAAGTAAGCTCTTTTTTGGCAGGGGGTGCTGCCGGTCTTCTGTCTGGTGTGAAGTTAAAGTTAACAGACTTTATAACAAAAACAGAAATAAAATATCATCTATACTAGTAACTGGGATGCGGGTGGTGCTGTGGGTTAAACTACAGAGCCTAGGACTTGCCGATCAGAAGGTTGGCGGTTCGAATCCCCACGATGGGGTGAGCTCCCGTTGCTCAGTCCCTGCTCCTGCCAACCTAGCAGTTCGGAAGCACGTCAAAGTGTAAGTAGATAAATAGGTACCGCTCCGGCGGGAAGGTAAACGGTGTTTTCATGCACTGCTCTGGTTTGCCAGAAGCTGCTTAGTCATGCTGGCCACATGACCCGGAAGCTGTACGCCGGCTCCCTCGGCCAATAAAGCGAGATAAACCCCAGAGTCAGTCACGGCGGGACCTAATGGTCAGGGGTCCCTTTACCTTTATACTAGCAACTGAGTGTATACTCAGTTACTAGTATAGTTGAAAAGTTGGTTTTTGCAGTTTGAATTAATTTTAAGACCCTAGTAACTGTCCTGCTGGTTCAGATCTATGTTTACCTAATCCAGGAGTCACCAATCTTTTTAGGTTAGTGGGCACATTTTGAAATTTATTTGTGGTTACTGTTTTTTTTTTAAAATACTGTGTTTTTCTGTGTATAACATGTACCCATTAATAAGTCAACCCCTATTGAGCCAATCACTCTACAGCCTGCCCGCCACTGCAAATAACACACATCGCCGCGGCCACCAATTGTCTGCACACTCGCCACAAAAGGCTCGCCACAAGAACGCTTGCCACAAAAGCACTCGACTCAACCACACCAGATTGCACGTATGCCTCGTCACTGCTGTCAATTGACTGCCCAATTGCCGCAGCCAATCGTCAGTTGTCCTTGCCACAGCAACCAATCATATGCCGAATCGCCACTGCCGATTTCCTACTGGATGCTGCCACCAATCGCCTGTCTCCCCCCTCTCCCCGCTGTCCATGTATAAGATGACCCACAATTTTTGCCTATTATTTCTAAGGAAAAAATAGCAGCTTATACACTGAAAAATATGGTGTATCTCGCTTTATAGCCGTAAGAGAAAGTAGAAAAAGTGTTGTGAGAGTCAACTGCTAAATGGCTGCAGAACACTACATGGCTGCTTTGGAGCTGTGGCTTAACACTTCTCAAAAAACAAAAAAAAGAGACAGGATCACAAAATGGTGCTAACGTTCCATTTGGGAGGGGGGGAAAGGATCTACTTACCTACCACTCACTCACAGAGAGAGTAGTTATTTGCAGCTCTTCTCTGTTTAGAATGGAAGGGAGAATAGTTGACCACTCCTGGCAACCAGTGAAATGTGGCCATGTTTAAGGGGGTGTGTTCAGCTTCAGAGATGCCAAACCAGGGCAGGTGGGAGTAGATAATGGTAGCATGTTCTGTAGATGCTTGTAGAGCATGCAGAAAAATATATTTGCAGCCAATGTTTTGCTCTCCATCTTGAAGTATGGGCTAATAGTTTGTAGTTTGTCATTTCCGCTCTATAAGCTACCTGTTGACCTTCAGACCGTCTTACTATGTATACTTTTTAAAAAAATAACAACCAGCATTATAACTTAAATGGAATACCTCTTCAACACTGTTGTCTTAATAATTGTTGAACCCTTACAATAATTTAAGGAAAATGTGCATTTAAATACATTTAAAATTATCATTGCACATCAAAATTAAGGTGAAAAAGAGCCCTTTAATGTTCAAGATAGGAAAGCATGCACACTCCTTTCTGCTAACCGTACAGTGTTTTATCTCTCCTGAATCTCTGCCTATGTCATGCTGTTGTTGCCAAGGAAACTGATCTGTGACAAGCTTTATTATGCAGTATAACAGACTTCCTGAGATAGAGAAATCTTTCAGATCTTAATACTGCTAGCAGAGCTTCCTATAGAGACCCCACACCCTCCAGATAAGCCCTCTAAAACTTTTGCCTAATGGTTCTTGTTAGGGTAATCTAGCACCCTTGTCGACATATAAGGTTGTAATAGTCGATTGACGCATTTAGTATCTACAGCATTAATAAGTATGACTTACATTCTCCTACTACCGACTGAGTAGTATGGAATTGGAAAAAAACAGTTTGATATAGTTTGAATATTCCACACACTTTTTTCTTCTTCCAATTTTCCCGGAAAAAAACAGCTTTGGGGGGGAAATGGAAAAACCCCTGGGTTTCCCCCCAATTTTTCCAGTTTTTTTCCAGGTCTTCCCATCTCTAGTCCCTGTTGAAATTCATTTTTTTAGCTTGGGCCCAATTGTCCAATCTGTTAAAGTTACTCTGAATACCGATTCTGTGTCATCTGCTAATTTAATGAGCATCCCCTCAATTCCTTCATTCAAGTCATTTATAAAGACGTTGAACAACGGACCCAGGACAGAACCCTGCAACACCTCACTTGTCACTTTTCCCCAGGATGACAAGGAACCATTAATGACTACTCTTTTGGTACTCAAATCCACCCAACAGTTACTTCTTTCAACCCACATTGTACCAGCTTCGTCGTGAGAATATCATGGGGGACTTTGTCAAAAGCCTTAATGAAATCAAGATAAACTATGTCCACAGCATTCCCCTGATCCACCAAACTTGTAACTCCATTAAAAAAAGAAAAAATTAGATTTCTCTGGCTTGATGAATTCTTCTATGTGAACTTTTAGCCCACTTTATTTTCAGCTATTGTGTGCCTTTTTCTCTTAGGAGGGTGCTGAATTGTCCTGACATTCTAAGATCCTGTAATATCTTGTATTTATCCAGTCATCTGCATTTTTTGTTGTTTCTCTTCTTGAGAAAGTGATTCTTAGAACTCAGTTTGTGATTCCTTGTCATTTGGATTCATTCATATTTATACTGTGTTCATTCCATATTATCCTTTGATGCCCTTGTATTCTTCTGCATGTTCTCTACCACTGCAATACATTTCCTTCCCTGTACAGATACCATTCTACAATAACGAATTGGCTAAAAATACCATGTGGAGTGTCTCTTTTAATGTGTGGATACTAAATAACTGAACATAATCAATATTTGACTCTGTTGCCATCCTGACTTGTTAAAACGATACCAAGGAAAGAAAGAAAAGCAAGAATTAGCCATATTGTAACAGATACAGTGGAACCTTGGTTTTCGAACATAATCCATTCCAGAAGTCCATTCAACTTCCAAAACGTTCGAAAACCAAGGATCAAAGGGCTATCAGCAAATTCAATGGTGGAAATGGAGAAACATGCCTTGGAAGCCGTTTGACTTCCGAGGCGCGTTCAAAAATGGAAGCATTCATTTCCAGGTTTTCTGCATTAAGTTTACGAAACGTTCGGCAGCTGAGACATTTGGAAACCAAGGTTTGTGTGTATAGGAGGAAAATATCAATGTCAACGAAAATTAATTTATTTTTTAAACTTACTTTGTATCTGACCTTCTACCCAAAGGGGCCAGGGTGGCAAAAACTTCTATGATTAAAAATAAAGCAATTAGAAATAAATAAATGAAAATGAAAAAAATTTTAAACTGTTAAAAACATCCAAAAACAATTAAAGACAACAGAATAAGGGGAAAAGAGAGGACCCAAATAATTATCGCCCAGTCAGTCTGACATCAATACCAGGGAAGATTCTGGAGCAGATCATTAAGCAAATAGTCTGTGAGCACCTAGAAAGGAATGCTGTAATCACCAATAGTCAGCATGGATTTCTGAAAAATAAGTCATGTCAGACTAACCTGATCTCGTTTTTTGACAGAATTACAAGCCTGGTAGATGAAGGGAACGCAGTGGGTGTAGCCTACCTTGATTTCAGCAAGGCATTTGACAAGGTGCCCCATGATATTCTTGTAAAGAAGCTGGTAAAATGCGGTCTTGACTATGCTACCACTCAGTGGATTTGTAACTGGCTGACTGACCGAACCCAAAGGGTGCTCATCAATGGTTCCTCTTCATCCTGGAGAAGAGTGACTAGTGGGGTGCCACAGGGTTCTGTCTTGGGCCCGGTCTTATTCAACATCTTTATCAACGACTTGGATGATGGACTCAAGGGCATCCTGATCAAATTTGCAGATGACACCAAACTGGGAGGGGTGGCTAACACCCCAGAGGACAGGATCACACTTCAAAACGACCTTGACAGATTAGAGAACTGGGCAAAAACAAACAAGATGAATTTTAACAGGGAGAAATGTAAAGTATTGCACTTGGGCAAAAAAAATGAGAGGCACAAATACAAGATGGGGGACACCTGGCTTGAGAGCAGTACATGTGAAAAGGATCTAGGAGTCTTGGTTGACCACAAACTTGACATGAGCCAACAGTGTGACGCGGCAGCTAAAAAAGCCAATGCAATTCTGGGCTGCATCAATAGGAGTATAGCATCTAGATCAAGGGAAGTAATAGTGCCACTGTATTCTGCTCTGGTCAGACCTCACCTGGAGTACTGTGTCCAGTTCTGGGCACCACAGTTCAAGAAGGACACTGACAAACTGGAACGTGTCCAGAGGAGGGCAACCAAAATGGTCAAAGGCCTGGAAACGATGCCTTATGAGGAACGGCTAAGGGAGCTGGGCATGTTTAGCCTGGAGAAGAGGAGGTTAAGGGGTGATATGATAGCCATGTTCAAATATATAAAAGGATGTCACATAGAGGAGGGAGAAAGGTTGTTTTCTGCTGCTCCAGAGAAGCGGACACGGAGCAATGGATCCAAACTACAAGAAAGAAGATTCCACCTAAACATTAGGAAGAACTTCCTGACAGTAAGAGCTGTTCGACAGTGGAATTTGCTGCCAAGGAGTGTGGTGGAGTCTCCTTCTTTGGAGGTCTTTAAGCAGAGGCTTGACAACCATATGTCAGGAGTGCTCTGATGGTGTTTCCTGCTTGGCAGGGGGTTGGACTCGATGGCCCTTGTGGTCTCTTCCAACTCTATGATTCTATGATTCTATGATTCTATGAATATTCAAAACAAGTTAGGGAAAAAATAAGATTAAAGCTGCCAATAATAAGCAGGTATACAACTTCAGCTCAAGATGTTAGAGGGGAAAAGGGCTTGTTGGCACACTATTTATTGTTGCCTGGACTTTGCTCCTTGTAAAACCACTTCAACCTTCTTGTTCAAAGAAGGAGTTGGCATCATAAATCATGTGCCAGGAAAAGTTTGTTGATCTGTTTATACACTCTTCTGCCTGGGTCATGAATATATTGAGAAGGAAATGGAGATAAAAGGAACAATTTGATTAGTTATGCTCCTCAACTTTATGTGAGAGGTCCTTTAGAAAGGACAAGGAAACTTTTATCATATCACTACATATCAAGCATCTGCAATAAACTGAACTCTTACAGTTGCCTTGACTGTTGAGCAAGAAAGGGGAAGCAGCTGTAAAAACAGTTCTAGGTCACTTAGGGATTTCCTTAAGAATGAAGCTTGAACCACTGCCAACAATAATCTCTAAGATTAAAGACAAGTCAAGATAGCATCTATTTGCTTGAATTTTTTTTTCATATTAAAAACCACTTCCTGTACTTGGCCAAACTAATTTTGGTTGGAAATTGCCTTTTGTGTTTTTATACTGTAAGATGCTCTGTGATCCTCAGTTGAAGGGCGGTGTAGAAATTTGATAAATAAATAGTAAAACTTACACTGTTTATTCAAATAGCGAAGTGACCCTGAAATAGAAGAATGAAACCCGGTGGATGAGGAGAATGGAAGAACTATAGGCACACAAGGCTTTGCCTTCCTTTGCTTTCTGATTCCCTGGAGCAGCAGCTGTTGGTGTCCAGATTTAACTTTTCACCAGTTGATGGAATATGAAAATGGAAGGGAGAAAAGATACCAGTATTTATGATACTCATTTATCATACTCATTTCCCGTGAAACACAAGGAAGGCTCCAATCCTCCTTTTCTTGCATGTACACCCCGTTTTCTTTCTTCATCATCACCATCATTTATATTTGTATGCCGCCTTTCCACAGTTAAAACAATGCCACATGATAAAATTCACTTTAGGGATGGTGCTGGTTTGAAAATAATTATTACAGTGGCAATCTTTGGGAACATTGAGAGTAGGAGATGACATTATTCTACAAGAGCCTTTTCATCTGATGATATTAAGGCATATTTCATAAGTGATTTTGTGACCTGAAACAAAAGCTGTTGACTTTCTAAAACGTGTTGCTCACTAGTTTTCACCTTCACGGACATTCTTTACAGTAAAATGTCTTGTATTCTTACTAAGATCTGTGCCTAGTTACACTGGAATGCATTTGATAGACTGATGGTTTAAATATTTTTCAAGTCGTGACACCACTCATAGTATAATGCTGTCTGTAAATTAAGGTTGCTAAGAATGAGAATCTGTCTAGTTGCATTCTATTAGCTCCTGTCTGAAACATTTGGGGAAATATAGCACACGCAAACCTGATTTTTTAACGGTATATGATTACTGAAGTGTACTTTAGGTTACCACTTTCCATGTTGCATTCAGAGTGTTCATTTTTTTAAAAAAATATTTAATTCATTCATATACCACATTTTATCTGAAAATAAGGTCAAAACAGTTCATAATACAAGAGATGGAAGATAGTGGCAGACCTGCACGAATTATGTAAATTGTGACTGTGTGCAAAATTCTTAACCCAGGAGAAACCCCTCCATGTTGCAAGGTAAAGCCACTTGCTAAAGGCAGCATCAGGGAGGTCCCTGAATGTTTACCCATATCTCCAGTACAGTGCTTCCTTGTCAGACATGGTGCCCCCATGCCAATAATTCTCAGTAGCCTGCTTCACATATAACACAAAACCATTGTTTGTTTGATTATCTAAACCCTTCCCCGCAGCTTATCTATGGTTTGTTTACTACCAACAAAGCAAGATCTGAAGCCGTGTTTTGTTGACTTACACATTTTGATTTGTTTTTAACTATGACTTGGTGTTATGTGTGAACCAGCCACCCTTCCTTAGCAATGATTTGTTTGGCCATCCTACCCCAGATGCTTATAAAACTGCAAAGGCATCGTGCAAGGTGGAAAACAAAACCAAGCTTTGAAAAAAAGAAGCCATGGTTGGTAGGTTTGTCTGTGAGACAACTTGTGTTTTGTTAAACATAAAAAGGTAAAGGGACCCCTGACCATTAGGTCCAGTTGCTTTATTGGCCGAGGTAGCTTCCGGGTCATGTGCCCAGCATGACTAAGCTGCCTCTGGCGAACCAGAGCAGCGCACAGAAACGCCGTTTACCTTCCCACCTATTTATCTACTTGCACTTTGAGGTGCTTTCGAACTGCTAGGTTGGCAGGAGCTGGGACTGAACAACGGGAGCTCACCCCGTCGCAGGGATTTGAACTGCCGACCTTCTGATCAGCAAGTCCTAGGCTCTGTGGTTTAACCCACAGTGCCACCCGCGTACTGTAGACCTTTAAACAATCCACTGCTTAGGGTTGGGTGCAAACCTAAATCTGGAAATGAATAAAGAACTGGATGGGCATCCCACAAGAAACTTTGTGCTAAACCAAATCCTACATTCATATCCTGGATGTAGTGTCTGCCAGCACTTGAGACCATGCTTGGTCTACTTGTCTACAGTTTCATCAAGAAGTACACATTGCCAATGAAATGTCTGCTTGAAATGTATTGATACATGCAAACACCAACATGCTGAAAGTCAGGCATTGGTTTCAGAGAATGTTGACCATCTAACTAAGGATAAATAGTTTATTTTATTTTAATTTTATTAAATTTATATACTTCCCTTCATCCGAGGATCACAGGGCTGTTTGCAGTATATAAACACAAAAATACATAACATAACAACAAAGAAAATGATACCCCTTCTCCTAGTATAAAAGGCTATAGATTGTTTAAGTAACCAAAGGCCTGGGAGAAGAGAAATGTTTTCGCCTAGTGCCTAATGATATGTAATGAAGGTGCCAAGCAAGCCTCCCTTGGGAGAACATTCCACAAATGGGGAACTGCCACAGAAAAGGCCCTTTCTCACGTTGCCACCCTCTGGATGTTTATTGTTAACAACTAATTTGAAAGGGAACATGTAAGACCAGATGTGCTCAGGACAAAGTAGATGACGAAGATGAATAAATAAATATGTACATCAACATATAATTGAACATTTCATTGATGTCTTAATTAATGTTTGGCCTTTAGGAAATGATAACTACAGACAATTTTTAATTGCACAAACTAAATAAGGATCAAACACATATATTTTAACAAGTTCTCTTTTATTTTGTTTGCAGAGCCGGATGTGCACATCTGGTTACCTTTTGTCAAAAATGCATCTCCAAATCTTTCTAAAATATTTATTAACAAGTGTTTCACATTAAATAAATCTTGACAAAACATAATGCATGGGGGGAAGGGGGTGGTTCACATTTAAATTACATGTACAGAACCATATGTTTAGTGCAGCTGTGCAACTATTTTCCAACTCTTGAGAAATAGTGTAAAGAGTATGGGTTGCTCGCGCGTAAGTTGCCGCCTCTCCTGGCTTTGTTGCCTTGTTAAACCTTTCAGTCTGGACAGCCCTTCACTTCGTGGCTGCCTCAGTCGCTAGCAGAATCCTTCAGTGGGCGTTTCTTAAACCTTTTCCAACATAAAAGTTGTTTGACACCCAGTCTCCTCCTACTCTCTCTGCGCGGAAGTCTTCTGCGCAGGGAGGGCGTGGGTAGCGGAGGACCCGTGCTCTCCCCGCTGGTGTCCGGTGAAGAGTCTGGGAGCCCTCTCGCCGATTCCCCCATCTGCCCCTCTTTATTCCTGGTGTTGCGCTGAATTGCTTCCCCATCTGCTGAGCTGCCTCTCTCCCTGCTGGGCCCTTCTCCAGCATCATTTGAGAGCCTTCCCTCCGCCTCTAGCTCCGATGTCAGTTCCCTGACACATAGATTTTTAGAAATCAAGTTTAGCATTATATATGGCAAGAATTCGTGAATTAATTCTCATCCTGGCTCTGAGATGAATTTTTTCTGAACAGTGGCCTCAAAGGTCTGTTTTCCTGCAGTGGTGGAGAAGGCTTGTTATACATTTGTAACTGACAGTTCCATTTTCAGCAGACAAGTTTAGTGATTTGAAGGCAGTCATGTGAAACAGGTAGAGAAAACGTGGATACGAAGAAGTAAAACGCATGTAAAGAGTGTGTTCAAGCACTTGTTATGCAGCTGCTATCTTGTTTTCTGCATTTTATTGAAGCTTTGACTTACACAACTGCACAAGAAATGCAAAATCAGTGCAGTAGCAAGTTTTGTGGTCTGACTTTTTATGTCCTAGTTTGCATTTCATTTGCTAGTATGTAATATTCTTTGAGATAATAAATGCTAGGAGTATGCATGGATCACAGCTTTTAGTTCTGGGGCTGCCCAGTTTGCTCTGAGGCAGCGTCTGCAGAGGTGTCATTTCCTTCCAATTTTCAACAGGAAAATTTTAAAAATCAATATAACATCCCCCCTTGACATAAGTGGATGAAATTTGCAGGCATAGTAGCCCCTCCTGGAATGGATTTAGAAAAAAGTTTAAGCAAATA